>NC_080672.1:46728340-47328340 GCF_030247195.1 Topomyia yanbarensis | reverse complement strand
AATGGCTTGTAACTGACTTTTGAATGTCATTCCATAAACAAATATGCGCAAGTTTCTATCGGATAGATGCGAAGTCTGATGTAGCAATTATGCGTGGACGTTCATTATTAGTCTATCAAAGTATACACCCGTTAATCAGAACGGTATTATTATTGAAATAATTTTCATTTCTAATGGACTGTTAATTACTTGTAATGTCTCAATCGGACGCCTTACGGCAGGAAGCGACAAAGCCAGGATGACCGTTGGCAGTCAGTTCCCCAGCGATAAGCAAATGATAACGGCCTGTAATTTCTGCTGCTGATAATTATACAGCGCTAAGGAGCACCGCTTGTGGTGATTTCACGATCTACGCGAGCAGGGTTAATGTTCTTATAGTCTCGGATCATTCCTTGAGCATGATGGCTGTCTTGTCGTTTTATCGTTCTTAGAATTGAAAAAAAAGAATCGTACAAAAACTGTTTTGTTGGACTTATATATAATTAGTATTCCGCTTTTGACATTAACTTCATTGCATTTTTATAACAGTGGAGTTAAACCGAAATATTTTTTGCACCAAAAATTCTAATTCAAAAAGCAATTAATTGGTATAAGCCTCAATGGTTTTTCAAAGTTCACCAGCTCGACTTCGCCCGGCTCGGATAGCTATGTCAAGTAGTCAGAATGGAACGTAAAGTACTGCTAAGTGATTTCAATTCTTTTCTCAACCTTTTGTACAATAGATCCGCGACATGGCAGCTCTATCGTACGTGTAATATTTGATCCCATCTTACAGATTAAAATTACCTTCCTACCAAATGCGAGTATCTACTAAAAGCTTAGCATAATCGTTTATGGTATCAGAGCATTAAAATCTGCTTCGCCATCCGCGAACTGCATCCAGCTTTTCATAAAAGCCTTCTGCTCCGCGGTTGGTGCCATGGCGGATGTCAAAACAATTAGCGTGAAATAAATTGCTCCTAACGCCATTTGGTTGTTCATGTCGAACTCCCTCATCCTGACGGCAGCCTTTAGGGGGTATATGCATCTGAAAAAAGTGCAAAACCTACCGAGACAGATTTTATCGACCAGGTACCAACAATGTTCAAGCGCTTTTCCCCGGCAGAGGTTCATTGGATATTTATTTATAAATCGCTGATCCCAGGAAAACAGCCAAGGTAGGCAGGGCGGGCTGAGCCTCTGGGGTAGAATATAAATATTGAACAAATAACCGACATGTACAGCAAAAAGCGTCACACAATAAGCGCTAAGTTTGCTATTAGAGATTTGTGTGCAATTGTTTTTTTTTCCTGGACTTCGTCTTTAATTGCTGATTGCCTTCCATGCTGTTTAATGGTACTGGCACTGCAATGCTGGAGGCATCTCTATTCGGTAGGTAGTTCAACTATAGCTGTACGCTGCTGTCGGGATAAATTAAGGATGCTAATGAGTTGACAGAATACAAACGACCCGCGATGCTGGATACAAATTGTAATATTTCAACGGTCATATCGTGTAAGCAAACACTATTCTGGCGAAACCACTGCAATTAGTGCAATTGGATGAAAACCATTTCGTCGTTTTGGGAATACTACTCTGAAAATAAATGTGTTCAAATTTATATATAATTACCGATCAAGTCATAAAAGCGACCGGCTCACCTGGCAATCGTGGGTGGCCTTTTTCGAAATGCAGAAAAGGAAATGATTTAAATACAACCATTCATTAGCATTTCTCCCTTTCTGCAAGTTCATTTAGCATTACCCGCCCGGAATGTTTTTCTTTTTCCTCCAAGTGAGGGATCTCTGAACTGCAACAGACGACGACGGCGACGACGACGATGGATGGTTTACTACAACCGACAAATATACAATATAAGTAGCCGCCTTGATCTGCCTTTTACGAGCATCATCAATCAATCGGCAGATAAGATCAATTTATATCGATGCTCCGGCTACTGGGGTTTGACATCGCGGCTACCCACAGCGAGCCCAGCCTGGGGCGAGATAAGCGTGATGTGTTAGTTGTGATTATACTGAATTTGGAACATCTTTAGTAATCAAAGTTAGTACTTAGTTATATTCATATGGTAGAAATGACACGGATTGTCGTTGCATTCCTCGACTTGCCAGTAGACAATAGCGTGTATGGCGTAAAAAAACTCGTTGATTTAAAAATCTGCGCCATAAAAAAAACTCGTTGTTGAACTAGAAAAATGGTTCCTAACGCAAACATAGAATTGCATACAAAAAAATCCGTTTATAAATACATGAAAAAAGAATACGATTTCGTAAACTGAGCGATTTACACCAATCGTGACAAGGTTTCTGAAATTATGAGTGATAAACCTCGTATTCATGAAACTATTTGTGTTTAAAGAAAACAACTTAGCGCCAAAAATACATATGGCGTTACATTCGAATGTTTGGTTGGGTTACAGTAATTGTTCCTTAGCCATGTTTAGCTTTTGTTTTGATTTTTCCGAATTTGGGGATGCACTGGATTGTATAAACAATAATAGTTAAAAACGCCGACCATTAAACGATATTCATGATTTTCGTAATTTCTATTCACGTTATCATGATATTTTAGACACTAGATAAATATGGGATTTTCTTTGCAGAGAAGTGTGGTATATATTATTGATTTCAGGATCTTAGGTTTTCGTAATTTATGTGCATGTTATCGTGATGTTTTAGTCTTGGGATTACTATCGAATTTGATACGTGGAGTAACGAGACTCATGTTCATGATACTTATTAGCAGTTTAATCGTGATATTCGTAACTTCTCTTCGCCTTACCGTGATATATTTTTGCCTTTCTCATATAGAAAGGTTATGCAATCACTCTGAAAAACGTCAACCTAATCCCGGCCCGGAGGGCCGAGTGTCATATCCCATTCGACTCAGTTCGTCGAGATCGGTAAAAGTCTGTATATGTGTGTATATGTGTATGTATGTGTGCATGTGTGTGTGTATGTGTGTGTATGTGTGTATGTATGTGTGTGTATGTATGTGCGTATGTGTCAAATAATGTCACTCATTTTTCTCAGAGACGGCTGGACCGATTTGCCCAAACTTAGTCTCAAATGAAAGGTGCAACCTTGCCATCGGCTGCTATTGAATTTTGGATCGATCGGAATTCTGGTTCCGGAATTACGGGTTTCAGAGTGCGGCCACACAGAAATTTCTCTTAAAAACTATAGGAAAAATTAAAAATAGAATTTTTATTTTTGATGCTAAATGTATTCAAGGTGCATAAAACGTCGAGATTTGATGCAAACATGAAAAAAATTTGACGAAGATTCACTTTTTTGGATTTTGCACATTTTTGCCTTTCTCATATAGAAAGGTTATGCAATCACTCTGAAAAACGTCAACCTAAATTTTTTTCGACTCGCATAAGGTTTCTGGATTTAAACAGGGGCGTAGTTGATGGTTTACGGAGAGGGGTTACACCCCCCTCTACTGATCACTCCCCTCCTTTAAAAATCTCCTTAAATCACCCCTCAGACCACCACCTCATACCCCTCCCTTTCAACCCCATCATCTTTAAACCACCACTATATTACAAAGCATACCAATTTAAGCTGGGGAGTCGTTCGTTCATGGGACTTTCGCCCTCCTCACATACCCATCCCCGCATGACAAAATGAGTTAGCAAGCAGATAACATTGATCTAATGCTGATTAGGCTAATGGAGTATGATATTTTTTTGTTTCAAGTGTTTCACCGTCGACACGTAGCTCATCAAGTTCGTGGCTGGCATACCATTGTGTATAAGTGCAAAGTGTACTAAGAATGTAATGGACATTTCCACAATTATTTTGAACATAAAAAGCCTCCGTGCCATAGTTTAGAGAAATGAGAAAGGCACAATTGCACCGCTAGGTGGATTAAAACAGGTTTTTTAGGTTACTATAAGACAGCGGTTATTGTAAGAACGACGCTATTACACCGATACATCTTATTAGCTGAACCTATCCATCAAAGTCGGATACGAAGAAGCAAAGACGCAAACAAAATTGAATAGCTCGAACTAGGAGGGGATAGAAATAACAATCAAGCTTTTTATAATAGCTCAACCAGAAAGTTTTTTACACAACGCTCTGCAAAAAATTAGGATGAATCTGATCGCAGGATCCATACGCGTCGGGCAAAGTTATGTTTTGCTTTCGCTTTTTTTCAAAGATCCTTATTTTTATCATTCACTGTAGTTATTTGGTTCAGTTCGCTTTTTCTGTGTATTTCGAGCAATAGCAAGCAATATTTTGTTTGGATTGATAGGTGAAATCAGGATTTAGTAGATAAGTAACTTTCCTTCCTATGTGCTGTAAATATCCCTTATTCTAGACAGCTATTATCTTCTTTCTTCTTGAGTGCTGATTCCGTGCGATGACGATTTCTCTTTTGGATGGCCAAATGGAGGTCGAATCGACTGTCAAGTCTCAGGCTGGCCCTGCTGGAAACCTTCAAACTAAGCGGTACCTAGAGTTATCAACTGATCCGTTTGTGGTCTTTTTCCGTCGTAAAACTAAGTTTTAAATTTTATTATATATTTCTAAAGATCTAAAGGAACGCTTCTCCACTGTGACAATATCAGTAGTGTATTATTCGCCTGAAGCAGGCAAATGAAATTGCCTTTTTTCGAGCCTACGAAGGAATGTTATATCGATTTACCAGCAAGCAAAGTAGAAATAGATGGCATGGTCAACGATGGTAGTTTGGTATGAGACCATTTGCAGAATTATGGTGTTGACTGTTTAAAGACCCCTGTGAAAGCCGGTGAAAGTACAAGACTGCCAGCGATTGAATTAAACAATAATCACGGGGATTGATTGATAGGGTTACTGCACCCTAATTCATCTTAGCTTCTCTATTCATCTCACCAATTTGAACACGTTAGTTAGATCAGTATCTGCTATCTCTATTCAACGCATTAGCTCAAATGGTCGGGTGAATAAGGGTACATTGTACTCGACTTTTCGCTTCGCTCAAACGGGATCATTTTATGTTTACCAGGCAAAAATTTTAACTGTATTTCTTCTTAGGCACGTAGCAAAGATGATGATACCTATTTAAGCGCAATCCAGTCACTCTAAGTCGAGTTATCAACTAAATAGTGTGACATGCTGACTAATGAGATGAATAAGGGCACGTCTACCCTATTATACCCTCATCCGAATTATTTTCAGGTGACCTTTGCGAGGCCCGCTTTGCCCAGCTATATCCTCGCACAGAGTTCGCCTTCCTGCCGATCTGTTTGTACCGCGGGTCATGAACTGCCTTAATTACAAACAATTGGGTCACACAACAACCCATTGTACTAATAAGACACGCTGTGGAAAGTGCCGTGAAAATCATAAAAATGGCTCTTATAGTAGGAATGCTGAAAAGTACCCTTGCTGCGATAAGAATCAGCATGATCCCTATATCCCCTCGATATGTCGCACGTCTAAATTAGGCCGACTAAAAGTGAAATATTCTCTTGAGTAACGTTGCTAGAGATATTTTGTAGAAATTCCGAAGAAAGCTACGCCACCGCGTCCACCGAACCACTTTGCTTTCTTGTCCTCTGACTCCAATGGTCTACAAGAGGAAACATCTGGAACTCCTAAGAAATATGGAGAAATATTTCTTCTTCCAAACTTCCTTGTAAAGCCCAGAAGGTGCCTCTTGCGAGGCTTCTAAACTAACATCTTTTGGAAGTGCTGCAAGAAAACTGAAAGATGTTGCTCCTGGTCTCTAAAAAAATAAAATTGGCTAAGGAGTTCCCAGCACCTCCCGACACACCACAAATTTCAAGTGTCACGTTGTTTTATTCCGAGAATAATATCATTTCTGGGATTACTGACATTGCGGAATGGATAGTGAAAAAATCACTGAAACTCTTGAAAACCTGTTGTTAGCTTTTTGCCAGCAGTAAGAACATTTCGCCTTGCACGATCATTGCAATCGTTTTTGATATTATTACCCTTCACTAGCTAACACGCTGTTACAGAAAATCAAGCATTGAACGAACTTTTCAATGAACTACTATAGGTTGTAGGTCTACTCAAATGCAACACAAAACCTCGTTTGGTCAGCTTGATATACTCCCATAATCTTGATTTACAACAAAAAATCCATATTTCGGAACTAAAAAAATAGCTCCATACTAAAAAATTAGCTGCCCTGTGATTTTTCAGTCGATTTGCGATTTTTTAACATTTCTGGAAAGAAGAAGAATCAGCATTTCCAGCGGTAATTAAATGCTCATTCGACTTGTGATTCGATCTTGGACGTGCCCTAGGAATTTTTTTTTTTTTAAATGTTTTTCGTGAAAAAATCTAAAAAATGGCAATTTTCGTATTGTTGTCCATAAATCGCACATTATTTCTTTCAAAACAGCTTCATATAGTATACCGTTGCATAGGTCTATTCTGCTTCTTTCCAGAAATGTTATTAAATCGCAAATTGGCTGAAAAATAACAGTGCAGCTAATTTTTCGTGCCGAATGTTCCATAAAATGGATTTTTTGCTATAAATCAACATTTTGGGGGTATACCAAATTTCACGATCAATTTTTTGTATTGCATTTGATGTGTCCTACAACTTATACTAGGTCTCTTGAAAAGTTCAAAATCACTGTAGCGCCGTGTTATTAAACAGGATCACTGTTTAACTAAATACAAATATGTGTAATTGTTTTAATAATGAAATTGTAGAAGTATCATCCCGAAAATCGATTCTTTCAAAATTTTAATTAATAGAGATGAGATAGTTTTTAATGAGGAAACGTAGTAAATTTATAAAAAGGTCCCAATTTCACAAAATATTTTTTTTAGAACAAAACACTGTTTCATTTTGTAGTATTTCGATTGAAACCATTTTGATTTGAAATGAAATTCGGAATCATTTTCTACGACTGTCAATGAGCATGAAACTTGAAAGCATTTTTACAGTCATCGTTAGCAACAATGATAGTTTTGCCGCACAAAATACGAAATCGAACAAAGTTTACGAATACTGCATGCAAAAACTTCTACAACCTTATAAAAAATAGCTCTTGAGTCGAAATGATCTAATTATCTGTGGAAAATGTTTAGTATTCCATGAAATGTATAAAGTTTCATTTGAGCCCTGTGAAAGGGTTCATACGTGATGGTGGGTCAATAAACAGTAGGAGTTATTTTGAGTTAGTATACTAGTAACAGTCTGATCCGACCGATTTTTGCTTACGTACAAATGCTCGAGTCCTCCGCGATGATACACGAAATCGCGAGGTCTCTACGCCCGCACATATCTGAACCGTAGAATGAATATCACATTCAGAATCACGGCCCGTTGCAATTTGCCTTAAGCAGTGTTATAGTGGGCAACATTGCCTGTCTCGTTTGAAATTGTAGTGTGTGATTCTGACGGAGAGCCCTTCCGAGAATCTAACTCTACAGCTCCAGTAGGACAACTTGAGCTTGAGCTTGTGCGACCACCCCTGGCTGCTACTCCGTTATTGATCTGGACTAGCTGAAGTTGTACAGAGAATAAGTAGATAATTATGCTTGGGAGTAGCGAAACATCTTTCAATGTGCAACTCCTGGTAATCCTAAATTGTTTATTGATCAATACCGGCGCCGGCCAGGCCCGAGCGTAGTATATACTACTGCGCACTCCACAAGTATCACAGGAGGAGGATATTTTTGTTAGTAAGAGTATAGAAGTTGGATCACTTCTTCTTTACCGACGCCAGAGAGGTAACTTCACTATCTGGACTAGATATCGATCCACCAAACTCATAGACCGGGGACCAACGGCTTTACTTCTCTTCCGAAGGAAGACGTGACCACAGATTTTTTCACCTCAGAAAAATCTCAACGACCTCGGATGGAATTGAACCCAGGCAAACTGGAATGAGTGGCGGTCACGCTTACCACTCAACCACCGGCGCCGTCTCTATAGCTCCAGTAGGACAACTCTCGAAAAAAAAACTCCAATCGGGCAACAGACAATGGAATAACAGTTATTGAAATATTCCTGTTAACCAGTTCCAACCACTCGAACCAGGAAAAGCTTATCACAAATTCGGGTGCAATTGTTGCGGAGTCGCGGTTACAGGTGTTCCAAAGTCAAGATTTTACATAAATAAATATTTTAAGCATCGAAATTGTAAGAAAAAGAGTTGAAAATATAAAAAAACGACTTAAATATCCTGAGTAATTACTTTGCAATCCATCCTGGAGAAACCTATTTCAATCCACCTAGTAGTGTAATTGTGCCTTTCTCATTTGTCTAAACTACAATTCCATGCTATATATCTCCTTGGTGGAGAACAATTTTGGTAAAAACTATTTTTTCTCCAAAAGTGAATTTTTTTAAACCATCTTTGCGCGTGAAGAGCATAAAACCTATAACTGAATTAGTTATGAAATTTGCGTTTCGACTTCGTCTCATCAGAATCCGACACTAACTTAGTTAACGGACTAAGCTAGTGCTGGATTGACGCTAGCTCCAAAAAAACGGGGACACAGTTTGTGTTCCTGAGCGGTTGCTACCGATCACATTTGATGGAAAAATCGAGTAGATGATTGGTGATCAATCGACTTTCTGAGAGCCAATTATTTATGGTTTGTCTTTCCCGACGTTACTCGAGTGGGTCGAATCGTCGACTAGATCCAACATCAAACGAATCGTACCAAA
The DNA here is from genome assembly GCF_030247195.1 of Topomyia yanbarensis. Classification (NCBI taxonomy): domain Eukaryota; kingdom Metazoa; phylum Arthropoda; class Insecta; order Diptera; family Culicidae; genus Topomyia; species Topomyia yanbarensis. Next base: position 47,319,685 of record NC_080672.1, on the reverse strand, counting down.
GAAATATCTTTGGCGGGCGGTTTTTTCTGTTCGTAGGAGCAGAGCAAAACGTTTGCTGACAAAACCTACTGCTGAGTTGTCAAGCAAACGGCTTTCCTAATTTAGGGAATAAAGCTACTGTAAAAGTGTGGAATCGAATGCCGGACGGCACCGGTGGTTGAGTGGTAAGTGTGACTGCCACTCATTCCAGATGATCTGGGTTCAATCCCAGCCGAGGTCGTTGACATTTTTCTGAGGCGAAAAAATCTGTGGTCACGTCTTCCTTCGGAAGGGAAGTAAAGCCGTTGGTTCCCGGTCCATGAGTTGATGGATCAATATCTAGTCTATTACCTCTCTGGCATCGGTAATGAAGAAGTAGAATCCAACTTCTATGCTGACTAACAAATATCCTCCTCCCGTGATTCTTGTGGAGTGCGTAGTAGTATATACGGCCTTTTCGTTCCGCGGTCTACATTTGGGCCTGGCCGGCGCCGGTATTGATCAATAAAACAGTTTAGGATTACCAGGAGTTGCACACTGAAAGATGGTTTCGCTACTCCCAAGCATAATTTTCATCTGATTCCCTGTGTAACTTCAGCTAGTCGAGATCGATAACAGGGTAGCACCCAGGAGCGGTCGTACAAGCTCAAGCTCAAAAGTGTGGAATAGAATGGCGATATCTTCAAGTATCGATACTACGACTACAATTATATCGAAAGTATCAGTAGTCGCCCTCGATGCCAGTATTTTAATATCGAAACATCCCTATGTTTCAACCCACCTCGGTGAGAGGAGAGGAGAGAAACAAACAGAAGTCTGTTACTATAATCAATACACAACTTTGATGTAACTTGGTAAAGCATAAACTGGAGTCATTTGAAATAGAAAAATCATTGAATTGTTTAATAAAATAATAAAAATGTATGGCCCCTACATAAACAATGCACGAACTGAATAATTTGCAAACAATGTATTCCTCTTATGCGAGCTACCACTCATAATCATCCAATTGGGCGGTGCAAGCAACGCAATAATATTCTCGGTCGCTGGTCATTGTTTCCGTAATTACTAGTACTCGTAAAATTTACGGAATTAGTTACTAAATTGCCGCGCATATTTCCGATTAGATAGTTCAAATAATCTACTTGACTCATTCAGTGCAACGGCTTTTAGTCGCATTTGAAAACTGGTAACTGTTCCAGTAGAAATTTTTGAATCGGGGTACCTGTATTGATATGTTAGAAGTTTTCTATTTCAAAATTTTTAGCTTGCTAGCTTGCGATTGTTAATCTTTTGCCAGTGTCCAAATCCGTTCCGTTTTCGAACAGTGGAAACTTCAATGTTTTTTCGAAAGTAATATTTCAACAGAAAATATTTGAAAAAAAGCAAAAATCTGAATTGATCACAAACTTACTTTTACTTTTATGCAGCGTTTTTGTGCCAACATTCTCGTCGAAACGTAATTTGTTTCCATCACATCATAAAGTTTGTCGCGATCACTGGCACATGAGTATTAGAGCTCGTCGCTAGATGGTATTGAGTTAATCATGACGTGTCGGCTGGTTTCGTAAAAAGGAATTTTGGTAACCCAATGGTCTTATTGTTTTATCTGACACTGTAGTTATTACTGTAAACAACCGAGCCGAAGTAATTTGATATTAGCCTACCGCAAGGCTCACAGCAAGACATCGTTCGGAAGGCCAAACATGATGAATTAAATCAATCCCTGCCGGCTTACCTAAACTTTGTTACTATTACAGGCCAACTAACCGACTCGAGATTGAGCGATGAGGCCCTTCCTCCGAACACGGTAGTGCGAGTGCAACTGATTCATTCCAACTAGCGGTGCAAGTATACCAACCATATCCTATCCGCTTTTGCCTGTTACTACTATAGGTGCTTCTAATAGAAGAAAACGCTTTGATCGTTGATTTTCATGAGGCATTTTTGCGGGCCCTGCTTCTAGTTTGGCTGTAAACACATTCAATTAAATTGAGATAAATTGATTTGGATCATGTAATGCTGCACAACAGCACGGACGGAGGAGTGTCGAACGTTTGGATGCTTTCCATCCGTTTGTACGATTAAATTGGATTAGGTTTCGCAACAGAAGTTTGCCATGATATCATACAATTTGTTGTTTAATAATACATTGACATGGTTGTTATACATTGCACATTGTGAGTAATTGCTTATTGTACTTTTAAAATATTATTTCCAGATTTAATGTTTGGTTGAAGTTAGTACAGCTGTACTTTTTAAAGCCCCGTTGTTAATTATATAAAATATTCTACCACTTCTGCGGCGACGCAAAAACATTGTTTCAAACATAGATTAAATCGATTGCCAACTAAACCAATTTGTTTATCGACAATTTTGTTTTGACTTTTGACCAGCATTTGCTTCACTCACTTATGATAATGTTATAACCAGTTTCGATTGAGACTAATCATAATTGATTATGCATTTATGTGCTGTCTATCGCGTGGCTGAAAGTTAATTACTATGTCAGATTTATGGCTTCCGATTGCGGGCTGGTCTCAATGACCATTCCCAGCTAATCGACAAGCGCACATAACATTATGTCCAGAACAATTTACGACCCTGCTGTTTGATTAACTGTACGACCAGGTGGACGATTTTTTTTGTAATCAAAATTTCTCCCTTCGTCGATGTGCGGGTAAGCTACTGCGCGAAACGAGATCCACGTGCTCTCGATGATGCTTTGGCATTTCAAGCAGCAAAAAGCTAGCAACAAGTACCCAGGTACCTACAACACTTTACCGCGGCTGTAGCGCGTGCCTCCGATAGATCTTCCACCATCAGGCGCTGGCTGACCGGGAAAGAGCAGCAAGCTGCAGTCGCTGCTTCAGAAGCGACCGAGTCGTGGCCATATTTTGTGTTTTGCCTCTATTTCGGAGGCAGCAGAAGATTGAAAACGTGATCTTTCGTGGTCCCATCAGTGGTTGATCTATGTGGATTTAGTAGACCCAGTGCACCCTGCGCCCTGACTGAATGAGAAGGTAAGGCCGTGGCTGCTTAAAACAAGCAGCACGAGCCTCTGCCGCCGCAATGTTCAACGTTCAATGTTTCGCGATTTGGTACAGTTTGGAGTTACTTGTTCACTAGTAGATTTCCGATAAATGGGTTTACATCGTATGAAGTACGTTGTACTACTTGATCGAGGAAGGAGTCTAAAATGCGGCGATTTATTTCCAGTAAAGGAAGGGGGAGAACTAATGCAGCCATCGATCAAACATCCAGATGTTGTTTGGGACCTCTTCCCATCTACGCGGTCAACAAGGCGGACGTTACGGCTTTGCACAATACATTACTCATTCTTCCACACGCAATTATCGAGATCGGACAGATGCAGTGCGAGCTGTGGGGCATGAAACTAGTTTCGTTTTCATTGCTTCAATTCTAAGAATATGTCTGTTTGTCACCCGAGGACATAGCCGGACACGAATTATGAATCAAATTGTTCTTGTGAGAAATAACTGTATTTCGCACGACTGCTGGTATCTTAAAGCCCGGCGATTTATCCTAGTCCAGTGGGCATGCGAGTCATTCTGTAAGAACGATTTTGCTGAACTTGTTTTGGTATGAAAACGTGAGTCAAATAGGTTGGTTTGAAAATTTACTAGAACTGTTCGCCAGCCTTTTATTGCTTTTTATCTGTGTGACAAATTGCAGATTCGGTGGATTTAATCAAAACTATAAGAGTCTATTACTTTTATACCTATTTATGAATTAGAAATACTAACTACAGAAGAACGAGTGGTAGAGAGTTCTCCGGACCAGAAGTTAAAGATAATGTTTGCATTTTGAACAGACACTATACTTCTGGCAATATTCGAAAGATAATTAAGTAGAAGATAAAATTGGAATTTCAGTATCTTGTGTACTCATCAGGAAAGTAGTGTAGTTTAATCCGATCGCAGAACTGTCAGAAACCTGAATAGTCCTTCTGGAGTGCAACAGTAAACACCTAGAACGAATCTAGCAACTCCAGAACTAACTTGTTGTTACCGATCCAACTTGGAATTTCTTAACTACTCGTAATAATAAATTCAGCAGCACTCAAACAGTCAAGAGGTCGAAATATCAGGTCCTGTGGTTGTGGTTCACTAGGAGGTGGATAACAGTTGATTATCTTTCTCCAGACAAAAGCAGCCTACAGGCCGTGTGTCGTAAGTGGCGACGGAAAACAGGAGTCCTCAATTCAGGTGTTTCTCCGTGCCGAGGACTCACTGGCTGGATGGACTAAAATATGCCAGCCGCGCACGGAGTGTCGTGGGTCCTTGCTGTGTTAAGTGAATCTCTGACACAGTTGATGTTTATTTCTTTGTAAATCGTGGGATTCAAATGATGTTAATGTCCTTTGTTAGTTTGGCTAGAGTAGAATAAATTAATCTTCAGCATAAACGTACAGCAGTTATGAATCTATCCCTCCGTGGGAGTACTGATATCCTATAGATGAGGAAACACATTCGAAAAGCGTATAAAATGTTTGCACCTAAATATTACTATAATGTCATGTCAAATTACACCAACTCGATGATCAATGAATAATAAGCATTTTAAATTATCCGAACAGTTGCGGGAAATTTTCAAGCGGACCCGGGAATTGCTGTTTGTGTGAATATTACTGTCAAGCGCCTCCTAAAATAAATTCAACGCGACGCACTACCATGGTTGCCACCTCCGGCAAGGCTTCCACCCGGGGATTTTTACTGACCTGTGCAGCGCCCATAGTTTTCGGCCAGCACCAACCCTGGAAAATTTCTCCAAGTGGTGCACCATGGAAGCTAATTTCCTGGGTTACATCACCAGCTACAGCCTTAAGCTAAGCTGATATTTTGATGCACTCGCGCTTTCCAAGCCATACGCTTACGGAAAAGAATAAACACTTTGTTTAATTAAACTCAGTTTGTTGCTGCTAGCAGCAGACGGCGACGCTATTATAGAAAGTAAAGGCTTCCGAGTATGAGTCATAGTGAACTACTGATTCATCCACCGGGGTCTTTACTCTCGCGAGCGTGGAAAGAATGTTTCCCACCGCTGTCACCAGAATGTAACGTCGGCCGCCGGTGGCCACTGGTTTTATATGACGGGAGCGGGGTGGATTTTCCTTACAGACGTAAGCTATTTCGTTTTCTTTCGCACAAATATCGCACAGGTTTTCGAATACTTGATATGTCTTTACTTATCCGACTGACCTAACGCGGCCAGGCGAGGGCTATCACAAACAACTGACTTCTTACGACTCACTTATCCGATACGCGCACGCCTTCTATCCGTGCGGTCACTAACTGACTTAATACGACTCGCGCACGCCTGCAATCCGTGCGGTCACTAACTGACTTTTGACGACTCACTTATCCGACTGACTTCTTCGCTAGCGCGCCTGTTGCGCGTGCGAACCCTAATTAACTTTTCACGACTGACTTATCCGATCTGACGCAAAAGACTTTTATCATTTCGTCTGTGTAGACTTCTCTCTGAGAGAGTCTCAGACCTAAACAAAACATTCTTTCCACGCTCGCGAGAGTAAAGACCCCGGTGGATGAATCAGTAGTTCACTATGACTCATACTCGGAAGCCTTTACTTTCTATAATAGCGTCGCCGTCTGCTGCTAGCAGCAACAAACTGAGTTTAATTAAACAAAGTGTTTATTCTTTTCCGTAAGCGTATGGCTTGGAAAGCACGAGTGCATCAAAATATCAGCTTAGCTTAAGGCTGTAGCTGGTGATGTAACCCAGGAAATTAGCTTCCATGGTGCACCACTTGGAGAAATTTTCCAGGGTTGGTGCTGGCCGAAAACTATGGGCGCTGCATGCCCCCTTACTTACTGAGCTTGATGTTGCCTCGGAGAGACGCATCATCAAGACGATTGCGCGGGTCATTAGAAAAATTTGTGTCAAAAAGTCTTTTGTGTCCTAACTCCTAAGATTGCCATTACATAAATAATATTTGTTATTACTTTTGTCAAAACCAAATATTTACAATTTTCTATCATTATTTGACATTTTCTTAACAACCTAACTTTACGATGGTCCTAGTGTGCACATCTTCCTGCTTCCAAACGTTACATCCACTCTCGGCTCCTCGACTCGGTTGCGTAGTGGTTCTCGGAATTCAGATTTCGGGACCCTCGTGCGGCAGGATATTTCCAATGGGTTGAGAAGTGACATCCTTCTTTGTCCGCTGATTGTTGTCTTCTTGGGCCATGGTTGCTTGCTCATACATATTGTTTCGATTCTGTCTTCTCCGTTCACGTTGTTAATTTTTGTTATCGATTCCTTGCTCCTCGATTCTGGTTAGAATTTATTTGTTGTACCACCCCTCGATCGATTACATTGATATTGACGTCCTTTACGTATTTGTCTACATTGGTTTCTCCCTCAACGTTTGGCTTATCCGGGAGATTTGTCTGCTTGCTTGCTACCTTCAGGCCATATTGATTGTGGGCTACTGAGGCGCTATTTTCAATCACACAGACCGGGTTTGACTGTTCCGACTGTGGCTTTAATCTTTGGTTTAGGCTGATCCAGGTTTAGCCTTCGTTGCCAATACTCCACTCTCAGCTTCATTGAATTTCTCGTTAATAATGGGCTGTCCTGCTTGTTTCGTATTTTGACCATTCTTCCACCTCCGAGATCCCCTCCATCTTCTTCCCGTCACCACCTGCAACCGTCCTTTCCAAATCCATCCTTGTCGAACGCGTTGGGTAGTCTAACAAAGCTACCTTAATCCATCCTTGTCGAACGCGTTGGGTAGTGCTCGTGACTACCTTCTCCACAGGGCACACACTTCTCTGGACTTCTGCTTTCACTTTATACAAAATCTCCTATGTTTAATAGTTATTATTATTTTTGTCAATATACGTTATTTGCTTCTGTGTTGTACGATTTTGATAATTTGACTACTATAGATTATTATTGTATTAAAAATATAAACAAACTAATTTTTTGTTGTGTTACCTTCATTCTCAACCTGTAATTTACTATATCTATTTAATTATTTCAATTTGTGTTTGTTTTCAATCATTTGCTTTAATCTTTAAAATTTGTCATATGTGAAATTACTTTTGTTTATAGTTTATTTTAAAATGAAAACCGACTCGATTGGCAATCTTCCTAACCTTCTAATTTATTTTTGTCGGTGATTCTTTGCAAAAGAAAAAGAGTGTTAGTGGTTAGTATGTTTCCCCCAATTCCTTCTTTTTCCCCAGATGTGTTTTTTTTTCTTTTGTTTTTTTTTCGAGATCTTTTGCTACTTTGCTCATTTTAATAATTTCGAGTTCTTTTGCCTATTGTGCTCGTTTTTAGTAAATTTCTTTTTTGTGATATTGTTTTAGGCTCGAGATGGATAATATATTTTTTTGTGTGTTCCTCGAGTTGTGTCTTTTTTTTGTAATTGTGTTTTTTTTTCATAATAATTTTTTTTTCATAATGCATTTTTTTTCTTAATTTTTTTTTTTCAAAAATGTTTTGTGTCGACAACATTTGTCGAAGCGAGGTAAGTATTTTTGCGGGAATACTTCGTTATCTTCCTTCCTGTCTAGAATGTGGCTATTGTGTATTTGTTGCTTCGACACCTGGGATAGGCTTGTATAGAAGCACGAGTATTCGTTGAAACCAGACCTACCTGCTGAATTTAAGTGAGACAAGTATAAACTCTTGCAGTCTTTCTCTAACTCGTCAAGGTATCAATTACCAAAATTGACTCACATTCACCGTTTAGTGATTTGATTTGGCATAGCATAATGGACACCACTGTTTTGAGCTTTTCTTATTAAAATAACAATTTTTTGCATTTGTAAACCATTTCGTCGATTTATATATGTGAGAAATTTCAACTCCCCGGCTTACACCAAAAAATCCAAAAGCCCCGACAACTCTCGCTGTGGACGATAAGCCGAACAAAGATTGCCCTCTACCACAGCTAACAGGAGAAGTAGAGTGAAGTAGGCAGTACAGTGAAGCAGGAGGGACACGGAATTGTTGTTGGGCGCAAATTCGGTTATTCATCATCAGAATCGCTAGGGAGGTTCCAACAAAGGAACAAAGCTTTTCTCTCAGGCCAACAGTTAATGACAGTTGCAGGTGCAGCCAACATTTACACCAGAAGAACTCGTTTAACACAAATAATTTCAGTTAAAATATTTTTCATTGTCGCACTAGATCCGGAGAAATTGATACAAAACCCGGAGATCGGCTACAAAAACCGGAGTCTCCGGGTCAAACCGGGAGGGGTGGCAACCTTACGCACTATGGAGTGGCTAGAACAAAAGGTGGACAAAAAATCTAACTTTTTAATCAAATATATTTTTTATACATTCTTCAATATTTTCTACATCATGTATCATTGAAATAATAACTATAAAAACTTTGATTTAAATTTGTGACAGCCGGTCAAATAGTATTAAAAATAAACGCATTTTTTTCTACTAAATCAGGCAATTGAAGAAACAGTTTCTACTGAAATTGAACAATACAATCGATCAAATATTATTGTACTAGGAAACGTTGCTAATGGCCTATTATAAATACTTTAATGCTGGAAATATCGAAATATAATAGTCAAACTATTTTGTCTTGAAAAATAAAGGTAGGGTAGACGAGCCCTTATTCATCTCATTAGTCAGTATGTCACACTATTTCGTTGATAACTTGACTTAGAGTGACTGGATTGCGGTTAAATAGGTGTCATCGTCTTTGCTACGTTCCTAAGAAGCAGAACAGTTAAAATTTTTGCCTGGAAAATGTGAAATGCTCGTGTTTGACCGAAGTGAAAAGTCGAGTACAACGTACCCTTATTCATCCTACCATTTGAGCTAATGCGTTGAATAGAGATAGCAGATACTGTTCTAACTAATGTGTTCAAATGGGTGAGATGAATAGAGGAGCTAAGATGAATTAGGGAGCAGTTACCCTACTTGTTTTTTTATGTTTTTAGTACTATTTCATAATTGAAAAAGTTATCAAATTAAGTCAAATAAAGATAAAGGTTTGAAAGCATACGAAACTATCGGCCAGTGATGGTGGTTAACTAATAGACCTGACTGCTGTTTACCACAGAGTGTCTAAGTTTATTTAGTTTAAGTGCAACGCCCAACTCCTACTCTGCAGAAGGCAAAGAATTCTTCACATTTCCTTTCGATCATACCCATATGAGCCTGCCTAGTTCTAGTTTTCCGTTCTAAGTTTATAACTGATTCGCTCTAGAATACCTATCCGTCTTTCAATTTCATTGCTTTCGTTTCTCTTAGTATCAAATTTGCCGAAAATAGCCAACAAAATCGATACAGTAAAAAAGGTCATTGCATGTGAGACACTGCACCGTGGTCACAAACTGAAAAATGGTGAGCAAAAGTATTTTTAGCTCACGTTGATGTTTTTGTGATTAGGTGTTTTCAGCTGAGTGTCATGAAGTTTGATTACACCTATAAATCGGCTAGCTCCTTCACTTTTCTTAAGGGGGTACTACCATTTCTAAAAACATTTTTTATTCAAAAATATTTTTCCTTTGCGACCTTGTGTAACGGTTAAGTTGGAGTAATTTAATTAAGAGTAGGGGAACATGGGAAGACTTGACCAAACGCTAAATTCTTTTTTTGGCTATGGTGTCTTCTATTCGATTCTTAATTTTTTTTCAAAAATATTTCTATACTTGTTTCGATCTCTTAAAGTAATTTTAAAAGTTTGGTATGAAAAATCCTTTCCTTACAGAAAATATTACGTGATTAATAAATTTGCATTAAATGATGTAATTTTTTATCAAACTTTGTATGGACATATCTACTCGACTACTAATTATTATTAATGTGTAATATACCACCTTAATCTTTGTGAACCGGTGAAATGATTTTACATAAATTAGAACATTGGAATAGTTATTACTAGAGTTTGAATGACATTGAGCGCAATAACTAAAGTTGGGGAGACTTGACCAAGATTTTATGGGGAGACTTGACCAAGTGGCATTTAGCTGAAGAAAGGTACAAAATTCCTGATATTTATTATGCTTTGGTATCTACTATTCATGTTAATCACGCCATAAAAAATCCCACCTCAAACATATTTTATATTTTTAGTATATATCTTTATATTTTAGTATTAGTAAACAAAGTTAGCAATAGTAGGACTGATTTCGTGATGTGTGAACATGCAATGCAAGCAGTACAGTTAATCCTTAAAAAAACTGCATTAAAAAATCGAAATTTTTCAAATGCAACCCTTTTATATTTTTTATTGCTACCTAAAGATCTCGACAATATGGAAAAAATTAATTACAGTATGTTTTATGTCATTATTTTTGTTACGGTTTTATAAAATTCTCTTGGTCAAGTCTCTCCACACCTTGGTCAAGTCTCCCCGCAGTGGGGAGACTTGACCAAAAAAAGGATCTCATAACAACTTTTGTAACTTTTCAAAAATTAAATTAAAAATTCTGCAAAAAATCATGAAGACGCACAATAACTTTGCACATTATATTGCTTTGACTTTTGAGGGATTAAAGGCCTTTTTAGAGATTTATGCAGTTTTAGCTGAAAAGCTGGTCAAGTCTCCCCATGTTCCCCTACTATTTATTCACACGTTTTACGAGCGATATATATCTATGTGTTGGTAGGGGCTCCTTAAAAGCAGTTTTTAGTTGTTTCTCCCAACAATGAATTTATATAACTCTCCCAATTGTAGGGGAGAGATGCCGCACGACGAAATTTTCTTCTGAAATTATGGATGACCGCGCTCATGATAAGAATGCGTTCTAAAAGGTCCCAGCTATTCAACCGATACCGATACATTTTAATATCGCGCTGAAAAATTTTCGTGAGGTGATAATAAGGATTAATTTACATCTCCAGTGTTGTAATTCTTCGAAAGACAAACTCACCATATCATAATACCGTATAAAAGTGAGCCTATATACGAGATATAGAGAGTGCAGCATCTCATCCGACACGGAATCTCTCCTGAAATTACCCTAATTGAAAATCAAAAACTAGACTAGCCGACTCATACTTGTCTGAGCAGCAGTAAGGCAAAAAAGTAAGCTTTAGCATTTTTTAAAAACTTCTTGGTAGTTCACGAAATTTGTTCAATTTGAAAGATCGAAATACAATTCCTACATAAGCTATCAACACTCGAAATACCAAACGGGTAGAAAGCTTTCTACCCGCTTGGTATTTCGAGTGTTGATAGCTTATGTAGGAATTGTATTTCGATCTTTCAAATTTATCAAAGTAATTAGGGGAACTGTGGGTAAGACGGACAGGTGGGGTAAGACAGACACATGGTTATTTTAGGCATATAACGCTTCAATCAAGTACAAATATGTTTGTATTTGATTCAATTTTATTGTATGTTGTATATTTCAAGGGGTTTCCAACAGCGTTGATTACATGTCACTCACGGAAAAAATTACCTAGATTATTTCATGGTTTTAAAGATTATTCTTTCGAAAGTCCGATTAATAATTGATTACACGATTACTGTAAAATTCCTCAATTACTCTAGATTACTTGGAATCAAAGTGAATTCCTGTTGGAATCACTTCAGATTATTCGATTATTTTAAGTGGATTCTGCTCATCGCTCTTTTATTAGATAATCAATTTAACCATTCTAGTTCTGCTGGATAATTTTTACTTTAAAAGCCACAATGTATGTGAACTGACAAAAAATCAAAACGACAATTCAGATAAATAAGAAACCGTTGTTTCCTTGTTTATTTATCATTTCATATACACAATCTTCAACAACTAATAATTAAACGATTTTCTTGTGTTGATTGCAAAAAACACATCAGTTTTTTTGGATATCGAGGGGCTGCATCAGCATGCAGGCCCGTAGCGTGCGGTTGGCCCGCGTCAAGGGCGCTAACCTTAGAGGGGCACTGAAATCTTGATCTGTGTTATAAAATAAGTGAAGATAAATCATAAATTATTGCTCGAAATGAAAAGACCGAGGAATAATTTATGATTTATCTCCTTAATGCTGTAGAAAAGATCGTGAAGAAAGGTAGATATTTAATCATCGTGAAGATTTAACTCCATTCCGTACCGTGAAAATTGAAGTCTCCTCAGTGCCGCTAGAAGTTACCCAAAATCATAACGTTCTCAGCAACTATCCTAGACCCAACCAATCCTGCACTAAAATGCAACTCTGATTGAAATGTTTGTGATTTTTGTTGTTCCTGATGTACAGAACAGCAGAAACAGTCACAGATGTCCCCACAAGGGGATCGTTTTCTTGCATTTAATACAAAACATGACGCGCGGTATGAACACGCAGACGAACCTTGTCGAAGAACATTTGCTTAGACAACACAATCGCAGACGCGATACGAGTTTGGAGGGGCATACAATTTCATCCCATCCTGTGATTCAAAATCTCACTCACTGGAGAAAGGGATCCTTGAAAAAGCCAACCCTATTCACCCCATGCAAGATCAGATCGATTCAGTAACCCCACCGTCGATCTCAACTATATGAACAGACATGTGGACACGGTAGTCCTTCAGATAAAACTTGTCGTTTGTAATGTCAGTTGCTTGCTTTTTTCATTCATTTATACGCGAGCCTAGAACCCAGCGATAAGTGAAAACTTGAAGAATAGGAACGGTGGTACAGAAATTACGGGAGATACTAGAAATTTAAAAACGAGTCAGGGGATAATAAAGCAAAAGTGTGATCGCCTATCGTTTCTCGATGTATGGCTGGATGCTAATTCGTGTTAATTCCAATCTAGTGATATGCACCGTACTCATCAATTGACTAACCAGTTCACAACTCCTAAAAATTGTCTTGTCAGTATACTGGTCTTGATATACAGTCTCCTGAATAAATACCCCGCCCGTTGTCATCGAACACCCACCGTCAACTGATTCCACACACAAAAAGTTCAAGATTTGTGCGATAATTTACATAAAATGAACGATAGTCAAACATGAACGATTTGCGATCGAATCTTTTAGATATCGAGTTTTTCGGCGTTGTTAGAGGTTTCCAGACATTGGAAATAAATGAAACGGTTGGTGAAGGAACAAATATTCAAATAATCGTTGTATGATAGAGGCGGGTTGTATTCCTAAATCGCTTGCTCAGTTGACCGATCCGCACGTATAGTCTCAAGAAAAAAATCGTCCGTTGCCTTTAAACATCTAACGATAACTGATTTCACGAAGTCTCCTAAAATGATATTGCAAATAAAACCTGCAAAGTTCTCTTGGTGCTCTATATTGATGTCTACCCGGTTAGATTGCCACAACGTTGAACAATTTCCCACCGAGGACGCTAGTCTTGGGAGAGCACTGAAAATTTTATTTGCTTCATTGACTAAGTGTAGATATGTCACTAAATAAGTCCGGATATGTGTGCAATTTCCAAGTGCACACTAAATTATTACTCGAAAGTCGAACTGAAAGAGGCGCAAAACTGAGACTCTGCCAAGGGCGCAAGATAATCACGCTACGGCTCTGTCAGCACCGATATTAAACAACTTGCTATCTTTCGCATGACGATTCACAAACATCACAATTGGGCAAGTGGGTCTTCTTCAGGATTCATATCATAGCCCCCTTTTGTACAATTTGTTTGTAAATGATGACGATTAATGTTTTGTAATTTTTTGCGCGGATCCATTTTTTCGTACATTAACAAGAATATGGTAAGGTGCTCTAATGTGTCCAAGCTCGAAGGCATATTTATTCAAAATTTTCCTGCTATACCGTTTATATCTTAGAATTAGCCGCAATTTAGTATATCCTTGGGATCGTTGACACTCTGCTCATAGACTTTTAGTTCATCGTTACAGATAGTTTAATTATAGAGGATCTCTGTTCGCTGAAGAGTCGATAGCACTCCTCGTATTTTCTGGGGAAAACACAGAATCTCCAGAGTGTTTTATCTGAAAAACCATTTCAGATTACCTTAGTTTGGGTCCCTTCCAACTACTCCATTCCAGGCTGAGAAGGCGCAAACTCTAGCTTCACCTTAGCTAGAGAGAGCGCATTAGAACGGGGTTTGGAGCTTGTCACGACGGGATATCACGACATTGAATGTTTTGTCTGGTCATGAGATGAGTATTGTTGTGCCAGATCCTAACTAAACGATTTCTTTTGGGTACTGGGTATGCTGGAGATAAATATCCAAAATGTAGTATTACTTTTTTTTCGAACATTGTTTGATCTCTACTACGAGTTTCTTAGAAAATCTAATGTTGCACTATCGAAAAGCAAATGCTAATAACGGTGTGAGTTTGCGTTCATCCTCTCCCTGCCATCGATGTACGCTATCTCTTCTCTGTCTCTAATATGAACTCTACCACTCCCTTTGTGAATGTCGCTCTTGTGAATGACTCCATTGTCAATGTATTTCAAAAGAAAATAAAATGTTTTCAAAGTCTTGTTGTAAATGAAGTTCAGTCAATATCTTAGGCCTAAGGAAATTCAATTAAAAACTTTTGTATATTATCAATATTCCTAGTTTTGGAATGGCCATTGAGTTAATATAAAAAATAATCTCAGGTTTTAAAAAAAATTTAAGCTGTAGTACCTTAGATTTAGAAACATTAAATTGTAAAACAATAAAATGTTGGCACCGTCAAGCTAACATAGACGTGTCAGTTAAAATAAACAATCTAAATATAAAAATGAATCACTACGAAAGAACCCAAATAAATACTTCATTTGCTTCAGAAGGCAACAGTTAATGTGCTGCCGTTTGTGTTCATTGTTGCCTTGTCCCCAAATCATTGTCAAGAGTTCTACTTATCTTGAAAAAATATATGATACCTTGAAAATCTAATCTCATACATATCTGCAACGATGTAATATACTGCATTTTGAAATAAAGCAGGATTCATGATGAATGCAAGAGTATCTAGAAGATTCAATATTTTGCAATGTCGTCCCCTAACGCGACATTTAGACTTCTGTATTTTGTGGTTTCAAAACACCACGGAATTTTTGCGGATTTCTTCGACGACGAGTTATTAAAAGCAGCATCAGGCATGCAAACGTTTTCCTCCTAAATTGGAATAAGTCTAGCAAGAATCGAAATTCACGGATTATTTTCTTCCTAAAATTTAAGTGGAATAGGTCAATAGATAAAAAAGGCCGAAAAGTCGTCTGTAAAAATGAGAATAAATGGTTTGTCAAATGCATGTAACATTTTGTGGAGGGGAAGTTAGCTAATCTGAAACTTAACGAATTCAAACTGAATAAAAAATATCAAAGATATTATTTCGTAACGTGCTTACCAGAAGTGAAAAAATATCTAATAGAGGGTAAAACGTAAGCCATTTTTGGGATGACGATTGTGTGACAAATGCCAAAATCTAAAAAGATTCTAAACCCAAAAACATAACGGGGAATGCATGTCAGACTGATTCAGTAACATTTAATACAAAATCTTTTTTTGAAAGTAGGCAAATCCTGTTTCTTATTCACATTATTATATGACCCAGTTTATCATTAATCTCTTTTTGTCGATGATATTTAAAAAACTAAAATGTTTAAACACCCGTTTTGGTATTCGCCGATAAAGGATATCGCTAACGGGCGTAGTTTACTATACAGAACACAAGAGTACCTTGTAACTGGCAATGAGGATCGTTATACCTCGTTAGTTATTACTCGAGTTTGTGGCCCAATCATTTTGATATATTCTGAAATACAGGTTTTGACTGAAATTTAAGTATATGAGAGTGTTATTAAACCACTAGTAAAATATCTTGTGAAATTCATATGTGGAAAAACTGAAAAAATATTTAAAAATGAGAGCTAATAGGTGAAAATCGAAATAAAATTGGTCTTGCAGTTTCGAATTATTTTACGGTTACTTTATGATTAATTGATTACATTGTACCTATGGTGGATTACGTGAATTATTTTAGGAATAAAGACAATTACCCTGATTATTATTGATTACCAATGTAATCAATGGGTTACCGAATTATTTAGAAAAATCAAAGTAATCTTTGATTAAGTCTCACTATGTTGGCTTGTTGGAAACCCCTTGGTATATTTATTATCAGTAATCTTGATTTATGAAACACTCAGTAGGCCTTAAACACTGCTAAACGTGTACAATTTAAGCAAATATTAATAATCAGAAGTGCAGCTATGTAATTTTCAAGTTTCCTATTTTAAGGGTTCTCGAGGAAAATTTTTTTTCGCGGTTTTTTTCTTTATTTTGATAAAGTAACTCTTAAGTGACATATTCGTGAAAATAACAAGTAAGTTGATTTATGCGTCAATAGTAACGAAATTCTAGCAGTCAAACATGGAAAACCGTCCAGTTAGCTGAAGTTTAACATGCAGTTGATTGAAGGATGTACGTTAATGTGACCGAGGCTAAAACACGAAAGCTGTCTGGAAAAAGTCAGATTTTTCTTCGTTTTCTAGTTCTTTAAAAAAATGATACTTATTGATTTTTGTAACTTAATGCTTCTGGGCACTTGAAAGTCAACATATGGAGCTACAACACAGAGTATTACATGTTGACTAAAACGTGCTCTTACTATGTTATATTTCAGTATATCCTTAATATGTCCGTTCCCCTACACACCAAAAAATTCTGAATTTTATCCTTGACGTAATCGCAAACATGACACAATTTAACAAGCCGCAACTCACTAAATGACGAAAAATAACCGTGTTCCGCTTAATTTTACATGAAACATACACTTTACATGCTCAAGGACATAAAATTACATTTACTACCATTCAGAACAAACGCCATATGTGGAATAAAATTACGTGCTTTATGAAATTCATCGTCATGTAAAATTGGAATCAAATGTAAAACTAAGTCATTTTTGATGCTCGTATATGCCAGGGTCAGGAGAGGTAAATTTACACAATTTTTTCTAGGTGTGTATGTTTTAAATGATGTGATAAAGTAATTAAATTAATATTACGTTTAATTTCCACTCGCTTTATTTGTACGTCTTTATTCAAGGATGTGCTAATCATCAATGAGGTACATGAATCGTGTGTCCGAATGACATAAGAAAGGGTACATTCATAACTTACTTTTTGGGGGATGTTTACAAATAACGTATACTATAACATCTTCCCTCTTTTGATAATGAAATGAAATTTAACTGTCTATTACATAGTCTTTCAAATAAGCAGGTAGTATTATGTTTCTCTTAGGTCTAGCACGTGTTTCTTCGATTTCTGATGATTCTGGCGTTCTAGGTGTACGAGGTGTAGCAATACCACCCATACCGATGGTGGTTCTATTAGCTGACTTAGATGGTGATATTTCAGATTCATTCACGACCGGAACCTGAAGGGTTTTCGCACCTGTATCTTTCGTTGTTTCGGCGAACGGCATTATAACTGGCGCAGGTATTATAGTGGGCGTGTTTTGTTGCTTACGTGGTTTTAAATTTACCAAATCTCGCCGATATCGGCTGCCATCCACATCCACAACATATGATCTTTCATTTAGCTTGTTGCAAATTGTCCCCGGTGTCCACTGCTTACTGGTTTCGGAATTCAACTGAACATACACTGGCGATCCAGTTTCCAATTCTGGTAAATTACGTGTTTTCTTATCATAGTAATATTTTGCTTTTCGTCGGTTTTTTTCGATTGCTTCTGGCACTCCTTCTACTGGTCTAGGAATGAGACTCTTCGCCGTCATTGGTATACCACAACGAGTGCTTCGAGAGAACAGGCGTGCTACTGGACTTGGACCAATTTTGTTTGGTACATTTCGCCAATGGAGCAGGGCGTACCAGAAATCTACACCAGATTCGTTCGATTTCTTTAGCAAATGTTTGGCAATCTTAACCGCTGCTTCCGCTTTACCATTCGCTTGCTGGTGATGTGGTGCCGAAGTTGTATGTTTGAAATCCCAATCAATTGAAAACTGCTTCCATTCCTTGTTCACAAAATTAGTTGCATTATCTGTGTTGACAAGTTGAGGCATTCCATGGCGTGAAAAGTTTTCCATGCAAACTGCTATTGTACAACCCGGTGTTAAGTCTTTCAAAATATCAACCTCGAAAAAATCGGAATAGTGGTCGACGGTCACCAAAAATTTACGAGGTAAAAAGTTTTTACATTTTGTTAGTTTTGACAATTTTACTTTCATATTACTGTTTTTAATTGTAAAACATCAGATGTAACCGATGTTACTGTTCTTTGAAGACTTTGTTAAGACGATTCAATTAATGGTTGGAAATCTTAACCCAAAGACCTGCTCATGAACCGGTGCTCAGGGCACCTTAGTGTAGCATAACATGCACACACTGATTTATCTGACAGTCGTATATTTTCAACCCAGATTCGCTTCCAGACAATATTGATCGCGTATACGTGTGGTGCCACACTTGTCTCAGTTTTCATCGCACTGGAAGCAGAGCTGTCAATCGCTTCTTGAGGGCAAACCATTTATGCTGCGGAACGTGCTTCGCATACGTCGCGTACAACTCATTTGACAGTGTACCAATGAAACATTGGTATTCCTCCGGCAAAAAAATTTTCTGCTCTATTTATAATACCCCATAAATGTCTATTTTTTAATTGCGTTACAATAATTAACGTTTATTATCATTGCGACATCGACGCTTATCGCCACTAATTGCTCAATTATAGCTGGGAACATCCCCCATCGGTCATGTTCGCAAATGGGATTTGATTGGTTGTTGTCTGTATGTACAATAAACTGAAGCTTATTTCTATGCTGAGAATACGCACCATCAGTTCACTCTCTGAAAGTGGAGTGAGTTCTCGATCAGAATGTCATAACATAAAGCTATCTTAATGATATCTCCTGTTGGTTTATTGCATTAATTGTTAGTTTATTTGTATTCTGCAGAAAAGAGTGAACAAAATCAAACTGCAATCATAATTATGCATCCTGTTTATCTATTTTAACAGTTTAATAAGCATTCACATTTTCCACAAAATTAGTTCAATAGAGGTTTTTGCATATAGCAAGGGTCAATTTGAGCCTATAATTTCCACTGAAGCAGGCCGAAACTAACTGTCGAAACATCTGGACATTATGAAAATCGATATTATTTATTTACTGAAAAGTCGAATATATGAGGGATTAAAATTTTTACGTTGAAGCTTTGAACATCGCTTTATTTTATACCACTAGGCAGGGTACACACCAAAAAATTCTGAATTTTATCGTTGACGTAATTCCAAAATTGTCACAATCTAACACACCGTAATTGACGAAATGACGAAATATAACACTGTTCTGTTTAATTTTACATGGAAGATGTACTTTCCATGCGCAGTGCCATAAAATTACACTCCTCAACATTTTAAACAAACGCCATAGGTGAAGTAAAATTACGTGACTCGCAAAATTCAACGACATATAAAATCTAAATCAAACGCAAAACTATGTCATTTTTGATACTGTCATGGTCAGGAGATGTAATTTTTTTCTAGGTGTGTACAGTTGGGTTGCTCCCAAATCGGCGATTATAAATCTTCAAAAGCTTTTCGCGATGCGGTCAGATTACCGACTCTTGGCCAATTGTTCGTAACGGAGCCAGCGTAAATATTTGCTTGCCGCTGCTGCTGCTTTCGTTCAATCAGAATAAATTACCGAGAGACAGCCGTTTTGACAGACACTAACTAATTGTTTGGATGCTTGATTCCTACGATCTGTACGGCCGGTATCAGTTACCTACTGATGCTTCTGGAAAGTCTATTTGGGATGGTGATGCAAAAGATGCGAAGTTTCCGAACACTCCCTACCAGAACTAAACAACTTGATTTCAACTTGGTCTGCTGCAGAGATATGGTGCTTTGAATTCTAGAGCAGACCGCCACAATCAATCATAATGACGCCGCCGTTGAAGCTTCTTGGAAGTGTTCACTTGCAGAAGAAGAGAGCTAATTTTATTTGACAGCGAGGTGAGTGTTGTGAAGCTGATGAGCTCTCATCATGTCACATAGGAAATACAGTGCTAAGATTATATGATGAATTGCAGTGGCTAGTTGGGTACAGTTTATGAAAAATGGATATAGCTATCGATCTTCAGGATTATCTTTATACACAGGTTTAGGAGCGGATCGAGAAAACAATTTCGGGAGGGGTCTGAAATTTCGGTTTTAAACATGAACATTGAACGATTCGTAATACGTAATAACCTTATTTATTGAATAAAAGTTTTGTTAGTCAAATTTGGGTTGGGATGATTTTGAGTTTGAAACTAATATAAACTTGAAACTAATTTAGAATTTGTCAACAAGTAAAAAATCTCGGAGGGGGTCCGGACCCCCAGGACCTTCCCCCTGGATCCGCCACCGCAAAGATTCACTCAAAATGTTCAATTTTGATTTCAACGATACTATAGCTCAAAAATAATCAATTTGGAAAACTCGGTTTCATCACTCTTACTACGGACTCGATTGGGCGAATATTGCCGTTTGAATCTCAAAAGAGGACTGAGAAATTTACCGATCTTTCTCATAACTTTATCAGACAGATCCTTAGTGTGTATTTAAACTAACTTAATCTACGCACGCACCGTGCGAGCGTATAAACTAATTTGAATTGGCCATAATTTCCTGCAGTTCGTACACATTCAATAAATTTCACCCTTGGTTTTATTCTGCGCCCTCAATATTGCAACGCAATCAGAATTACACTCCGCAAAATACGTGATAATTTGTGTTAAGTTCAGCATTAGCGGCGAACCAAAGTTGTCTTACTTAACTGGGGATTTAGAGTGTGCAGGCATTCGTTTCCCAGTCACTGCTAATATGTAGGTACGTGGCCCATACTTCTCGTCCACGCACCGTAGCAAAAGGCCAAACTGATTGGCGAACCACGCAGGCAGCCTGCAGGAGGATCATGCCTGTCAGAAAGCAAGAACATTTATTGACATTAAGCTCTCAACAGCTTCCCTGTGGACACGTCGGACCTACGGAACGTGTGGTCGCGCTTCCATATAATGTGGCACAATTTCGCTGATGCTTACCGCGCACCCAACCAATCGCGAGACCGCGCTCGTGACCGTGGTCAGTTCGCAGTCGGTTTTCCTCCTCGTTTTTGCATCAATTTATTCAAATAAAATAATACTCGGTAACATTGTGCGAGCGCCAACGATTTGTGTTGATTCGTCATGGGATGGGGTCCGATCCTGCTGATCGGCCATTCTCCTGCAGCGAGTTCCGTGGTCCCCTTCTTGCGAATGGTAATGGTGTTCCCGGTACGCTAATGATATGGCAGCTCCATTTTCAGATCATCTATTGGCAATGATCGTACGTCAATTGATTTGCTGTATTTGCTTGCAATTTCTATCAATTGAAACCTCGGATCCTGCGAATGCATATCGCGAGTAATTCTGTTGTGGGTGAGTCTGGCTTGGATCTTGATGGGGATGTTACCATAAATTAAGTCGTTTATTCATCTGTAATAGCACACTAACTCGAGCGACTTTGAAAACCGGAAAGGAAAATGCGACAAATTGTTCATGCTGTTTTTAGTTTGTTTCACAAACTTTCATATTAAAATTCATATAATATGGAATCGTAGAAAATTTTGGAAGAGTGTGTCTTGCTTAGACATGCCTTTACAAAGTGTCAAACGTTTGTTTGTTTTGTTTCTAGGGGTTTTGACCTTTTGGTTATTCGCCCAGTGCCAAACGTTTATATTCAATTGGTCAGTGTTAGGTCAGAACGGACTAAGTCGCAAAATCTGAAAAATGAGATAATGATGGCACTGTTACAACATGCAACTGTTATGGCAAAAAATAATTTAAAAATATAGCGTAAAGAATGCTGCGATTAAAAATTTTAACTCTTTTTTTAAAATTAATATAATATCACTTAGCCCGGTCTGACCACCGGCCAATTGTATGAAACCTTTTCTTTGTTTTGTTCTTGCTTCTTCTTTATTACCTATTATTCAAGCCGTGTTGACAGGGCAACTGTAAAGTACACTGCGTAAAATAAGTTCATAAAAAAGTTATATGAACATTTGTCAGTGAGTATCTATCAATATTTCTGACTGCTACCAAACAGATAAACAGTATACTACACGAAAAAATGTGCAATCGCAAAACTAGAATATTGCATGTTGTGATTTTAGACTTGTTTCAACTAAAAATAGCTTATACAACTAACTGTTTTGTTGACATTTGGAACACCAGTTAACTAAACAAAAATTTCAAATCATATATAACATTTTCTTTTGTTGAAAATTCGACGCTATATTTATTTTCGCTTTATTCATTCTGATCCAGGTCTCAATTACGGCTGACATTCGAATCTCTTAAATGTAAGTATTCAAAGTATTCGTATTTACATGATATATGAATAGGGCCGTCAAGAGCCGCATCGGGCCCCAAGGCTTGTATTACTGCCGGGCCCTTTTAAACCTAAGTTCTCTAGTGCAGTATGAGTTAGTATCTTTTAAGCCATGGGAAACTCGTGAGTCCGTGGTTTCTATTAGACTCTGGTTGACTCATATTGCCACATCTACAGATAGCCTGCCTTATTCCGCGGTATCCAAATAGGGTAAAATTGTCATAGTTACAAGTTTTTAAATTTGTGGGTATTCAGGAATCAGTAGCGTCTGGCTCAAATGGCACATTCCCCACGTAGATCGGAGATCTGTGCCTTGCCATGAATCGTTTTTTCATCATTTCCCTGATGGGAAGGATTGGGGAAGTGGTAAGGTTAGGGGTAAGGAAAATAGGATCTGCAGGTGCTGCAATAGTAGGAATAATACTTCCAACCCACGGAGGGATTTAGAATTTGCATTTTAACAGTGAGCGGATATATTTCGTTTCGCGAAACATACGCTTCTGTTCCATTGATGGTCTGGAACATAATCAGCACGCTATGTTTAACATGGTGAAATTGTATGGTATAAACATTGGCCATCTTTAGCACCATTTGTACTTTTTTCAATAGATCTTAAGGAACGTCTCGAAAAGTAAATAGGAATATATTTTGACCGCAATAGGCCACTTTCTGCTTGTAATCGTCACTAATTTTTTTCGAAACAGTAGCTTGGAACATAATATTTTTGTTGTACTGTGCAGACAAAGAGACACATGGATTGATTTATTTGCTGGTAGCGGTAGAGCAGTTTTTGGCTTTTGTTGTAAGCAAAATGAGAAGGTAGCAGATGCAGCTCAAAAAATTATCAAATCAAAAAGACTTTCTATTTACATAAGTAAGCTGTGAGAATATGTGGGACGCGACAACAATATAGACACAGTAAAATATAAAAATTAACCATTTTATTCAACGGTTAGTTGAGCTCAGTCTATCTTCTCATTTCGCCCAGAGTAGAAACTAAAAATAGTTCCGCTATAGATACACGGTAAAAACGACTGCAGACGAATTGTGTTGCTATTGATTTTTGGAAATGTTCTGTAAGACCAGCTACTCGAGAAGTGAAACAATTACTATACGTGCAGAGATACGCTTACATGAATTATCTCCACACACCTCTGACATCGTGATTAGCAAATTTATGTCAAGATACGGAGAAGTGATTTTCATAACAGCCGAAACTTTGCATTTTCCAGGATGTCCCTAACGTTGTTCTTGTGGTGAGAATGCTTCCGTACATACGTAACCATTTTATGTGGATCAACCGAAAATGGGACGTTTCATCAGAAAACACTGATTAATGATTATGCACCCATTGAAGATTCCTACACGAATTCTGCAAAAACACACTACACCACGGAAAACTTTGTGCAAAAGGACAAAAAGCCCACCTGCTATAACCGTAAACACCACACCGTTGTCTTATGCCAAACCACAAACGGCTACAAAATCAATATCTACAGCTCTGACAGGAACAAATATTCTCTCAACAACAATCACGCCCAGTATCTCCACGCCAACAACCAGCAAAGAAGTGAACGTAGAAGAGGACGGATGCGTTTGTCCGTGCGCTCGTATTCCTGTTTGACGCTCTATTGCTTTCTTCGAACATACTTTGAATTGGCTTCTCAATATTTCGTAGTGTATTCCTCGATTCAAGTAATAAAACTCGCTTTTTTAACTTGTACACAAAGTAGATAATTCCCTTAAGAACGTTTGTTTTAACAAATGTCAACTATCAAATGAAGTTTTCATTTTTTACGCTTCCATCATATAATAAGCAATAAAAATATCAATAGTAATGATTACAAAGAAATTACTATTGATATTTTTATTGCTCTTTTATGAATACCGAACGTGTTCGCCCATCTACCGGGTAAAACCGCGGGCCCCCAAATACGACCCGGGCCCTTGGGCAATTGCCCTGGCTGACCCCCCTCTCATCGGACCTTGAATGATCTGTAGTCCGCTTGGAAAAAAAATCAAAGTTTTCAAAATGACACTGTCAGAATACTACTATATGTCTGCCAGCTATGGCTCTAAGGGCCGATTTCTTCAACCTCGCTAAGCTCTTAAGCCAGGTTTAAACGGACTGGTGAAGAAATCAGCTAAGCGAGGGTGAAGAAATCGGCCCTAAGACAATTTAGTCTGAATTTCAAAACGCTGTGCATTCAATACACTGCGTGACTTCCGAACAGAGAAAATTGTAAGAATAAATCGAACCGCTTGTTGTGGATCTAACTCTAAGCGCTATGGATGTCAAGCTTCTTCTCAGCTTAAATCGTTTTTTTCCAACCGGGACTGAACGGACTCGCTTCCCTATTTCTGAAAAGGTACATCGACATTTTGGTGAATCCGCTTGTTAACATTTTTCGAGAATCTCTTGCCAGTGTTATTTTTTTATCTTGCTGGAAATCCACGAACATATGTCCAGTCCTTAAAAAGGAAAATAGGCGAGACATCAATAACCATAATGGAATAATTTCATTTAGCGCTGTCTCGCTTTGGTGATTGTGGAACAAATTCAGATTTAATGCAAGCAGTACCTAATCGACGATTAACATAGTATTACGTCAGGATGTTAAACAGCGTAGCTATTTAAGAGCCTACATAACCTACACTTTTGATCGAGTGTACCGCGTGAAATTTGAAATCAACGGTAGTTTTTGCACGAATTTCGATCGTAACTAACAGATCGAGAATTATCTCTCTCAGTTGTTATTGTATATTGCCTCTTGCCACCCACTCACATTTATTTCTATGTGAGATCTTCATAACCTCAACAATATATGCATTTCCGGAATTGGAAAATACTGTAGCAAATGTATGAGGATGGATATAATTATAGAAAATTTAGCTCAACCGAAATTCACCCTCTTGGCCTTCAAAATGAAGTCTCCTATCGATTTCCATAATCTACTCGTCCAGTCAATTTCAAACATACCATAGGTTATAGAGAATTTCGCTCAAACAGAAGTCGCCATCTTGGTTTTCAAAATTGTACCATACAACCGTTTCTATCAACTTTCCATCAAGCAGGTATCAGAAATGCGAATATTGTTAGTATTATCAAAAATATTGCTCAACCAGAGGTCACCTTATTGGATCTCAAAATGATGCCAAACATTCACTTCTAAGTCAAGTTTGTTCCATTTGTTAGGATTATCTAAAATATTGCTATATTGTTAAGGTTATCGAGAATAGTGCTCAACCGCCATTTAGTATCTCAAAAGGACGCCAAACATCCATCTTCATCATCTAATTGTCAAACCTATTCTAAAAATACTCACATTGTGATAGTATGTTCATTATAATTTATGTCCTCCGTAATAGATTCCACTTCTCTGAAATACGACACTTCAATATTTCCATTATCCATTTAGATAGTGATCTTGATCTTAGTGTTGTCACAAACAAGCACGCATTTTAAGTTGTTCTACGAAATGAAGCTTTTCGCCTGGGCGAATTTGTTGGAAGTTATCAGCACCGCATGCCTGACGTGCTGAAGCTGTATGAAGGTAATTTCCGAAAACCGAAGCTGCATGCTCACTAGAGAAGGGTATTTTTACCCGATACCCGACCCGAAACCATACCCGTAGGAATCGGGGCGGGTTCGGGTTTTGTTATCACCGGGTACGGGTCGGGTCGGGTAAATTAAAAATAGTTATTCCGGGTACGGGTCGGGTCGGGTATTTACGAAATATTTCGCATTTACCCGTATAAATCTCGACAAACATATGATTACGGCCTAAAAGCTAACTGTCAAAATCCACTTTGAATGGAAATTCCAGACAAACCGTTACTAGTCGAACACAGTTCACAACAGTTTATGAAAGAGAAAACTTGTCTCTTTCGTTTATTATCAACATCTGTGATTGGCGTGTAACGGTTTGTCCGCAATTTCCATTCAAAGTGGATTTTGACAGTTGGCTTTTAGGCCGTAATCATATGTTTGTCGAGAAATGTTTTTAAATGTTTTGATGACCTGTTCCCGCCAATATCAAAAAGTGATAACATTTCCTCGTAGGAAAATATTAAAACAAGCGTTATATTCCCATTTTGACATACAATCGTCCTATAGGTCAGCGTGTATCGAATGAACGGGACTATCCATAGATTTTGAACTGGAAGTTCATAATCTAAATTTTGCTGTACTATTAAACAGGGAAACATTGCTTTTTGTGAAGTTCTTCGAGCATTTTTGAAGTATTAATATTGTAAATTTCCTAAACATTCAGAAATTCTATTTGGTGCGACTAATAGTTCTGACCGTATTTCGAGTTTGTTGAATTTTTCCTTATTTTTACTTCATCTATAGAAAAATGAGCGCTTGGACGAAATTTTGGGTAAGATAAAACAATTCAAAAAATTATTTTTTGAGGGAAACTGAAAGTTTGCTATCAACCAATGAAAATAAACACTTGCTTGTTTGAATCAGATGAAAATTGCTAAAGTTATTCATTTTTTTGTAAACTAGAAATTTTTGGGGTTTCTCTGAGTCAATTTATTGAGCTGTCTCTATTTTTTCTAGGGCTCGTTTCATAAAATATGAAGGGTTCTCTATTAGAACTCTGTTAAAAAAGTAGAATTTTGAAAGATTTTGAGCTGTGGTAATATTCCACAATAACAATAATTTCAGGTTCATTGAAGTGATTAGTCATCGAATGATTGGTATACAATACTGCGTGTAATATTTACACGTGTTATACAGAAAATAACACTCTTATGATACAAAGTTCGTTGTAAACTCAATCCTCACACGTCATAAATTTGCATATCTTGAAGGTCTAGCTGCAGGACTATGTTTTGTGCAATGATAATACAAACTTTACTATGTATTACTACATACGTCAAGTATTGTAAAACTAATGCTTCGTAAAACTAATAATTTATTTTCCTTCCTAAAACATCTAGCAGTTCGTACAAAACTCATTTTAGTTTTAAAACCTCAAAATCTTAAGTTTAAAGAAATTTGAAGAACTTAAAATATTTTGTAACTTGCGCACGCACGTAACACTTATGCAATGCATTTTAATATAGAAGTTTTGTGAACCAGTGCAGTGAAATCGATACGTTGTAAAATCCAATGTGAATCCAGCATAATTTCAAATTACAAATTTCTAGCCGTTTTATTAACGAAAAATAAATTGTTAGTAGAACAAAACGTGACAAAATAGGGAGATAAGCCACCATTCGTGAAGTTAGTGGGAGCATTTAACATTTTACCCCGTCATAAATTTCCGATATGTATATGTATATGTATATGGCGCTGTGGAGCGTGCAGTTTAGAATGAATTTAGTACATATCCGAATGTGTATGACACGTGTGAATATAATACTTATTATTTAGTACTAATTTTTTGATGATTTATCTTTTCACTGAGCTAAAGTTTTCAATCATTTGGATAAATGAGGTGGAATATTTCCCCCTCGTAAATAACGTCAGAATTATTGGTCGCATTTACGTCATTACGTTTATTTTAACATAATAATATTTTATATCGGTTATATCTTAAGATATTTGAATTTTACTGAGCGCATTTTCTATTTCAAAGAAGAAATTATTCTTTTTACTCTATCTTGAAAACTGTTCTACTATAATTTTTTTGAACTTCTTGTTCGGATTCAGCACGCAATTTTACATCGAAAATAGAGGTCATATATTGATGTTCAGAATTTTATTTTTATTTTGTAAACTAGTGTAATAATAGGAGATCCTAGGCCTAGTTCGCGGAAGGCGAAAGTTGGCGGAGTTCCTTTTTCTTCGTTTGTATTTGGCACATGGCACCGTCTCTCATTTTTTACCTCAAATTATGTAAAATATGTTTTCATATATTGCATTTCATTTTGTTTTGTAGAATCCATTGGTAACAGTTTTCGAACGTAATAAGCGAATTTCATTAAAAAATGAAAATACCGCTATCTAGCTTTTGGGCTCCCCTATTTCTTCTAATCAAGTATGTTAAATTTATTGATTGAAAATCGGGATCGGGTTGGGCACGGCTTTTAATTTTTTTTAATGGGTCGGGTGCGGGTCGGGTACGGGTCAGGTTCGGGTTCGGATTTTTTTTTCATGTCCGGGTACGGGTCGGGTTCGGATTTTGTATTTTTATAAAATCTGGGAACGGGTCAGGTTCTGGTAAGCTTACAAATATAATATTCGTTCGGGTCGGGTCCCAATACGAAAAATCCCATACCCGCCCAGCTCAGCTTCAGCAGATGTTCCACATCACGAATACATGGTCTTATGCGAAGACCTGAAGTCAATGGTCATTGTGTTAGGCCGAATAATCACGTTTTGTTGATGAGACTCAGTTATCTCGATAGATCACAACGCAAGAATAAAAGTAACGGTATCCTTTGTTCTTCAGACAATGCACACAAGTAACTTTTTTTGTCGTGACTAACGACTTACCTTTCAATATAGGGGCCCCTTTTCAAAATTTCGGAAGAAAAATGATGTAAGATTTTGAACGCTTATATCTTTTGTTGTACTGAATGGATTTAATCAATTTCTTCGGCATTTTGTCGAAAATATTTGTACCAATGTTGTATTAAATTTTGGAATATGTAGGATATTCATTATCAACGGAATAATAGTGTTTTGAAAAATCTTTCGAAAACGACTCGGAAAAGTAAAAATTTTCAGCCCATCCCGCACAGAGCCGTCAAAATGGTGCAGCAAATGAACAATAAAATAATGAAAAGTTTATATAAAGGTCCACTACATGTTTGTTCCTATGATTATTCGTATTGGGTTGCTTGACGAGAACAGTTGGTGGGGGAAAGCCGGGATGTTAATTTTGGTTAAGTGATTAGAAGTCGGACGGAAAGGAAAGGCTCATGCACGCCACGAGAACGAGCGAGAAAGCGATAGTAGTGCATATTAGCGAAAGCGTTACGTACATTTTGAACCTTATTAACTTTTCTTCTACAAAACGGATTGCCAATCTTGTTTCATAAATCGGAAGGAAAACGTTCAATGCTTGCTACCGATGCGTTCTTTGCTATATAAAATTTGTTTAAATAGTTCGAAAACTACTTTAAATGAAATCAACATTAATGATAAAACCTATAAATAGGGGTGTCGCAGCTTTTCTCTAAGCCAGACGTGTGTAAGACGCAGTGCATAACAGACGTGCGTGGTCGTGAGAAGCTGCATCGGACGACCAATCAAATCAGCTACCATCGGAGAGAAGAAGAAAAACGTTGGTGGAGGTGGTGGCGGTGAGAAGTCCAAAAAGCCAAAGGCTAAGAAACGCAGTCACTGAAAAGGCGGTAGTAACTGCCACTAAAAATGCCACCAAAACATCGAAGGCTGCAAAGCGTACTCATTCGGTGTGAGCTGCGAAAGGGGAATCGTCGGCAAGGTTTGAATTGTTTTAAAAGATTCCCGTCTTGTATCAACATAGTTATCTACAAACCGTCCTTATTAGGACGAATACAAAATGGAAAAAGAATTTAATTAGAAAGTTTCTTTTATTAACTGGTATTAAGTTTGCGCTTGGTAATTCTGTACTTTTACCAGTGAATCATAAGAAAATGTTTTTCTAATTTACAAACCCGAAGGTTTTTGCAAATCCTTCCAAGAAAATCAGTGAATGTGCCAACTCTGCCACTAAGCGAAAGCTACACCAAAACGAATGATGAAAATATTTTCATTTATCGAACAAAAGGACGTCCTTCCATCTGCATTGTAAAGTCAATAAATAGGAACACCATGATGAAAACCGTGCTCATTCGGTGTGAGCTGCGAAAGGGGAAAGATCGTACGGATGTACGCAGTAAAAATAATCGTCGGCAAGGTTTGAATTGTTTTAAAAGATTCCCGTCTTGAATCAACATAGTTATCCACAAACCGTCCTTATTAGGACAAAGGCAAAATGGAAAAAGAATTTAATTAGAAAGTTTCTTTTATTAACTAGTATTAAGTTTGCGCTTGGTAATTCTGTACTTTTACCAGTGAATCATAAGAAAATGTTTTTCCAATCTACAAACCCGAAGGTTTTTGCAAATCCTTCCAAGAAAATCAGTGAATGTGGCAACTCTGCCACTAAGCGAAAGATACACCAAAACGAATGATGAAAATATTTTCATTTATCGAACAAAAGGACGTCCTTCCATCTGCATTGTAAAGTCAATAAAAAGGAACACCATGATGAAAACCGTGCTCATTCGGTGTGAGCTGCGAAAGGGGAAAGATCGTACGGATGTACGCAGTAAAAACAATCGTCGGCAAGGTTTGAATTGTTTTAAAAGATTCCCGTCTTGTATCAACATAGTTATCCACAAACCGTCCTTATTAGGACGAAGACAAAATGGAAAAAGAATTTAATTAGAAAGTTTCTTTTATTAACTAGTATTAAGTTTGCACTTGGTAATTCTGTACTTTTACCAGTGAATCAGAAAATGTTTTTCTTATCTACAAACCCGAAGGTTTTTGCAAATCCTTCCAAAAAAATCAGTGAATGTGGCAACTCTACCACTAAGCGAAAGCTACACCAAAACGAATGATGAAAAGATGGGTTGGTAATGTATATGACATAACAGGGGTGTCGTGACCACACTTCGAAGTTATTTCAAATCTTGCAAAGCATAAATTGACATAATTTCAATGATTGTTCCTTTATGAATGAAATGACAAATTTTCAGATCAACGCGGCAATAACTTTGCAATTTATAGAACAATTTTATATTTTTAGTTATCATATATTAACTGTCATCTCTTCCAAACAACTTAACCCTCTGCTGCCAACCACGTGGTTTTGCAGGGTTAAGGAGAATCATTGTAAAATGTCCAATACATGATTTTATGTTGTTACCTCCACTAAAACCACTTCAGAACACTCCCACCTGTCATACATGTACATTGTCTGCATGTTGAAATCATTATATGAAATTATTGACCTGTATTCAACGCGGAGAACTCGGTAATAAAATTGTTTTGCTGAATATACTAACGAACGGGATCCCCAGGAAAATTTCGCTGAGCCCGGTGAATCGAACTTAATGCGCAAAATTTAGCCATTTGAAGGAGATACAAGCAGAATTTTAAGAATATGAGCATCGCGGTTATGTCCCGGACATTACCCGCCCCTAGTTTTTCGCTAAGCGTGTTCATTTCTGTACGGAAAAGATTCCGATGGTTGTTTCGAGAGATTTTAACATTGATATTTCAAAGCAAGAAAATTGTTCATTTCATGAATGAATGTCTCAACGAGCTTAGAATCCAGCGCATCCCCTATCAACGCAGACGCCAACAACAAAGGTTCTTTTCAGAACCACCATAATTATTATAAAGAATAACTTGAAACATTCCCACATATTTCATTGAGTATCATTCGATTTGAATTACAAGTCAAACGAGTAGTCACGACACTCCGGTTATGTCCTAGACATTACCCACCCATCTTTTTGGGTCGCTTTGCACTGGCTCGGGCAGAAGCAGAAGCACACTAAGTACCGTGACCGATGTCTTTGTTGGTTGAAAATAGACTGATCATCTTTAAATTCTCAATGCTAGTAATTCATAAACACAAATTAGTGCAAAGACATGAAATCACTCAATTTATAGCCAATTAAAATGAATTGGGCACTTTGTCCGTAAGAAATGCATATTTTGGTAATTCAGCATGGTCGCCATATTTAACCTATGCATTTCTTACGGAAAAATTCTCCCCCTTTTTATTTAGCTCTAAATCGAGTAATTCCATACTTTTTCAATAACTTATGTTTATAAATTGCCAACAGTGAGAATTAAAAGATGAAAAAATGCTGAAAATGACTAATTTTTGGTTGTATTAAGAATACATCATTGAGGAAGTTCGGCCTTGTCAACACTTGTGAATTATGATGGCTTAAATTTCCTGTTTTTACCTATATTTTCAAAATCCGTTTGGGGTATTATCGTACCAAAACCTTTTTCTTGGATCACACTAATGAGGCCCACTTCTCCCTATAATCGGTTATGGAGGCCCACTTATCCAAACAATTTCAAAAAAACAAAAGAAAACACATTTTTTTAAACCATGAAAAATCGAAACTCAATTCCAAAAATCTATAATTGCGTTTTTGCTTCCTTGCGATTAAAACAAAATATCGCACACATCTCGATTTTTTTTTGTTGTTTGTCAGTTTTGACAGGATTGAAACCTATAGAGATCTATCTCGCCTGACATTTGGATTTTTAACCATTTTGCAACCAGTTATCAAAATGTAGTCAACTTCTGCTTGATCTACCAGCAAAATTTTTACTGTTGCGATACCTATAAATCATTTTCCTTACATAAACAGACCTTTATAGAACTCTCCTACGAGAATCTAAAGAATGTATTTCAATATTTTATTCGATTACCAACAATAATATGTATATTCGAAGTTTGAAAATTACTCGAACTATTAATATAAGCGGTACAATATATTTCAAAATCAGTTATGAATGTCCAACAAAGTAGAAAATACGACAAGTGCAGAGTTGCTCACAATTTGACTTAATGACGTTTGAACGTAAATTTTACAATATTTCGGTTCTTTTTTAGGATCATAAGAATCCTCTGCTTGTTTTTAGCATATTTTGATTGAGAGTTCACAGCATATATTCAATGACAAAATGAATAGTGTCGTATCCTTTATTGCAGTTTTTTTTGTAGAAAACCTTAAATGTCCCAAAATAATGAACACGCATACACATAAGACGCCTGCAATTTTCTTTAATTCCTTCAAACGTTCTGGGAATGAAGTATTGGTATATGTTTTGACATAATAGACCTTCTCTCCAACCCAAATTCCCGCAACTTTGTCTTGACTCCTTTTATCAGGTTTTCGACTGTAGTAGGGTACTTGTATCGGCACTTTCTGTAATTAATGTTCGTTTTTAAACACACTTTGGGATTTGGTTCTGTATATTCGCCCGCTACCATCCGCAGATCTTTTGTCAGACAAAGAATTTTTGGCCATACTGCTCTGTTTTTTTCTATGGCATGTAGTCCAAAACGTTTCTTTTTTCTGATCAAAAAATCAAAACTTTAATGGAAATTTTGGATCTTACTGATGTTTTTTTAACGTTCTAATTATATTTCTATTTCTATTAAAGTTGAAAGGCTGAACCGCCTTAACGCATGGACACACCGGGCCGCAATTAATTTATTTATTTATTTAACTTCATCTTTGACGCAAAGCGCCATACAGACTGTTATTTAAACTAATTGTGCGTTTCATCACAAAAGTCACTGCATATCACATTTAGATTACTTTTCATATACATAACCTTACATATACATAAACACTTATTCAGCAGGTTCCCATACATTAAATTTCTCGTGAAATTCCCGGCAGCAAGTACCTCTCGGCCAAGTTGACGGTGACAATGCAGCATTTCTCAGTTTCAAATCTACTCCAACCTTGAACGAAATGAAAGGCATCGAAGCTACTTCTTTCCAGTCTGGCACAAATTTTTTTACGTTCAATTCGAATTTCTACCATTTTTACTCAAGCGCCAGAGCTACAGTCAATTGAGTGTGACTTTTATCGCATACCGGTTTTAATATGGCTTCATATCCATCCTCTGAGCAGGGTCCCCAAAATACTGGGCACTGGCCCAAACCCAATGTGCCCATGCGTAAAAACTTATTTTGGAGAATTTTACAGAAAGCTTTCGTGATAAAAAAAATTACGGAAAGCATATAGTTAGTTATCGCAGGCGTTTTTCTTCAGGAGGTGAGTTTAACTACGTCTTCCCTTATAACCAATTCTGGATTCTTCCACCAGCAACCAACCGCAACTAATTCTGCGACTCATGTTCTATGTAAACATGTACCGCGATTCAAAACGCTCTTCCATGTCGCACCAGAACACGAGCAGGTTGGATACCATTAAACAGCGAACAGCATAATCAAGAACAAACATCTGCAAGAATTCAGAGCTCCGTTAATTTCTTGCACGCGTGCTTCGGTCGAAACACCCAGCACACTGCAGACTGTAGTGAGACGCCACTTGAAGATCCGTCTCCCACTCAGGCCCGTCGAGAGGGGGGGTCAGGGGGGGCAACTACCCTGGGGCCCGGGTCTGTTTTGGGGGCCCGCATTTTTAACCGAATTAAATTTATTTTAATTTAATTGTTGAAGTTTATTGTTTCTGTTGACACTGCAAATATATTACAATCAAATACGTTCCAATGGTTTTCTGAAGTAGGTGAACGTAACCCAATCAGATTCATTTAACAGTGCAATTGAACCATTCTGGTTTCATTTATCGCAAGTGTTTTTCAAAGTGTGCAGTATGAAGTGGTATACAATTTATCATATTCCTAGCTAACTGTCACTAATAAAAGTTGGATATTCTCGGAATAGGATTGATGAGTAGATGACGAAAATCAATGTATTTTGAAAATCAAGATGGCGAATTCCAGTTAAGACATCATTATAACCTAAAATATTGACGTTTTCGAAATAAGATAATCATATAATCGATATAGGTATAGTGATTTGTGATGCGAATGATATGATTATAGAAAACTTTTCTCAACCAGAAGACGCTATATTGGTCTTCAAAAGGGCATCACTCATCTACTCATCAAACCCGCTTAAAAATACCCTCATAGTTTATACAGATATTGTTCGAAATAGCTCCAAGCTACCGTTTCTATCATCTACTCGTCAAGCCCTTTTCAAAAATTCCCAAATTGTTGGGGTTATCGAGATTATTGTTCAATCGGAAGTCTCCATCCTGGATTTCAAAAAGGTACCAAATATCTATTTTCATCATGTACTTGTCAAGCCCGTTCCGGAAATACCCATATTGTTAGGGTTATCGATAATATTGCTCAACCAACGAATTTTAATAAGAATGTGAAGCGAACTTTTTTTACGATCTAAATCCCAAAAAACGAACTAATTTAATTTACGGCTTGGCTTGATTCGTAAATGGAGGTTGCAGTGTACACATTTGATGCAGAAAATATGGGAATTTAACTAGATACTTATTCTACCCATTAGTTTCCACCAAAAGTTGAAATTCTTTCTCTCACAACTCTCTGTCTCAGTCTTTTAACAGCAGATTTCGCTGTTGGATCCCAGTCATCGCATTCGGAATGTTTTCTCTCTGAATGTCAGCGCAAATGTAACAACTGATTCCAAAACCGATTTCCAATGGGTGACATACAATTTCATCTCAGTCCAGATTATCGTATGAAAGTTAGCTTCAGGGCAAAAAAGATTATGCATAAAATTGCTGCCTTCACCACAGTCTGAAATATTTGAAAATATCCAGCCGGTTAATGCACCCATTGGAAAATCATTCAATATCAGTGTTAACCTTTCGGTAGACGCACTAGTACACAGAGTGCGCGTCACTCAGGAAATCAAGCGAAAGCGTCTTTGGCTGGTGTTCTGGCCTACTCGTTCAGTGAGCCATGCACGCGACTTCAGGAAGGCCAGACATAAAGGAAGGCCAGACATAAAGTGTATAACTTTTGAACGGGTGCTTATGGACAAACAATTTTACCTTTGTTTTGTAGGTGAAACCTAGTCCTATTAGAATAATTGATAGTATAATTACAATTTTTGCCGATAGTGAAGTCACACGGGTTCAAAAACAGGCCAAAATTAAATCAAAATCAGTTATAAGTCTTTACACAGCATTCACAGCTATCTGGTCTCTTCGGAAAAGTTGTGTGTTTTATGATGATAAAAAATACCTTAGAACATTGTTAATGCGAAAAATTAGAAATAAAAATATTATGAGTAAAAATAGGAAATGAAGGAGTTCACCATAGAGAACTTCTCATAACTCGATTACTATGAGTGACAGAGACAACATGTCTTCTGCAAAATTTATAAAAATACTCTCCTCTACAACTTTGTCGAAGACAGCCAAGCGCTATCTCTTTCGGTTCAAAAGTTAAATTTTCTATAGCCTACTATGATCATTTTTTTAAAAAGATAATATCACTAAAAGATGGCGCTTTTTACACACACAAACATAGTAGGATATGTGAAATCACTAATATGGACAGTTTTGACTCCAGTGAATTAAGTACCTCAAAACGCTGTTTTGAGCCACTGTGCAAAGTGGAGTTTACAGAATTTTGACAACCTGCTTGGTTACTGAGATATAGCGAGAAACGTGCTGAGAAATTTTCCATTTTTTACTTCAATTGACTGTGTCTAGGGATTGGCTCAAATTATCTTGATGTAAAAGATGTTTTTATATGTAAAACTATCTGAGAAACACAATGGCATACTCATTTTCAAAACAAAAATGCACGAATTGTGAGAAAAATGCAAGTTAAGTTTTAAACTGGAAATGTAGCATATTTGGCAACACTGTTGCCGGACAGCAGTGAAAACTAGCAAATCTATGAATCTTCTTTATTCGTTGTGAATCAAGGTTGGATTATAAATTCCTGCATGGAGGATAATCTTGTGTTAGGATTAAGTTTTAGGGTATAAGTACAAATTCTTACTGTTAATGCTTTCGCTGCCGTACAGAGCTGTCTAAATCGTACCCGTACAGTAATCAGTCTGTGTCCTAGCATTTAAGTATAATAGTATTAGAGATTCACGGTAATCAAATAAGCTAGCTTGGACTACTAACCTTAATGACCTGATCGGTTTCGAAGTCTATTTAAATTGTAATTTAAATGTGCTCCTAATGGTGTTGTTCGCACAGTCTTCGATTCGTACTGTTTCTCCGTATCAATTGTATCCGTACTGTTTCCTACCCGCACTAACTCTGTCCGTACCGTAGCTTTAATTCCTGTTAGGTTCAATTTTAGGTATTTATAAATATCTAATATAATTAAACTTACCACAGTACAGTTAGGGTAGATTTACTTCGAAATGGGAACAATTATTTAACTTGAGAATTGGGTTAATTTATAACAATTGTGAAAATGTGTTCTAGCTTACGCTACTTTTTACCGAATGACTTGACTTTTTTTCTTTCTTCCTATCTGACTGTCTTGTCCGTGACCGATATTCGTGCCAGTCCCTCGAGAAGGCGAAGGGCGCGGTTTGTTGATGTTGATTTGCTGTATGGGCGCCGAGGGGCTCGCTGAACTGTATGGCGCTATTAACAAACACTGTAACCAAAAATAACTATTTTTTCTAAATTCCCTCACTCATTTCCTTAAAAATGCATCTCATCGATTGTTCATAGACCAAATGAAGCCAAAGATATGAATAAAAGTTAATAATTGCTGATTTTTTTCTATGGAAAATTTTCCATGCACGATTATGACACCCTACAAATTTTGTCATCAATACACGCCTATGGCACGTGTAAGTGTGACTTTTGTTCACATTTATAGTGAAAACTCGCAACATAGTCAACCGATCTTCGTAATATTTGAGAGATTAATACAGAGTAGATAGAAGCATCAATTGCCTTCTTTGAATTGTTTGTGCAATTTCTAAGTTTCATGATATTCAATCTCAAACTTTAAAAATCGTTTTTCTCGAAATGTGCTAAATGGCGCTTGTCATAAGATAGCACAACAGCGACGAGCTAGCATAGAAACAAGATTCAGTTTGCTCCTGAAACCGAACATATGCGAACATGAATGCGTTGTACCGAAAAGCAAAGGACGAGGGAAACAAACCAAACATTCGATTCATCGCGGCGGGCATGAATTGAATTTTGTTTCTCTTTCAAGCTCACGAAGGGATGTCAATTTTTCTAAGCTCTGATTCTGGGCAGCATTATTGTGCGTCAAGGGAGCATGAACAATGCCGATATGGACTGTATGGCAATGCCACAAAAAAGGTTTCCAATTGGAATGGTAAATCGGACGCAAGTCATTCTAATGGCCAGACACAAATATTCCTTTATTAATTTTTATTTTTTCCATCTATTACATGTTTAAAATACTGACGACTCTGTTAAGCTAACGCGTTGAATCGTGTCAAATAAACAATTTTCATAACAAATAGTTTAATTGAAACGGTTGCATCCGTATAGTTTCTCTAATCGATATTGAAATAAGAAGTCATATATGGTAGGGCCCGTCAGTACTTCAAACCCCGGGGCCCGGTGCGGCTCTCGACGGCCCTGCTCCCACTATCATCAGCTGCACAGCACCTGGTCTGGTCGGTCATCTGACAGAGCACTCTCCGTCAGTGGGACGTTCACTCACGAGATGGGTAAGTTCATTGACGTGAGTCTCCTTCTTCAAGCATAGTAAGTTCCATCGATTCGATTCAAATGCAGCCAGCCAGCCAGCCAGCATCCTTTCGATCGTTTCCCCTTCGGTGAGCACCGGTTTGAGACGTGCAACCCAGAGAGTGAGTGTCGTATGACTGAGGGTCGATCTGGTTCCGATCCAAAGTGGTTCATTGGAGATCCCTTCCAAGTGTAGTCTCTGTTTGCAGATTTCTCACTGATGCTGTGTCTGCTGGAGGGGTCGGTTGCATTGATCGGTATCTAGTTGTGTTGTGATTTTCGTCATGTAGGTTATGAAAAGGGGGCATTTCACTTTGGTTGGGCACAATTGGCACGATCGAGCAAACCCGAACAATAAGCTTTAGTTGGATGATTGAGCGATGTTTGAAGAAAAAAAAATCCTGTCTAGGAGGTGTGAAGGTCTTTTTCGATCGTTTAGGTCTGGGAAAAACGGATG
Source organism: Topomyia yanbarensis (assembly GCF_030247195.1). NCBI lineage: Eukaryota > Metazoa > Arthropoda > Insecta > Diptera > Culicidae > Topomyia > Topomyia yanbarensis. The sequence goes on along the minus strand of NC_080672.1, from coordinate 47,280,750 downwards.
TAGCAAGTGAATAGTGCAAAGCAATGGAATCGTGCAGGTTACGATGTGTATGTAACAACCAGTGGTGCAAATTTTCATTTTCAAATGCCAACTTTCTGTTCAATCAAACCCAACCATGGTTCAAATTCAAAGCCTCCCTTTATCATTCACTTTCAAGTTGGCGGGATTTTCATAACCAAACCGTATGTCTTCATTTCAAATTGGTGCTTTTTCATTCACCAACCAAAGTTGTCATCTGCTCTGTAGAGGCCAGTTTAGGTAAAATGTTGACATATTTTGCGTTTTCAATCTTACATGAACAGTAAGAGCTATGTTCAGAGTAGTTTCGCTTGAAAAACCTGGTCAATGTCCCAGTACAGAGATACTCACATGGTCAATGAAATCGAAAATGAATGAAAAATGATTGAACAGCTCGGCTGTTTGAATGAATGATGCAAACGAAAAACTGCGAATTGAACATAGTAGGGCATGATTTGAGATTTGTTCTTCCTTTAAGTTCAAAACAACCTGGTGAAAATTTGCAGCTCTGGTAACAACCACTAAAGTTTTCTAAACTCTTGATTTATTACCAGTAAATTTATTTGATTCACTGACATTTTTCATTCCTTCTGCCTTGATTGTTACGATATTTAAATCAAATCGTGGGGTTTTGGAGTTTATCTCATTTTAAAATAGATTTAACAAGGGGCAGTGAAGATTAATACTCAGAATGTAGAATATTAACCATTGGCACAAGAGTTTCGCTCATTTAGGTTCTCTTATATCAATTGCTGGACCCTAGATATCGACTCATCAACACATGGACCGGAAGACGTGACCACATATTTTTCACCTGAGAAAATATCAACGACCTCCGCTGAGATTGAACCCAGACCCACTGTGGTGATCAGTCAACCACCGGCGTCGTCAAAACATTTTTAACATTTTTCTCATGTCCCAGGTTTTATTATTTCCATTTTAATATGTCAAAAATTGTGCATTATTGTTGTTTCTACGTCTGACTCAGTGGATCCATTCTCTTCGTTTCTATATTTCTTGACTTGTTTATAGCTTTGGTTTTATATTATTTGTTGCATTCATTTTTCTTCATTTTACTTTTTTTTCCTGTTTTGCCGTTTACCTGTTTTAAACATTTTGTATTCCATTTTCTTCATTTTTTATCCAGTTTTCTTTTTCATTTTCTTCATTTAATTTGCTTGTTTTAATTATTTAATCTTTCATTTTGTTATTTCTTAATTTTTTTGCCTTTCTCATATAGAAAGGTTATGCAATCACTCTGAAAAACGTTAACCTAATCCCGGCCCGGAGGGCCGAGTGTCATATCCCATTCGACACAGTTCGTCGAGATCGGAAAAAGTCTGTATGTGTGTGTGTGTGTGTATGTGTGTATGTATGTGTGTGTATGTGTGTGTATGTGTGTGTATGTGTGTGTGTATGTGTGTGTATGTATGTGCGTATGTGTCAAATAATGTCACTCATTTTTCTCAGAGATGGCTGGACCGATTTGCCCAAACTTAGTCTCAAATGAAAGGTGAATTCTGATTCCGGAATTACGGGTTTCAGAGTGCGGCCACACAGAAATTTCTCATATAAACTATAGGAAAAATTAAAAAAAGAATTTTTATTTTTGATGCTAAATGTGTTCAAGGTGCATGAAACGTCGAGATTTGATGCAAACTCGAAAAAAAATTGACGACGATTCACTTTTTGGATTTTGGCACATTTTTGCCTTTCTCATATAGAAAGGTTATGCAATCACTCTGAAAAACGTCAACCTAATCCCGGCCAAATTTTTTTTCGACTCGCATAAGGTTTCTGGATTTTAACAGGGGCGTAGTTGATGGTTTACGGAGAGGGGTTACACCCCCCCCCCCCTCTACTGTTCACTCCCCTCCCTTAAAAATCTCCTTAAATCATCCCTCAGACCACCACCCCATCCAGCCCTCATACCCCTCCCTTTCAACCCCATCATCTTTAAACCACCACTATATCACAAAGCATACCAATTTAAGCTGGGGAGTCGTTCGTTCATGGGACTTTCGCCCTCCTCACATACCCACCCCCGCATGACAAAATGAGTTAGCAAGCAGATAACATTGATCTAATGCTGATTAGGCTAATGAAGTATGATATTTTTTTGTTTCAAGTGTTTCACCGTCGACACGTAGCTCATCAAGTTCGTGGCTGGCATGCCATTGTGTATAAGTGCAAAGTGTACTAAGAACGTAATGGACATTTCCACAATTATGTTGAACATAAAAAGCCTCCGTGCCATAGTTTAGAGAAATGAGAAAGGCACAATTGCACCGCTAGGTGGATTAAAACAGGTTTTTTTTTGCCATAAAACATGATTTTGAGGGTATATTAAATTTATAAAACATAGTTTTGTGTTGTATTTGATCAGACCTACAACCTTTACTATATCATTTTAAAAGTGCATTCAATTATTTTTATATTGTAGCACCGTGAAACCTAAGCAAAAGATACGTGTGGTAGATCGCAGTTCTAGTGCTCTGTGTCAACAAAACCCGTAAAATCTACACTATACTAAAATGTAAGTCATAGACAAAGATTCCATAATTGCAAAAGTGAACAAACACAAACATTTCAAATATGAAACTCAAAAGAGCCGCTCACATTTAAAAGAAGGCAAAATCAGTTTTCAAACTCTAAATATAATCGATATCAGCTAATGAATAACAACACATTATTATTATTGTTTAATGCAGCTTTAACCTTGGCACGGATAAACTACACCTTCGTCTATTATGCCAAATGAGCTTCAGTGAGATCACTTAGCAAAATTATGCCAAATGTTCGTTATGCCAAATGTTCGTTATGTCATATATCCGTTATGGCAAATACCTCTCACTTTACGCAAAATTAGAAATTATGTCAAATGACCGTTATGCCAAATGACCAATAAATTATTTTAAATGTCCAATATTCCAAACGACATTCAGTGCGATCAATTCTCAAAATAATTCCAAATGACCATTATACCAAATAACCGTATGCCAAATGGGTTATTAGCGCGATCTCCGCGAGTTTCGCACAAGATAAACCTATTCCGTTGGATTACCGAACTTTTGCTCATACGAATTTAATTCCTTCAGCATGCATTGCAAACTAATCCTCTCTATACTCTGTATTTTAATACATCTCATACCGTACCTAGAGATACGGAACCGATTACAAGTTCCACTATTCGATAAATAAATTATGCAAGGGTTCGTTTCTTTACCGTCGTCGAAATCGAAATCTCTCTGGACTTTCTTTTTGCGAGAACACATTCCGCGTCGTCGTATAAATTGATACAACCATCGACTGCCGTTTCAAATGTGACTGCTTTGTTCGTTTCTCTTATTTCTATTGTTTGATGAAATCGTTTCGTTTATCAAGGTAAACTATAGACATTTAATAAAAAAAAGTCATCCCGCAGGCGCGTTGCGTGGCTGGTCAAACAATTTGATCTGGTTGAAACGAAGCGAAATTAATCTGTTGCGACAAAAGAAACAACGCCACTGCTCGAGGCACCGAAATGTGGCTACTCATTCAACGGCGGTCGATACGAAATGCCGCAGAAGCATCCCGCTGCCATGTCAGGCCCTCTATTGGCATGCGCTGCTGATCGTATTGGGTTTGGGTCACGAAATCGTTTGGAATGCGCCTGTGCATCATTTTTCATACACGCTGCCAAATCTAAGCTGGACAACATGGTGAGACATTCGTTCGGTCGTTTACCAATCAGTGACGGCAGCGGGTAGGTAGAGCAATGCGATAGCGTTACTTTTTATCAATTCTGGTAACAGTTTCAGTGTGAAAATGTCTGCCGGTTTTCTGATGCCAAAAATATGTAGGACTATCGTCAATCATAAACTGCTTAACTATTACTGTATTACATCAGAGTCTTCGAGATCAGATCCGGCGGTGCTCCAAAAGGGGTGACAACGGCAGTCTCCATCACCGTGATCAGTGTCAGCATTTTAATAGACGGTTTGCCGTCTGTTTTTTCTTCTTTCACTCTTCATACTACTTACTATAAGTATTTGTTTACTGTTTTGCTCGTCTGGTCCGGTTTTAATTCAGCGTTTCATGTTTTTTGTGGGTGCGAAGGAATCATGCTTCTGCTGTGGTTTGAATACGGTTTTGATTATTATTGAAGGTTTCTATGCTTTCATCTGCCTTTGAAACCTCCTGCTTCGCTAGGACTGCTGCCGCCAGACCAGCGGGGGCCGCTTTTTTGCTGCTTGGATTGTGTTACTTTCAGATTTTGATTAGACCATTATTCGCCGTTTTGTGCCCAGGCTTACAGAAGAAGGCTGGTCATCGTTCGGCCAGAAATTGCAAGGTACGTTTCTCTTCTATACAGTAGATGGACAATGCAGATGGAAGTTTCATTACAACTAGCGCTAGGTCCTATCTTCGTTTGGGTTTGGTAGCACGAAAACGATCTTGATAGGCTTATAACAGTCCGGTTGTGGTTTGCTATATCCAAAAGTCGTCTCCAGATAAGTTGATTCACAGCTGCAGGTCACCAGCCTATTCCTCGGCAAACAGTTCGCCAAGTGCTTTGTATAATCGAAATCAATAAGAGCGATCCAATAATGGTTATACATCAGACCTCCTTTATCGAGCCCGAATTAAATCTGTGCATGGTGTGCACCATCGAAAGTTCGTCCCAGCAGCATCGCCGTCCATCGAACGCGGACTCAGACACTTACCGCAGCTGGATCTTGGCAGATAGGTGCGGCGCTACACTCTTCTACTTTTTCATTTTCAGTTTTGTTCGAACCACCACTCCGTAGGTCGTACCCGATAACCGTTGTAGGAAATTAGTTGATCCGAAAAATTAAATTAATTAACCTTCCGTCGCAGATCTTCGCGAACGGGTGCGGCCCTAGCTCGGGCAGCAAAGCAGGTTCCTATATATAAAACAAGGAGTTGCTCCGGTTAGATGCGGCTGACGGTTTGGTCACGATCGTTGCATATCGGAGGATGCCGGAGGGTTTTAGATTTCGCTCTGGTCACGCGCAGCTGATGGACGGAGGCTTCGCCGCCAGCAGATTGTTTTGGAATGCAATTTAGCGATTATTTTTAATATATATTTGTTTTAATTACGATCCTCGTTGGGAGTTGGATGGAAACCTCCAGCAATTTTCTCGGTACGGATATGTACTCCCATTTGTACGTTGTCATTATAAAAATACGGATTAAACAACATGCTCTTTAGAAGGTTTGAATGATTTCATTTGAACTTCAGATATGACATGTCTGCGCGTACCATTTAATTACAAAATACAAAAATGATGTCGTACGTACTGTCGGAATGCCAATAAAACCCACACAAGACATGTTTATTTAAGTAGAAAGAAACAGAACCGTGTAGGACACCATATTCACCGTGGTACCGATTTATATGCAAACAAATCGCCAAACAACATCATAATTAAGCTCCAAGACAAGCACCACCGTGCTACGCCATATATCAGTTTGGCCATAATCGTAACGAACTTTGTGTTTCAATTTAGAACGATCGATTGGTCTTGTCGTATTTTAGCGGCTAGTTGTCACATATTAGCACTCCGCTGTGCGCAGTTATTGTAGAATGAGGTAATGTCCAAAGCACCGTCGCACGGGCACAAAGTACGATGCGGTGGGTGAACCTGGAATGTGTGCGTGTGTTTTAGTTTTAAAACAAGCGAGAACTTGCGCGAATAATGGGTTCCTAATTTTTGTTAACAATTTGCTACGAGTGTTGAAATAGTTATTTGTGTGTTTAGTTATTGTGTTGAGCTTTCTTTCCATGTCGCCTAAATGACGCTCGTGTTTTCAATAGCAATTCTAGTGTTTCTGATTACAATTTTATTAGTGTTTGGGGGTTAAATCGTTCGTAATAAAAGGAATAATAAATTTGTTCATCCATTAGAGATCAAACTTGAGTTTGATGTCGTGCTCGTACGTACGTCGCTGGAAAAACGATTAAAAATAAACTGTGGAAATTTGGAATCGATCAAAATAGATTTGTTCGAGATACATTTCCGACCACTCAAAATGTGGCAAATAGCGAGTGGTTCAATACCTTTTCCACATGTGCAGATAGCCTGCCAAATCAGGTACTTCGATGAGAATTTCCATAGCTTTTTTATTCAGTTCGTTTATTTGATAGACACAAACACATTAGATTGACGGCATCAATTATTTTGACTTTACATTTTAAATAATACTGTATCGATTTTGTTGGCTATTTTCGGAAAACTTTAATACTAAGAGAAAGCGCTACTGCTGGGCAGTTACATATCAGATGATATGAGACACCGTAGTCGGATTCACAAAGATCACATGAAAAATACTCAACGCGCTGAATAGTTTCCATGTGATAATTGAGTTTGCAGTGGTTTGTTAAAACCCTGGTCAGCATGTCGCAGTGACAAGCAAAGAATGCGGTTACTAAGCATTGCGTTCATCCAACCCGAGATACATGCAGATACCCCTTGATCGCGCCTCGCTTACAGAATAGACTGGAATAGAGTTGTACTACTTATGTACTCCATCAGTTCAGAGCCTCTCAGAGTGATATTTGAGCTGCCCCAATTGATGTGATGAGCATTCGCATCACTGCCGATAACGAGCTGAAGCCCATTTTAGCTACAATATGATACAACGCTTTTAATATCATCAGAAGGAGATGATTCGTTATGCGGTACATATGTTGGTATATACTTTTTGTCTACGGGTACCGACCGTCAGTGTAACTGTCACTACACAGATATCGCGAGTTGTAAGGTTCGATATGAGACACGCGTCAATAACTTTATTTGCAAGAATGCAAGCACGAGGCATTTCACCTGGGTTAGTTCTGCCTGTCTTGTTGTAAGCAATGAAGGCAGTGTTAAGAAATTTTCCAAAATAGAAGTTTCTTTATGGAAATACGGTTCCTGAACCAATGCTATGGTAGCTTTAGCTTTAGTTGCTGTTCGTTTATGCTAGAAATTGATTTGTGCTATTCTAACCATTGTTGTATATTTCATTAACAACATAAATTGCACAACAACTAGAGGACACCAAACAAGTTGGGATGTTAATGCATATTGCGAGCCATATTTGGTTTAAATGGGACACGATCCTTTGATTCACGAGTCACGAGTCACGATTTGCGAAGAAAATCGGGTCGCTCTCGCTTCAATTGCCTTTCATGCAGGCGTAGTGGTAATCGCGATGGCGGTCGCACAGTTGCACTCTGGTTCTGGTCGGCTCTACAAGGTAGGACAGGGAATTTTTAGAAACGAGAAATAACAGAGATCGATGGGATTTTTATCGTGTGCTTAAAAATGTAAATAAGGGACATGTAGGACAGATCGCGATTTGTCAGCATATTCCGAACTAGGACATTGGGTGGTCTAACTCGGGCCCGAAGGGAATCCTTTTATTTAGACCTGGCGTCACAATATCCGGCGCACGTTCAGACAACGTACTCGCAGTTTTTGATAGCCCTCGTCACTAGCGCACAGACAACTCTTTGCAAGCCCAATACGCTGCAAATGCGCATCCAACGTGTAGTGGTTGGACATGGGCCAGGATATTACACGAATGAAATCCCACATCCATCCCCCTGAACCAAGGCTTCATAGATACCTTCGGGATAATAGAATGTATCCATGGTCCAAGTTTCCCATTGCTCCACGAAGTTTGTCAACTGTTGAGTGTCCTCTGACAACAGCTACTGAAAAATTCCGTTTTTTGGTCTTTCGTAGATATCACCTCCTAATGCACCCACTTTAGTAAAGAGTCGGTCTTTTCATTGCTCGGGATAGGGAAGCCAAACATAGGTAATCTGGTAAGATATTTCAGATAACGTACACAAGCGCTCTCGTATTTTCCCAGAAAATACGGGAACTGCGTTTTGGTTTTCATCACACGAAGAGTTTCGATAGAGCTAAGGCTGTCCGAAATAAAGAAATAGTGATCTAATTCTGACACGTAAACTAAAGCAGGATCATTGAGCTTGTATAAAGCGGTGATACAGTGAAGACCCGTTTTTATCAGCCCCTTGGTGAATTTTAGGCTAATAAAACCGGGACACTGATAAAATCGGGATATATATTTTTCTTTCTTTTTCAGAAACTGAAGCTCTTAAAATATTCTTCTTTAGTCCCTAGTCTTATAACCATTGATTATTTAGCTTAAACTTCCCTTAAGGGGGTCTGACAGGGAAATATTTAAAAAAAATAAAAAGTTTTTTTTTGCATACTACCAACTATCAATTTTCATATGAAGCTGATAAAATCGGATCAAAAAGCTAATAAAATCGAGGTTAGATAAAATCGGGAGCTGATAAAATCGGATGCTGATAAAATCGGGTCTTCACTGTATTATCATTGAAGATACCGAAGCCAGTTGAATTTATCATGAAATATATTGGGGATCACTTGCGGGTGTATATGGTCCGGGATTCCACGAATCTCTTTCTTCATGGATGTGTCGAAAAATACAGTTGAATAAGAAGTATCTAAGCAACGCAAACGAACGGGATTATACGAAAAAGGATTAATGTTCTGTGTCATATTATCGAAGTACAATGACATAAATCGGGTTTGGGAATTAAGCTCGGCGAGCCTCTCGAAGTTTTCAATAATCAACGGGTTCAAAATGTTGTATCAGATGACCAATCGATACGAGAGACCCAAAATCGATTTTCCAGTGGAAGAACGCCCGCCAGCACTTCGAGGCTCATCGTATGGGTCAAGTGCATACAACCCAATGCAATACGCAAGCAACGATACAGGTTTCTCTACAGTTTGATGAAATGTATACACGACAACATCGTTGTTTGGTACATCCTGAGCATGTCTCCAAGATGGGTACTTCACCATGTTCCGGTTATTGTCCAGGGAAAATTGCTCCTTTTTGGCATTTTTGTTTAAGATACCTAATGTGGCATCCCCAGGTTCCTTGAGAGTCAAACCAGACCCCGAGATATTTAAATGCGAAGACCTGATGGATCGTTTCACACGTTAATAGAAGCTGCAGCTGCGCTAGCTCATGCTTCCTAGAAAGGACGCCAAGCTCAGTTTTCTCCGTGAAGAACTTGGTATCCAGCTTAAAATCCCAAGCAGACAAATTGTCCAAAATATTTTGTAATGGGACTTGCAAATCGGCAGTTTTTGACCCTGTAACAAAGACCACCCCGTCATCTGCAAGTTGCCTTAGCGTATAAAGATTTTAAAAGGCTTGGAACTACGATCGTCAATGTCATTCACGTAAAAAATGTAGAGTAGGGGACTTAGGCAAGAGCCCTGGGGAAGACCCATGTAGCTATATCGCGATGTTGTTGAATCGCCATATGGAAGGTGCAATTGCTTTTCGGAAAACAGGTTTAGCGAAAAGTTATTTACAATCGGTGAAAGACCATGCTGGTGTAGCTTCTCTAAAATAATGTTAATAGAAACTGAGTCAAAAGCCCCCTTGTTGTTCTAAAATACTGATGCTTTGTTCACTTTGCGAGCATATGCTACTTGAATTCTGTTGATAACAACGCCAGACAATCGTTCGTCTCTTTGGTTTTGCGGAAGCGAAATTGTGTATCTGACAGTAAGCCATTCGCTTCGACCCAATTGTCAATAAATACGGTACAGGATCATTTTTTGGAATAATTTCCGGATATTGGACAATATTTCAATTGGACGATACGAGTTGTGATCAGAGGCTGATTTTTCCGGTTTTTTGGATGGCGACGACACTGACTTGTCATGTAGGACAATGTTACCTTCTAGTAACTTATTAAATAACTTATAATAAAATCTCTAACGTCGCGTATTGTCGGTAGCTAGCGGATAGCCATTGAAGGATATAATCGCTGAAAGGAGGGGCCATTTTGTAGTTAACCTCATCAAGAATATAGAGGAAGCAAGCTTATTAGGATGATTTAAGGAGGGTCAGAAATATTTAAAGCTGTAAAAATACGGTCCTCAGTATCAAAGAATTTTATTATGTTTCTTCCTTTGGATGAGATATTGGAGCACCTGAGATTTTTGATGCCCCAGGAAGTGCTGGGAACTCTTTCTCTGAGCTCAGATTTCTGAGACCAAGAGCTGCTTGAATCGGTTTTGCACCAGTATTTCTTCGAGCTGCTATTTTTGGAGAACCTTGTAGAGTTCTTAAGAGATGAAATGTTCCTCACAGTAGAGACACTTTTCGACATCCCTTTTGCAGGAGCCATTCACATGGTTCCTACCGCGCTTTACACAACGAATCTTATTGTTACAATGAAAGGTAGTGTGTCCCAGTTGTTTGCAATTTGTGCAGTTCTTGACAACGAAAAGGCGAACAGGTAAACGAATTCTCTCAAAGAGGAGGCAGTTGGGTAGAGCAAAACCAATGAAAGTCTCACGATAAGAGTCTGAGTTGACGTATGTCCTCTTCCCGCCAGCTACGACTGATGCTGAATGCAAACGTTGGGGACGTTGAAACAGCCAACTCCATGTGTCAGCATGTGGAGACGACCCCGTCACATTCAAACCGATTTGATGGTACATATACTCTATACTGCTTCATAAAAGGCCCATAGCCAGCCTGCTTCAAAATATTTACCACCCGAAGCTTGTCAGGGTGAATTTTCGATATTTCTGTCTCGGCCGAATATCGCTCCGTCAGAAATCTTCAATAAATTCAAACACTTTTTGTCTTTGGCCCAAAAGAAGATCACGTAAGATCCAGTGCCCGAGCATGGATGAACCTTGAGCTGGGCAGCCGATTTTATTTCGACATCCATCTCACCTTAAGATGAACCACTGTCAGGGGATGTCATTTTTGCACGGGCCTATTGCCCAGTGCAAGCTGGTATTGTAGACAAGAATGGAAAGTGTAGTATTAAAGCTACGCTTAACTTGTATATATAACTGTATCCAGACGGTTTACTAGAAAAAACATACTGCTTACTGGCCGGATAACGGTAATCGCGCAGAAACACAAACAAACGGAAAAATACTGAAATTTGGATGAGGCGGAGAATGTGCATGATAAGTTTGGAAGTGGATTAGCGCAATTCGTTTTAACGCTACACTGCACGGACTGGAAAGATAGACCGATCGGTCCGAGAGTCACAGAAGGAATGTTGCTGCTGTCCCTTGTCCATCTTGGTTAGTTCTTATTGTAATCGATGTCTAGTGCTAAATTAAAATCAAAGATGGCAACTCTGAAACTAAATGATGTGTGTATTTTTGGAACGGGGGCGATTACTAGATGCCGGGATTCAATGCCTATCTGGAGCTAGGTGTCACTTCCGTTTCAATAAAATTTTAACCGTTGAGTCAGATCTGAATGAAATTCTTTAGCAACTGCATTTCATATTTTATTTGAAATAAAAGGTCAAAGCTACTTTAATTGGCTAATACTCTAGACCCGCAAATCCAAGCAATGATACACCGATGTTAGAAGAGTAGAATGGGCTCAAATAGGTATGGGGGTACAATAGGTACATAAGTTACATAGGTCGCTCGTGTTGCGAGAATTAGATACATGGTGAACATCGTTAAAGACTGTCATTTCGGTTGTTACCGTAGATCAGATGTAGTAGTTACGGCGTCGTTTATTCTTTCGCGTGTTGTTCTGAGAAAACGCATTGTCTTTCGTCCTCAGTACAGTGCAACTAATCAATGAAAAATATTGTCAAATGAGTTTTTTCTAACGTATTTTTGTTTTTGAAAAAAAATACGGGCATCAATATGAAACATACACTTGGAGGCACGATAGATCAGCCGTTATGTCACTACTATTAATGCAGATTTGAATCAAGGATAGGCAATCAATCAGCGAAACCCATCGATTTGTTCTCGGTGTTCTACACTGAAGTGTCGATCGATGCGCTTGTGCAGGCAGCATATAGCCACGCAGTGAATGAATCATAGTTGATGAACCGAACAACCGGTTTTTGGTGAAGAACGAATCAGTATAAACAGCAAGCAAGCAGAGATGCACACACGGGAATTCGTAAAATGTTCACACACGCACTGGTGTCCATTCGCTGTTCGATAAACCACATCAGTTTTTACTCTACAGGTATACAAATCTGTCTTTCTTGCGCGCGTGTGAATCAGTCGTGCGCAATTGAATGCTTTACGCTGAGGTCACAAATTAACTCGAGTGTTCATTTTTGACAGTTCGCTTGTGCTGTTTACATGGACTAAGAAAAATTCTGAGCAATTTTGAGCAGCAGCTCAAGAAAAAAAAGCGAGGCAGCAAAACGGCAGAAAAAAATTGGCCGAAATTTGAGAAGGAATAAGAATCCAAAAAACTGCAACGAAGTGCAAACGTGGTCATCGTAAGTCGGAATGCACAACTTTCATTCCACACTCTGGCGTCGACGAGGATAGACGAGGAAGAAGTCATTATACATTCTTCAAGCATTTCTCTCCGCGGCTTTATGATTTTTTACATCATCTTCTTACTTGAATTACGTCAATGGATACCATTATTTATTTGTGTTATTATTTTTAACTAATCTGCAGTATTTGAACGTTTCAAATAGTTGAATTGCTGATTTTATAGGGTTGTACATCGTTTTATTTATCTTGAATATAGTCACCTATCGTACCCCCAGAACCAAACTCGTTATTGCCAAAATATTGCCAGATATATTGCCTTTGCATCGAGTGCTTATTTGTCAAAATCAGTGCAAAAACACCATCGCACGATCTCGCCATAAAAAACTGACCTACTTAATCCCATTCTACTCTATGTATTGCATCATTTGGATATCATGGTGTCATCAGATTATACATATGAGAATTTGCTGTGTGACCGTACTCTTCAAGCCGTGAGTGACATTATAAAATACACACACATTACAGACGTACAAATAATCGAATGGTGTACGAGACTCGGCCTTCCAGACTTCGGTTAAAAATATTCGATATTCAGAGTGATTGCATATCCTTTCAATTTGAGAAAGGCAAGATTGATCATATGAATATAAAATAAAAATGCAGTGAATCAACTCACCAGAAATTATCATCATAACTAAAGCGTTTATAGGACAAGTTGAAAAAAGCTTAGTCACTTCCCAACGAAAAAGCCCCGGGGGCCCCTTCAGAAACGACTGGCTAATTATCGTCACCTGCAAGTCTTGATGTCACTCATGGAGTGGCGTTATCGTTACCTCCGGAGTATCCATTTGCATTGGCTGATGATTATCTTTCACATACTAAAGTGTGGTAATGCTGGAAAGTTATACTTCCACAGATTGTAGCCCATCTTGCCGCCTAGTGATCTGGATGATCCGCACGGCATTCCTAGACAGCACGCGCTACATTTTTTGCATATCTCCAGCGAATTAAATTATAATTTATCATAGTTTATGCGCAATTTTAAAAACACTAAACGGCCGATCTGCTGTACACATCCTCACATTTTGCAATACCCCTGGCAGAGCGGGCTCGTTCGAATGGATGAGGTAGATTTCCCTAGCAGATCTATGCAGTGTCTTGCGGAGACAATTTAAATAAAGAATACCCTGCTGTTTTCCGGGGGTACATCAAAGAACGACCTCCGTGAGTTCGCGCAATGAAGGATGTTTGATGGGCATTAATTCGAAATTGTTGTTACACGCCGGGGGCAATCGCCCGGTTGAAACGCGTTGTTCGCCAGGAGTACCACCAGGCCGCAGCAACCGCATAGTACCAGCCTGGTGTCTGGCCTACACGGACATCGTAAATTGTGCCACAGTCGCTCGCTGGTTTAACGGAAATTACTCACGCGCAGCCGGTGACACACATACCTACACGGTCTAGCCGTCCAGCCACCAGTGCCGACTGGCGGGTGGCCTAGGCCGGGACTGGACTCCTGGAGGTGCATCTTTCGTTGTTGCATTGTAAGACATGATCACCGGTGTCTTCTCGTTTCATAATGTTATTACTCAATTGTCACTAACGGTTGTTTTTGGATTTTTTTCTAATGATCTGAATCGAAACATTGTATCGCTAGTTTTTAGAATGATTTACTTTTACTGTAATAGTAGCATTTTTTAAATCATGAATGTACTATAGTCTTAGTTATAGGTCTACCGAATTGTTGCATAGAACAGTACATCAATTTGTTTGACATTGACAGTGTGTCTCACGCACGGTTATTAACAGCGGACAGTCCTCGGTACACGTTCGAGATTCGTTCCAACAGGAAAGCGATAAGGGAACACTGCAGTACACTAATCCAATAACCGGGAGATTGTGTTCTTTGAGCTAATTCTATTCAATGCCACCCCGAAGCCCACACACCCACTTGCCTATGCTCGACAGCACTTACGAAGCTCTAGAATTAGCGTACCGCTTAACAAGCCCGAAGCCATCAATGCTAAATGCCTCGCAAAATGCTTATTACTACCATCAGGTGTTGCAAATATTATTTCGTCCGGTCACAAAGTGCAAATTAGCACTGCCCGTGATTCAAACCGTTGCGGAGTCAACAAACTAATTATCCTCCACGGACGCAATTCATGCCCCCGATATCAGCTGTTATATCTCCAGTTCGAAACGTACGAAGAAATCGAACCACTCCCCATTAATCTTGCGTTCCCGATTGGCCCTGGCATGGCGCACTCTGTTTACACACACTCTCATTCTAGTACCTCGAGGCGACCTAATCACCATCGCAAAATCGCCAAGTCGTGAACCTCCCGACGCAACATTGTGCTGCTGTGATGCGATGAATTTATTTTTAAAGTTGATTAAAATTGGATTATTTTTCATATAGTTACGTAATACCGCTCCCAGCCTCGTCCGATGCTCACACGATCTCTTGTGGCCTGAAAGGTGCCCAACAGATCTTAATCGCTGATCGTTTGGTAAATTCAATCATTGGAAGCAGAACATAATGCTGATCAAAATGCATACATTTTCCAGCTGGCCGCGGAAAGATGGTGCTAATTCGGAGATACATACCCATGATCGTTGATCCTCACCGAGCTGCGTGTGGAGTGTTGAAGCAATTATGACTAATGATAGCGACATTAACAATTTCCTCTGCGTAGGCTCACATGCTAGGCACAATTTGTGACGGTATTACCACCGATCCGTACTACCCTACCAGAAAATTGTCGCTGCTAGCTGTTGGGGGTAAAACTGTCTAAAATGATACAGGCTGGTATGTGAAAGATACCGGTACTTTCGGAAACTCCGGTTTTCGCTACAATTGTCATTTATAAAAAAGCAGTTTTAGTGATCGTCTCATATTTCTATTTTTATCTTTCAAAAGTGCAATTTTCCTCGGGTGGTTCATTTAGCCCCCATCATACCCACAACGTCTTCTCAAACGGCTTCTAGTGGTACTGGCTGACTCTGTTTGTTGGTGGTCTCATAAATTTTAATTTTTCTGTCAAACGCCTTCAACACATGATCTCAGCAGATTATCGCATACATATGCCTACATACCGGCCAAATGTAGGGCGGAACCGAAGGATGATGGCGGTAAACAATTTTTACTCCAATTTACATCTAATATAGTCTGGCAAATGGTATTTTTGATAGCAAAATCTGTCATCGAACTTCTGAGGCTGGTTTGCGGTTCGGTAGACGTATGCCGTTAGGATGTGCTTGTCTGCGAGTACATATAACAAGTTTTAAGCCGATTAGCTGCAGCACTTTGTCCCTCGTTTTGAGTTGACAGCTTATTTCAGCAAATTAGATCGATAGACAGCGGATTAAGAGGAAACATATTTCAGTTTAATTACAAATGCAGATCTACTTATATCATTATGCAATTCATTAGACGGACAGCGAAATGGACAACTTGTCAATTTTTAAAACATGCACGATATTGACTGTCATCGATCTCTAGTTTCTATATTCCACTTATAAAAAATATTTCTCTAAATTCAGTTCTTGCGAAAGCGATTATGTGAATATCGACTAATCACCCAGGTTTTTTTACGCGGCTTTTTCGCGCGGTTTTTTGCAAGGTTTTTTTCGCGGATTTTCCAATAACGCGGTTTTTCTAATTAACGAGGTTTTTTTTACGCGGATTTTCCAATTAACGCGGTTTTTGCAAGTCCTTTTGAATGCAAAAGACTTAGACTTTTTTCCGGAACAAAAATTCTAAGTCCTTCTAAATTCAAAGAGCTTAGAAGAATTTTGGTAGTTTTTATTTTGCGCGGATTTCGCAATTAACACGGTTTTTGCAAAACATATTCTAAGTCCTTTTAAATGCAAAATACTTAGTAGATTTTCGGAAAGATGGAAGAGACGGGTCTGCAAGACTCCTTATGGACCATACCCCAACAATATGGGTATTTTCGGAATGGACTTGGAGAGTAGGTGCCAGAAATTGATTTTTGGCGGTTTTTTGAAATCAAAGATGGCTACTTCCGGTTTAGCGAAATTCGTTATAACTCAATCAATATGGGTATTTTTGGAATAGGCTTTAAGAGTAGATGCCAGAAATTGATTTTTGACGCCATTTTGAAATCAAAGATGGCGACTTCCGGTTTAGCGAAATTCGCTGTAACCCAATCAATATGGGTATTTTCGGAATGCTCTTGACGAGTAGGTGTCAGAAATAAATTAACTAAACTAATAAATAAATTAAGTTTTTTTACGCGGATTTTCGATTTTCAATCAACGCGATATTTTTTACGCGGATTTTCCCATTACGCGGTTTTTACGCGGATTTTCCAATTAACGCAGTTTTTACGCGGGTTTTTACGCGGTTTTTACGCGGTACGTATCCCCTGCGTAAAAAAACCTGGGTGTACCTGAATGTCACTAAATCGATTATTTCAATTACAACTAATCAGTCATTCGGTTCAGTCAATTAATCGATTAAAGGTTTATTTCGTTATAAATTAATCGTTTGATAGATTATTTGACTATTGATTAATCGATCAATCGATTATTTGAATAATGATTAATCGATTATTTGAACATGTAATAATGAATTTATGAATTATTTGAATATCGAATTATTGATTGTCACAATATCGATTAATCGATGGAATGGAATAAAAAATTACATATTTTAATAGCGATTAATTTACTATGTGTATATCTCTAAAACTACTACTTGAATATCGATTCATCAATTATTTCAATATCGATAAACCGATTATTTGAATATCGATCAAATGAATAAACAATTATTTGAATTTTGAATTATCGAATGATCGATTATTTAAATATCGATAAATCAATTATTGGAACATCGTATACCTGTTTTTTAGCATCGCTTAAAAAATATTTGAATGTCGACTAATCGAATAACCGATTATTGTCAATTCGATGGATGGCATAATCGATAATTTAAATATTGATTAATAAATTATTTGATTATCGTATTATCGACTACTTCAATATCGCTTAAACGAAAATTTCGATTATTCAAAAATTCGTTTACTTGAATATCGATTGATCGATTATTTGAATATCGAGTCATGAATTAGTTGAATATCGATTAATCTGCTATTTGCATATCGATCAAATGATTATTTAAATATTGATTAATCGAATAATCGATTGTTTGAGTACGAATTAATCGATTATTTGAATACGAAATAATCGATTATTTGAATGTCTATTACTTGAATATCGATCAGTCGAATAATCCATTATTTGAATTTCGAATAACCGATTATTTGAATAGGGATTAATCGAATAACCGACTTAATAGCAATTAGTTGAGTAACTTGAATATTGATGCTTTAAAGAATTGAATATTTGCTTAAATATCGATCAAACGAGTATTCGACTACTGTATGGATTTTGTTGGCTATTCGACTAGTTGAATATTGATTGATAAAATGATCAGTTATTTGAATATCATTTAATCGTTTATTTGAATTTGATTTGAATATTGAATTGATTGTTGAAGGTTCATTACATGAATACCTATTTATCGATTAGTTGAAAACCGACTACAGTCGTGATTCGCTGATTGGGCCACAGCTCTGTCCAACTAACGAATTTGATTCGACATAAACTGTGCAAAGATCCTGGCAATTCCTACCTGGTAGAATTCAGCACGAATCGAGCAAAACATCTGACAAAGATGTGGCAGGAAGCGTGCAGAGATCTTGGCCGTACATTTCTGAGTGAATCTGGATAAAAGTGAGCAGCATCGGTTGTTGCATTTGGGCATCGGTTGTTGCATTTGGGTTTAACAAATGCAACAACCGTTTCTGACAGAAGCGGTTTAACCGCTTCTGTCAGAAACGGTTGTTGCATTTGAGCGAATTCGTTGCCAGAATTCTCGCACAAATCGCGCAAAATGCTCGCAGAAACTCTGCCAGCATCAATTTCGCTTTGCTCAACTTTTGCTAACTTTCTGCTTGCCACGCTGACCGGGTAGTTGAACGTCAATTAATCGAATAAACGCTTGTTTGGATTGAAGGATCGATTACTTGAATTTAGATTCGAATCGATTAAATATCTGATAATCGAATAATCGGTGTTTTGAATATCAGTCAGTCGAATAATCGATTTTTAAAAATATCGATCATTGGGATAATTAATTATTTCAATATCGATTACTCGATTATTCGAACATTGGATAGAGGATGAAGAGGCCATATACCGGAAAGCGAATACCGAAAAGAGAATAACGCATAGCGTATAGCGGAAAGCGGATTACGTGAAGCGGGGCGCGTATAACGGATAGTAAATGGCGAATAGCAGATAGTGGGTAGCGAATAGCGAAAAGCGGACTACGTAAAGTAACTAGCGAACGGTGGACAGCGGGTAGCGGATAATGGATAGCAGATAAGGGATAATGGATAAGGGAAAACGGATAGTCGATTGCGCATAGCGGATAGTTGATAATTTGAATAAAGGATTATTTGAAGAATTTTTCTTTCAAGGATCTCAAAGGATCGATTATTTGAATAAATGTTACTGGGTTATTCGATTAGGTAAAGAATCTATTATTTAAAAAATCGTTCGTTTCACAGATCGATTTTTTGAATAATCGGTTATTTGAATATCGCTGCTTTGAAGAATCAATAGAATTGATATTTCATAGAATCAAATTTTGGAAGAATCGATTTTTTTAAGCACCGATTCTTGGCGAACCGATTTTTTTAATAATCGGATGTTTGATGAACTGATTTTTGAAGATCGGATTTTTGAAGAATCGACTATTTAAAGAATCGACAAGTTATTTGAAGAATCGATTGTTTGTAAAATCGATTATTCGAAGAATCCATTGTAGATT
Source organism: Topomyia yanbarensis (assembly GCF_030247195.1). Taxonomy (NCBI): domain Eukaryota; kingdom Metazoa; phylum Arthropoda; class Insecta; order Diptera; family Culicidae; genus Topomyia; species Topomyia yanbarensis. The sequence continues at coordinate 47,261,559 of NC_080672.1, read as the reverse complement.
GCACGATTATTGAAAGAGTAGCTTTTTAGAAGAATCGATTTTTTGAAGACTCGATCGTTTGAGAATCGATTTTTTGAGAATCGATTTTTTGGAATAGGTTTTGTGAAGAAACGAATATTTGAAGAATTGATTTTCAGAAGATTCGACTAGTTATTTCAAGAACTGACTATTTCAAAAATCGATTATTTTCAAAATCTATTATTTGAAAAATCGATTATTTAGACAAATCGATAATTTGAAGCACCGATTTTTAAAAAAAATGAGTTTTCGAAGAACCGATTTTTAGAAGAATAGATTTTTGAAAAACAGCTTTTTAGAAGAATGGTTTAATTGAAGAAACGATTTTTAAAGAGCCGATTGTTTGAAGAATTGGTTTTTTGAGTAATCGATTATTTCTAGAATCAATTTTCAGAAGAGTCGATTGAGTATTTGAAAAATCGATTATATGAAGAATGGATAGTTTAAGAAAGTCGATTGTTTGAAGAGTCGATTTTTAGAAAAATCGAGTATTCGAAGAATTATTTTCTGAAAAATCGATTATTTAAAGAAACAATTTCGATTTTTTGAAGGAACGATTTTTTGAAGATCGATTTTTTAGAATTTTAGAATCGATTGGTTATTTGAAAAACTTGACTGAAGAATCGTATAATCGATAATTCAAAGAATCAATCTTCAGACTATCGATATTTGACGAATCTTTTGTTGAAGAATCGATTTTTTGAAGAAAAAATATTTTATGAAGAATCAGTTTTTTGAAAACACGGTTATTTAAATAATCGATCACTGAAAAATCGAAAAAATGATGAATAGTTGAAGAATCGATTATTCAAAGGATCGATATTATAAAAAATCTTTGTAGGGCCGGTCAGTTGAAGATTCGATTTTTTTGAAGCTTCGTTTTTTTGATAAATCGATTTTTCGAAGAATCGATTTTTCTAACAATAATTTTTTTTTGTGGAATCGATTTTTAAAAAAATCGGTTATTGAAATAATCAATTATCTCAAAGTTCGATTTTTGGAAAACCGATTTTTCAGTAATCCATTTTTAGGAAACCTATTTTCTTTTTAAATCGATTATTTCAAATCGATTATTTCTAGAACCGATTTTCAGGAGAGTCGATTGGGTATTTCAAAAATCGATTATATGAAGAATGGATAGTTTAACCAAATACAAATACAAATACAAATTTGTATTTGGTTTGACAAAGCGATTATTTGAAGAGACAATTTTTAGAAGAATAGTTTTCGAAGAATCGATTGTTTAAAGGATCGGTACTTTTATAAATCGATTTTTTGAAGAATCGATTTTTAGACGATCAGGTTTTTTGAAGAATCGATTATTTATAGGGTCAATCAGTTGAAGAATCGATTTTCTTGAAGCCTCGATTTTTTGATAAATCGATTTTTCTAACAATATTTTTTTTTGTGGAATCGATTTTTAAAAAATCGATAATTTAAATAATCAGTTATCTCAAAGTTCCATTTTTGGAAAACCGATTCTTAATTTTTAATTTTTTTTAAGAAACCTACTTTCTTTTCAAATCGATTTTCTCAAAAGTTGATCTCTTAGAGAGTCGATTTTTGAGAGTTGTTTTTTGCGGAGAAATATTTTTTTGGGATCGATTTTTATAAATGAAGGTTTTTTAAGAACCAGTTTTTTAAGAATCGGTTTTTGTGAACAATTTTTTTTTGACGGATAGGATTTTTTTAAGAATTGTTTTATGGTGCATCGATTTTTTAAAAAGATTCGTTTTTCGAAGAATCAATTGTTTAGAGAATCGATTTATTAAAGAATCGATTAATGAAAGAATGAATTATGGAAAGAATTATTTATTGAAGAAACTATTAATTAAAGAATCGGTAGTATAAAGAATCAATTTTTAGATGAACCGACTTTCGACGAATCTTTTTTTAGGAATCTGTTGAAAAATCGATTATTTAAAGAAGCAGTTTTTCTAAAAAATCTATATTTGGTGAACAAATCGATTTTTAAAGAATCGATTTTGTATGGAATCGATTACTTGAAGAAAAGATTCATGTAAATGAATACATTTTTTAAAAATTGAGTTTTGAAGTATTGATTTTCAATCTATTTTTATTCTTATATTTATGGAATCGATTATTGAAAAATCGATAAATAGGCGAGTAGAGTTTTTAAAAATCGATTGTTGAAAGGATCGGTTATTTTCAGAATTGAATTTTTGAAGAATCGATTTTTAGACGGAAAATTATTATAAAGAATCGATGATTATTGGGGTCGGTTGGTTGAAGAGTCGATTTTCTTGAAACATCGATTTTTGAGTAATCGATTTTTGAAGAATCGATTCTTCACAATAAAGTTTTAGAAGAAGTGATTTTTTAAAAAGTCGATAATTTAAATAATCAGTTATTTCGAAGTTCGATTGTTGGAGAAGCGATTTTTGAATAATCCATTTTTTGAAAAATCATTCTTTTTAAATCGATTTTTTTTGCAGATTCAATTTTTTTAGGATCGATTTTTATGAAGAATTGGCTTTTAAGGAGTCGATTTTTTTGAAGAATCGATTTTATGAAGAATTTTTTAGCGGATCGATTTTTTGAAGAATTAATATTTTATGTAGAATTTATGAAATGTAGAATGTTTTTTGGAGCATTGATTTTTTTGAAAATTTTTGATTGTTCAATTGTTTAAAAAATCGAATAATGAAAAAAAATCGATTAAGGAAAGAATGAATAATTAAAGAATCCATTAATTAAAGAATCGGTTATATAAAGAATCCATTTTTAGAAGAATTGATTTTTAACGAAACTTTTTTTGGAGAATTTTTTATAAAGAATCGGTTTATCTGAAAAATGTATATTTTTGAAGAGTCGATTTTTGGAGAATTGATTTGTTAAAGAATCGATTGGTTGAAGAATCTATTTTTGAAGAATCGATTTTGCGAAGAAACGATTTGTTGAAGAAGATATTTGCAAATGGATCATTTTTTTAAGAATCGAGGTTTTGAAATAATGAATATATTTTTAGAAGAATTAATTTTTTGAGGAATCGATTTATGAATAATCGATCACTTTTAGAGTCGAATATCTGAAGAGTCGATTATTTGAAGAATGGATTCTTTGATGAATCAATTATTTGAAGTAGAAATTTTTTAAGAACAATTTTTTGAAAGATTTGGTTTTTGTGGAATCAAACATTTCTCGACAAACATATGATTACGGCCTAAAAGCCAATTGTCAAAATCCACTTTGAATGGAAATTCCAGACAAACCGTTACTAGTCGAACACAGTTCACAACAGTTTATGAAAGAGAAAACTTTTCTCTTTCGTTTACTACCAACATCTGTGATTGGCGTGTAACGGTTTGTGCGGAATTTCCATTCAAAGTGGATTTTGACAGTTGGCTTTTAGGCCGTAATCATATATATATATATATATATATATATATATATATATATATATATATATATATATATATATATATATATATATATATATATATATATATATATATATATATATATATATATATATATATATATATATATATATATATATATATATATATATATATATATATATATATATATATATATATATATATATATATATATATATGTCGAGATTTGAAGAATCCTGTTCTTTATTTTCTGGAAAATCGATTTTTTGAAAATCGTTTTATTTGAAGAATCTATTAGTTAAAGAATCGATTAATTTAAGAACCGATTCTTTAAAAGGTTGGAGTGTGGTGTTTGAGAAATTAATCTTTTAAAAAATCGATTATTTGGATAATCGATTGTTAAGCAATCGATTTCTGACATAACCGAATATTTGAAGAATCGATTAGTTGGAGAATTGGTTATTTTAAGAATCGATTATTGGAAGAATTGGTTATTAAAGGATTACAATATTTGACGAATCTTTGATTAATCGATTATTTGATGAATCGGTTCCTCAAAAAATCGATTATTGGAAGAATTGCTTATCATATAATGAATCTATTATTTGAGACATCAAATAATAAATTCAAATCGATTTTATGAAGAATAGTTTTTTGAGAAATGTTTATTTGAAGAACAGGTATTTGATGATTCGATTACCTGAAAAACGATTATTTGTAGAATAGGTCATTTGATGAATCGATAATTTGAAGGATCAATTATTTGTAAAATCTATTATTTAAAAAGTCAATTATTCAAATAATCGATTATTTGAAGAACCAATTATTTGTAGAATCGATTATTTAAAGGAACAATTATTTAAAAAACGATTAGTTGAAGAATCGATTGTTCGAAGTATTGATTACTTAACGAATCGGATGTTTAAGTAAGAAATTATTCGAAGAATCGATTATTTGAGGCTCCATTTTTTTTTGAAGAAGCAACTATACGAAGAATGGGATATATGAGTAAGCAATTAGTTGTAGAATCGATTATTTGAATTATCGTTTATTTGTCGAATCGTTTCTTTAAATAACTACTTATTTGGAGAATCGATCATTTTCAACATATATTATTTAGAGACTTATTTAATTGAGAAATCCTTTATCTGAAGAATCCAATATTTGAAGAATTGTCTTTTTGAATATCGATGATTTGAAGAATCGTTCGAAGAAAAAATATTTGAATATGGATTTTTTGAAAAATTGGTTATTTGAAGCAATGATTTTTCAAAGAATCGATCGTTTGAAGAATCGATTATTCAAATAATCAAATAGTAGAATAATAGTTTATTTGAAGAATCGGTTCTTCAAAAAATCGTTCATTTGGAAAACGGTTATCTGAGAAATCGATAATTTTCATGCGAGGCTAACAGAATCGGGAAAAAAACAGGGTCTTCACAGCGTTTGAACTTCGATTTATCGATATTTTCGAATATCAATTAATTGATTCATTGATTAATTAAATATCCATTTTTTCAATTAATTCATTATTTGAATAACAATTAATCACTTATTTGGGTTTCGTCTCCTTATTTCACTTCTCTTTCGATTGGTAGATAGCTGAGAGATCTCAAAATAAAATCTCAGATTAATACTGAACAACAAACAGTATTAGCTACTAGTTCATTTCGGGTTCAAAAATACCATCTTTAATCTATTTTTGTCTTAATGTACGGGTAGAAGCAGCCCCATGCTATATAACCCAGCAATATAACCTACACCGAGGATAAACATCACTCGTTCGATTGAAATATCAGTTAAAACTCGAGCCTTGTTAGTTTACAAGGTGATGAATGGTTTTATGATCTGCTTCATCGCATTCTATCGGTAACCGTAAATTCTGCTCACCACGATCAATCAATATCATCATCATCATCGTCATCATGACCGCGGTCTGGTTCGATGGCTGCGCTACCCGACAGCACTGGTCCCATAAAATTAACCACATTAAGATTGTATCAGCACAGCCCAATCTAATTTCTTGACGGCATCTTAATTTTGCTGCCAACAATTATGCAAAATGCCGCTTGTAGATCACTTATCGTGCTCACATGCTACCACTACACATGGGTGAATGCGATCCATCGGGGTCTTTGTCTTAGCTGGGCGATCTCCATCGGCTCCAAAAGCCACCACAGTACATAGTCAATCTGGAGCTTCCTACAAGGCAAACGACGACGGCGACGTCTACATCTCTTTGTTCGCAAGTGGTTTGACGCTTTAATGCTGCTGGGTTTCATTTTGCGCAGACCGCATTCATTGCGGACCTGCATAGAAGATTATTCTCGAGCCCGTTGTAGGTATCGAATCGAATGATGTGAGATGCGCAGTGGCGGTTGCAGTGGCACGATCCCTGATCGAGATAACGAACGAATCACTAGTCCAGAGGCATTTTAGCATGTGCTTTGTTTAATTCAGTGACACACCTTTATGCTCTGCTTTGACCGGGCAACAAGTCTAAGGAGGCTGGTTAGATGCAACATGAATGAACGGACAAACTACATATACAGGAAGCGTTCGTGGATGTTTGCTGCTTTTTCTAGGACTGATACAAAAAGGTAACAAGCAGTGACAGTTTTCATTAGAACAGCAATTTGTTGCCTTCTGGCAAAAATTGAACTTAACTCGTGTACATTCTTACTATGTAGCTCCGTGGGAGGAAAGTGACCAAATTGTTGTATGTTGTGATCTAACATTTATTGATAGGAAATTTTGCGTAGTGAATACATTATAAATTTTACACACATCAACCTATTAATAATAACTGTTTAGCATAAGTAAGCTATGCAAGTTCCAAGAGATCATTGATCAGTTCCTCTTTCTGTTTCAGCAGTTTATGTGTAAATAAGAAATATTTATTAAATGTTAATGCAAATTTAAAATGTATATTTGAACCGCGCAAAGATATACTATGTCCGTTGACCCGCTCTCGATCCATTCATGTTTACTCTTATATTGTTCTAGATCCAGCATTCCATCTCTAATCTGCACTGGAAAACTGGTGCAGTTTCGCGTGACTTCCCGAATGCCACACACCAAGCGAACCGCCCGCCAGCTAGCCGGAGGCCGGTCCGAGCGCGGACCGTGGGGCGATAAAGCGCACTTTGAATGAGTTTCCCCGAAGTCATGTCGAACGAATTCCAAAAGGTAACGATTCTCTTGTTATCTGGGCGACCGGTGACCACATCGCACACCGCCAAATAGAGTCCGAGTGGAGACAAATATTTATTTGAACACCGTACAACGTCTTCCAATGGCAGAAAGCGTGCAGCATGCTCTCCGGTGGGGTCTAGGCTTTTTTTTATTAAAATAATCAAGATTTGAATTTAAATAAGAGTGCTCCAGAGATAAACTAATGAATTACTTTTAAAAGGCTCTTGCTTTTTTTGTTTATGGCCTGCGCAATTAGATGACTATCCGGCTGGGTGCATGCGCTTTGCAAGTAAAATATTCCAAATTTGCATATCATAATTTTATGGTCAACATAGTTGCTGTGCTGAGCTGACGGTGCTGCAGCCGCATAGCGTGTTCTATAATGTCTCGAACACTGGAAGATTGCAAGCAGTATTGCAATACTGCATCAATGTGGAAGTACAGATATATTTTGTTACCTCCTGCATGTCGGGGAGTTTGGACTCAACAGCAAGTACATTATGTTAACCATTGGAAGGAAAGATTGAGATAAACCATGAATGGAAATATTGCAAGTGTGTCCACGGGGAACTAATTTCGGTCAAATTTTAATTACGATTTACGATTGGTTTGTATCGCGATTAAATAGCCTGTTTGATACCACAAAATACACCTCTGAGTTGGGTAGAGGATCGAATGGTTTTAGATTAGGTTGAATAAACATTTCTAGTGCGGAGTACTCTTAATTTTTTATCAAATACTCTAGTTGGTTTCTAATATCCACAACCTATCAAATTTTAAGCCTATGACTAATCCGATAAGTTGTACACATATTCCCTGAGATACAAATAGATGGCATGTTTGAGAAAGCCTGTATCCAATATTTCAAATGTCTTCAAAAGTCTACATTTAATAATTAGTTAATGTACATTATCGGTTTTCAAATTGGAAGAGACGATCGAACGTTTCTGTTTATTAGGAACGGAAAATATTTCAAGTTCTGGCACAGCAGTGCTTTTCTCTTATTTACTATTAGGCGGAAAGACATGAAGTTATTTCTTAAGCTATTTTTGAATTGCTCCAAGTATGGTTAAAGTTTTAAACAAAAAAACTTATCTACGAAAATCTAAGAGGCGTTCCAATACATTTGAAAGCTAGACAAAGGGAAGTAAACTAAAACTAAATTATTGCTCCGCTTGCGAACAACAAAACGCTTTGTTACTTGTACACTGTACAAACACTAATGTGCAATAGCCCCAAAGTCCCAGTTTGATAGACAAAACAGGTAGCACTCCAACTGTTAATTGTAGTTTTGTTTACGAAAAACCTTCTTAGTTTATTCTTTTGCGATTCATTTGTATCAGTGAAATTAGTGTGTGGTTATCGTGTTCAAAGTATTATTTTTAGATATTCGAAATTATCCTACAGGGAACAAAAATCCGTTCATAAATTTAGGAACATAAAATCATGATTTCGTTAACTGAATGATTTACAAAAACCGTATTCAAGTTCCTGTAATTATGGATAACAAACGTCGTATTCACGAAATTATGTGTGTTTTCAAAAAACTACTTCGCGTAAAAATGTACACGGCGTTACATTGCAATTTTTGGTTGAGTTTCTGTGGTTGTTCCCTGGACAGTTTCTCATCATGTTACTGTGATATTTTATTCCTCAGTTTAATATCGGATTTTTCTGTCAGAGTAGCAGTATCTTGTTTTGTGAATTACATTGCGAAGACGATTTGTGGCTCTGTAATATATTTTTAGTGTTTAGTACAGTTCTCGTTTTCTGTGTAGACATCACGTTGAACCTCATCAAATAATGATGTTAGTCTGAACATACCTATATGATATTCCATGACAAAACCCAAATTTTATGAAATATTTCACGTGAAAATTTTAAAATCATGTGCAGAGTTACATGAAGTTGAAAATGATTACGGATGTCTTGTAAATATAACAAGCGCTTAAGATAGATCGCGAATCATGTACTAGAAGTCATAAACCTGTTCACGAATCCATGAATAATATTTTATGACTTTAAAACGTAAACCGGGGTGACTTTGACCATCGGGGTGACTTTAATCACTCGAAACTTTTTTCGTAGATCGCTTATTAAGCCAGAATAGTCTACCGAATCATTTTAATTTGAAATGATTTTTACTCTAAACTTATAAAATACTGATTTGTTATACTTTTTGAGTATATTGTTCGGATTTTGGGTACAAAAACTTAAAAAAACGAAATTTGACTTTACCTGATTTTTACGATGCTTCGTAAAGTGTCTATTTTTTATAAAACAAATAAATCTAAGATTTGAGCAAGAGTAATAAATTACAAGCGAGTTTTTATTTTCCATTAGATTGGGATATGTTAATTTAGTTTTAAGAGTTTGGATGAAACTTTTTGTACATTGATAAAACACTGAAACAAAACAATTTTAGCAGTTTTAAAGGTTTTCAGTACCTTTTATTCTAGTTGGACACAAATTATATGAATTTTTGTTACTCGAATTTTACAGTACATTAAAATACTTTGTATAATACCAATTAACATCTATTTAACAATGAGTATCTTTCCAGAATTAGTTTATACAAAGATTTGAATGAAAATCATTGACATCAATAACTTAATGTGGGTGAACATGCAGGTTATCAAAGTCACCTCTGAACACGAAAACGGACTTGACAACTTGAAATCATTTTTGAAAAAATAGCTGTAAGCGGACAATTTTAGGTAAAACCATCCAATATTGTTCTCCATACATCAGTACATGGTTTAAAAATAATAAACTTGAAAAAATGTGTTGCGTCTAAAAATATGTAACGATTACTTCGAAAAGTGATCAATGTCACCCCGGATTACGGTAACTATTTCACGAGCCTGAATGGCAAATTTTGAAAATTATGCTAGGAGTCATGAACTAGTTCACGAACACATGAACGATATTTTATGATTTTGTGTACTATTTCACGGACATATATGGCTAGGTGTGGCTATGATATTAGGAATTATTAATCAGTTCAAGTTTCTATGAATAAGATTTCATGATTTTATGAACTATTTCACGAGCACGAATGGTCAGTCGCTAGGAATAATAAATTAGTTCACGTATATATGAATGATAATTTTCGTGTTTGTGAATCATGAACTAGTTCACGAATACATAAAAATTATTTCATGGTTTTGTGAACTATGTCGTGAACGTGAATGGTGAGTTGTGACTAATTCGCTAGAAATCAGGAATCAGTTCACGTATATATCAATTTTGTGATTTTGTGAACTATTTCATGAGCACGGATATTGAATCGTAACTATTATATAAGAATTCATGAAACAATGATTAAAAGTATTCATGAATATCGTATCGTGTATCGTTAAATAGTTCAAGAACAAAATTGTTTTGATTTTTTTAACTAGTTCACAACCACGAAAATAAACAAATCATGAATCAGTTCACGTCGCATAGCCGGACGCAGAATAATGTTCCAAAAGCTGTGAATAAAATCACAATTCAACCTTTGGTTTAATGAACTAGTTCATATACAGAAAATCGATTTAGTAAACTGTGACTGAAGTTCACAAAGCAAAAACATATATCTCCACTAATCTAAGCGTTATATAGATGTTACTGAATAAAAAAGGAACATAATTATAAAACACATGAATTTTGTTCATAGTCGTGCTTTCGTAACGTAAACAGGTGATTGTTCCAGAATTCATGGCACTTTATTCAAGATTTTGGAAACAATTTTTTCCGTGTACGCAATGTTCACAAAGTTTTAAAATAATCAATTTGAACCAATTTTGCCCCACTAATAAAATGTCTATCTTTCATTGTATCTGTGATTTGATTTTCCCTTTCTCATATAAAGAAAAGCTATGCAATCACTCCAAAAATCGACTACCTAACCAAAGCCCGGAGGGCCGTGTGTCATGTACCATTCGATTCAGTTCGTCGAGATCACAAATAAAACTTAGTTTAAAATTAACGGTATAACGCTCCCATAAGACGCTATTGAATTTTTAGCTGATGAGTTTGTTTGAAGAGTACGGCCGCACAGCAAATTCCCATATAAACTGGATTTCTGAATGATGTAATAAATAGTCAAAAGGGTTCAACATTACTTGGATTTGTGGGTGTATATCACTAATAACCAATCAAAGTAACTTTGACCACATATGTCAACTATGACGGTTCTTGATGCCCCAGGGGAACGCGACAAGTTCCTGAGCTAATCTAATGCCCATTTCCCAGCTAACTCTTAACCAAGTATTACAAACTTGATTTCAAGTCAAATATGTAATAGTTCTGACTTTTGGTTCCGGAGTTACAGGTTGGTTTTTGCGGTCACATAGGAATTTCTCATATAAAACAGTACAATCGTAATACCTCATAGATTAGGCGTAGATTACTGATGACGAATCAAAAATTCTTGAATAATATTGTTTACTATCGGTAACTTCGGGCTCCGGGCATATTCCAGACCTAAAACCACGTCGGTGATGATTGAACAACATGCATTCTCATCTTCCACCCCGTATACCAAAATCAGTTAGGTGGTTTCCAACGCATCTTCCCATCCCTTGGCTTACCATCTCGCATTTCAAAATATGTTAACATGACAACATTGAAGTAACGCTGATTTAGCTAACGTTTACGCGGCAACATGTTGTTTATCAGGTTCGTTAGAGTCGTGCACAGTCATGTTAGGGACCATCCTTAAATGACGTAGCGTTATATGGGGGAGGGGGAGTTTTGTATTTTGTGATGATGGGTGACGACAGGGGGGTAGGGGGTCATGTCATGCTACGTAGCTTTTTTAGAGGGGAATAACTAACATAGTTTTTTTTAATTTTTTTTTAAATTTACGGGGACAAGGGTGGTAGAGTTACCGTCAAGCTACGTAATTACCAGTGGGGGGGGGGGTATTTAGAAGTTTATGACGAAATGCTACGATAGGGGAAGGGGTGTTAAAAATCACTCAAAAAATGCAACGTCATTTATGGATGGCCCTTATATATTCTTACCAAGTATTATCAAAATGGAATAGACATTTCCACAATGTTATATTGAACGAAACGAGCTATTAAATACATAGTTTACGCAAATGAGAAAGGCATAATTGCACTACTAGGTGGATTAAACAGGTTTTTGCCTTTCTCAATAGAAAGGATATGCAATCACTCTGAAAGTTGCCATTTTAACCGAGGCCCGGTTAAAATGGGAAGTTGCGGTTTTTTCTCTTCAAAACGGTATATCTCAGGATGCGCTCATATTATATTGGAACGATAAGTGTTTTTTATGTAAAAATGTCTGAGGAACGCGATGGCATTAAAATTTTCAAAATTAAAATATACGTATTGAGAGAAAAATTTACTTTTAATATTTAACTGAAAAAATTGCATAGTTGGCAACACTGTCGGCAAAAAATAATATTTTTATAGACTCCTTGAACAATTTTTTTCAAAAGCCATCTTGTGGTTTGATTCTAGAGTAAATAGAACCGGAGATAAATCAAAAGAAAATCAAGGGTTTTGGCAATTTTACAAAACCGGGGGTGCTTCCATGACACGAGGGGTGGTTCAATTGACACAAAAATTTGGGGTTTTATATATTGGCAGTAGATGAACAATTCCTCCAAATTTTGTTCAAATCCGTGATGGTCGATTTCAAGTTTGCATCTTTTTTTGATCACTTCGCGTGGAATGACCCTTATATTAACTTGTCGTCTCAACTTTATGCATTCTTAAAAAACTTTATTGCTAATGTTTAAATTTATGCAATTTCATCGGCTTCAACCTATTCCAACTTCGCTTCTCTTTGAAATTATATTGCTTGTCCATAATTCGGCACATCCCTTCAAAAGTGAGCACAATATGATTGGAAATCTGACGGTTATGATTAGTTTGAGAACTTCGGAATCAGTTTCTATTGGAATCTTCTCCTGCAGGTATTTTACATGATATTGATATGATTTGCCAACTGTGGGAACTCAAGATCAAATTCCCACAATTTTCGAAAAGTCTCCGTGATGCTTAAAACTATCAATACATTGAGAATAGATCCGACAGTTACTATTGTAAAATTTAAAAAAAAATTAGTTCGCATCAATAAGTTTTTTTCTCTTCTATCCAATTAATTTTGGTTTTGAGGGGGTTTTAACCCCTACACCCACCCCCCTTGGCTACGACACTGTAAAAAAGTTATTGACCTCAAGAAAGAATACAATACTGGAGAAAAAATGTGACTCAAATTTTAAATTCGAATTAACGCGAAATTGGCTAAATGTCGGCCACTGTTGTCTTCGGAGGAATTTATTAATGAAACAAGCTTTTCTTTCCGATACTATATGTCTAAAAATTCATCCCCCTGAAAGTGAGATAGCTTCTGAGAGCTATTCGTTGAAACGCAATCTTCAAAAATATTCATCTAAAATGGAAAAAAATAATGGTTCAAATTTAGTCTCAGATGAAAGAGGCGTACCTAAGCATTCGATTAGTGAGTACTTCAGTTGTACTGATTTATTTGTCTAAATTTTGTTCTTCCAGAGACACTGTGACCAGCCTTTACTCAACAACGCCACTCATCAGGCATTGTGTTCATCGCATGAACAGATAGCTGGGGATGAACAAACCATTATGAGATTTGACGTGTGCATTATCACAGCACAAAGCGAAACGGGAAAAAACGACGTTCATTCAGCAATTAGCAAGTTAGCAAGTTAGTGTGTTTAGACAACGGAAGCTCAGTGACACACTCAAGTTTCTAATCGAGTGTTGTGAAGAGCTTTAGACTTTCTCACAGGTGATTCGAACTACTCTTTAGTTTGAATTAGCTGCTGTTTATTTTTTTTCTTTTTCTCCATCCAATCTTAAAAATGATGAGAATCTACGAAAAGGCCCAAATTCGCAACCACGAACGGGGGACATGTCATTTGAGCCATTTTATTCCCGTTGTCGGTACAAGTGATTGAGCTGGTGATATCTGTACAATTTTCCGAACCAAGCGAAAAGTGAAAGTAAACTCCACCTGATCACGTGTCAGAGAGCCATCGGTACGACAAAACATCGGGACCGCATTCGTTTGTCGACCGACCGGGCGCATAATGACGCGAAAAGAAGTAAATAAATCAATACCGGTAATAAATCTGTCAAACCACGTACCCGAGAACATGTGTTTTAACCTACATCTCTAGGAAATGGTGCTGAGTGTAGCTCGTGTTCTGGCATCGATCGAGTCGCCGTCGCAACCACCATTACGCCGGGACCTTATTTAAACGTATCTAAGGTGCATGCCCTAATCGAGCTTTATTACCAATATTTAACGTTAATCAAGTGAGGTAAAATTACCAATATATCATACCAATATATGACGGCTGTAATTGATTATTTAATTATCACTGACCGTTGGCGACTGAATTATGGTGGATGATTTACTACTTTTCGGTTTCCTTCGTTGCATGAAGAGAACTATTCTTTGATCCACGGGTCAGACAGTACATTTCAGGTTAAAAATCAGCACACTTGTGGAATGCAGAGATCGGTGTACCAAAGCAGAACCACTCGGTTGTTATGAAGTTTGCACGTTTGCAGGTTGCGTCATAGTTTGTTCCAAATATAGCTTTATTACCACAAAGGGCAATTCGAGCTGCTTTTTGTTGTTACAAATTATCATAAAACATCGGATAATTTGTACTGCAATGCCGTCCGGATACATTTTAAGCTTGGGCCAGGATTCCTGTCCGGCATACTCCGACGGTGGTCACCGATTAAATTCGAATTTATTGACATATCCCATATGTACCTATTAGGTGTAGTAATGCTAGATTCAAATTATGTTAGCTTGTCGTATTACTCGAGGGCAAACTGGCACTCTTGTGCGGCCGTAAATACTCACATCCAACAAGTAGAATCTAATGAGTTTAAAGTACACCGGTGATTAAGTCGTGTAATTGGTACCACATGTTCCGGATCCCTGCTGGTGCTTCGCGGAGGTATGTTAAACTCATCGGCGGCGGCGACGTCGATGGGCAATGGCGGCGAGAAGGTGAGATGATGACCGTTTGACATCTGTAGTAATGTACCGGTCGCAGTCGAAGGGAGGCATATTTATTGGTCTTTTAGCGAGATTTAAGCGTTTATCGCTGTTCTCCTGTAAGCGTATTCGCTGTGACCACCCGCGTTTTAGATGATCACGCGTGACATCGTACTGGAAGGAACTGTTTCAATTCAGGATGTTTCTGTTTGCGTACGAGTATCAGCTTTAGTTTTATCTGCGCTTGTTGTTTACACAGCTGCGTGCTTGCCATTTTCACTGGCAACGGGTGCTGAAGCGGAAACATAATATGCCAGCAAGGTGACTTATTTCATTTCAGTGCTGCAAATTACATTGTTGTTTGATGAGGCAACGCTGCATGACAAATGCATTGTTTTTTCACTAACAATAGAATTGCACTTGTATCGAAAGATGATCAATCAACCATGCAATGATCCTCGTAACCGACCACGTCACTCTGAATCCTGGGCGCTGTCCATTGGGGCAACATCCATCAAGACATGCCGTGTTACCGTTCCCGGCATGCAATTTATCCGCCACGAACCAGTGCTTTTATCAGTGCTCCGGAATCGCAATCTTCGCAGAATTATAGATCTTTATCGTCATATTTCACTGATATCGACGACTCGGAAATGTTGCACGCGACCATGCGTGGTCAATTTTAGTATACAGACATATGCAACTGATTGAGATTATTTAAATTATCTCATTAACATCAGAAGCGTAGATATCCGCTCCGGAGGCGATTTCGAAATGATGGAGCATGCAAACTACCAGTAGCACGCATGTTAAGTGATGTGCAATAATTCCCACCGGGCATTTCGGGTTCGCTGTTGCAACTATGAAGGAAGCTCTGTTATCGGAAATATTGAATCTAATGTGCTCGAGTGATTGAAGGTGCCATTTTCCGAAAGGCGGATAGCTCGATTTGTCACGCACGAGTCTCTTGCACGCTTACTCCAATGAATATTCATCAGCTTTTGAACGCGAATAGCTTCCAGGAGTTGCAGTTAACTGCTGTCGGTGAATGACATAAACTAGCGAGGGAAATGGAAATCAACACGAACAAAATAGTTAAACGATCGCATCTAATAATCTGCCTTACACTTAGGGATTCAAATGGGCCAGTCAAGCGATATGTTCGGGATTTCTGTTCGGTCACGATTTCACACAACGCAAAAAAATCCAAACATCCCGTCGCAACTTGCGTGCTCTAAACTCATCGTTCACCTAACGGCTAGTAATGTTTGAAGTCGAACAAGCAGCTCGACTGGTAAAACTAGCAACCAAACACCGTCGGCTGACCAGCTAAACCAATTCCAGCGATCTCGTGATCGACCGAGATTTATGGAATGCTGAAAGGTAATCTCCGCCGACGATCTCGGCCAAACAGGTTTTAACTAATATACCAGCCAGCAAATGTGCCGGCCCCGGGTTCGCCAACTTCGACAGGTCATCATTATTAGACGGGATCGCAGCACTGAACATGCCACATTATTCCAAGGGGACTGATATCTTGTACTCGGGATCGCTCGTGATCGGGGTGATCTTGAGATTGCACCAGTGAGATATCTCAACTTGCCCCGCAAGCTCAGTCCAGCACCATTGCGCCGCTAGTACTGGTTGGCGAAAATACTTTCCCTGGCAAGATCCAAATTCGTGACTGGAATCGGTTGGGCTTTGATCGGTGTTGAAAGGTTCCTGATGTCTAGTTTAGGCTGAGGATGTATTGTAGTGCCAGGTGATGTTTTGTATTCGTTCGTTTTCTTTGCAAACGTGGATGCGTTTATTTACCTAGCGACAATTTTTTAAAGGCAGAATTTTGAAAACATAACCCATTATGACACATAAGAACGCAGTTGCATAATTTTACAATTTTCGTATATGATTTGTCGGCAATATTGTTTCGAAATATCCGTCATATTTAATTTGAAAATTTTGCAACGTTTCTACATTTGTTATCTATTTCATTGAATTTCAATGAAGTAATATGAAAAAAAATTTCAATCGATTTTGTCTTTCAGATCGTCGCTTTTCTTTTCTAATTATTGTATTTCAAGATCAAGTAAAATTTTAAACAAGAAAGCCCACAAAAGTAAGTCCCTTGTCAAATCTTCGAAAAATTGAATAATCATGAAAACATCATAGTATGATACAAATAAATATCAGTCAAAAAAGTAGAAGGCACAAATCTCCAAAGATCATTGGGAACTTACCAATCGAGCCAACATAGTTTGATAAGGTAATGTAATGGTGTGCGAAGAACCTGGATCTTTTTGGTACCATTCATTAATCACGTAGATCGAAATTTGAAGCTCTGTGGCGGCAGCCCCTTGTCCCCCTCGTAGATCTAAGTAGACTTTTTCCACCCCCATCCCTCTCCCTAAAAGTCTACGTAGACATTTCGATTTATTTTTCATTTTTGGAAAACCTGAAATTAGCAAGAATACTGTTTTTCTAATATTATACTGTTCAAATAAAACTACAAGGCACAGTCCTATAAGGTTGCTGAAACTGTAGATTTCATTTCTTAGTACATTTTAAATCAAATATATTCCTTGCGTACAATTTAACCGTTATGTGTCCAACAAAAAAAACACCTTTAACAGGCCAACGTGGGTACCCGAGTACCCACAAATTGAAATGCTCATAACTATGGCTTTCTTTATCCGATTTGGACACTTTTATATTTGTTGGATTCAGTAACTCGTCCATTTTTTGATTTGTAAAATTGAACCGGATGTATGGGTCTCGTGCTTGGTAATCCGGATTTTCCGGGGTAATGTTACAGTACCAGGGCATGATTCGTAAATTTTAATAATGTCCTAGCAATATGAATATTAAAACTCTTCAAATTGTCTCGGAAGTCTGTTATTTATTGTTACGGGACCCTATGGCAATTTGAAAAATAGAATTGGAATGGAATGGCCACTCACGGATCCACGGGAACCTGCTCCGGAATGTCCGTTCCGGGGTCAAATCACCAAATGGTTCCAAAATTACGAGATACAGCCTACTGATGCAATTCTAAGAATTTTGATATCCATATTGGTAGTATTTCATTGAAGTTCACAAATAGTATCCCAATACTGGAACCTGCTTCCGGAAATCCGGATTCCCGGGAACCGAATGAAGTAAGCCGATTCATTTTTTTGTCAAGTCTAAAAGCGGATGAGTTCCTGAATCTAAACCAGCCAAAAGCATCAAAATCAGTTGGAAATTGCCTTAATTATTAGCATTTCAGTTTTGTGGGTACCCGGGTACGTCGGCCTGTTACGTAGTAAAAAAAAAATCAGGAGCCCCTCCTAACTCCACCCCTTACTATATCAACAATATTATTAACCCAAAAGCTTTACTTAGTGAAGTTCTAAGATGTCACAAAGTTTCAATTTCCAGCTATGGATAAAACATAGGAATTTCATTAATTGAAACCGAAAAAGGTACCCGGGTACCGCGTCGGACACATAACTGTTAAGTATAACCAAACAACATCGAATGTTACATATTGAAATAAACCGTCTTGCTTTTCAGGTAATTTTATTTGTAGTAGACGATCGAATCAGGTTACATTTGTTTGAGAAGATCTGAAGAATGAAGACAGGAAACAACGATCGAAAACCGAACTAATAGCTGAAACGGTTTTAAATCTTTATGGGGCAATCACAAGCTTGAAAAATTGTGAAAACTTTTCAATTGTGCGCAGTAAACAACCCGGACCGGTGAGAAAATTGAAGTTTTAGACAATATATTCACATTTCATGTATAAAACAAGCTATTTATTTTGCCATTATTGTAACTTTCCTAAATTACACATATAAATATAGCGAATGCAGTGTTCATAATTATATATCGATTCAATAATTATTCAAGAATCGAAAATAATCTTATATATGGCCTGCGTTAAGCCAAACCGAACTGAGCGCCATAATTTTTTTCTGGTATTTTTCATGCCAAAATTCATTTTTGGAGAACTTGCCATTAAAATAGAAATTTAGTGAATACTTATATACTTTCATTTGGTATTTGAATTCCCAAAAAGAAACACATGTGGGTGTTTCTAGTACTACATTGGATGCAATAGCGTTTTTAGAGAATGGATCTCAAAATGGCGCTTGGTCCTCTTTGGCCTAACACAGGCCATATGGACTTAGATAGCTGTTTTGCAATAGGTTTTTTGAATACCAGTGTATTCATCTGTACACACCAACAAAATCTGAATTGTATCGTTGACGTAATTGCACACATGACACAATTTAACAAACCGTAATTTACGAAATGACGAAACATAACCGGGTTCCGTTTAATTTTACATGAAACATATACTTTACATGAAAAATGACATAAAATTACGCTTACTAACATTCAGAACTAAGACACCACTTACTAACATTCAGAACGTGGAAACGTGATTTACGGAAATCAACGTCATGTAAAATTAAAATCAAACGTAAAACTAAGTCATTTTCGTATATGTCAGGGCCAGGAGACGTAAATGTACATACTTGTTTCTAGGTGTGTAAATAGGCTTTGCAGCATGTACTAGCAGGATAGGCTGAATAGAAATGAATCACGTGGGATAAATGAACGTGAAAAATAAACCTACGTTGTGCTTTCCATCGATTCCCGTAAATTTGTTGCCAAGAAAATTTTCGTTTTTGCGCAACGAAAGCACAGATTGCTATCATGCACGCATGCAACCGCAAACAAAATAGATACCTATACCTACACATTCACCTCAAATATTAAACCCAAACGAACGGTGTACAGTTGCACAATGCTCGCATCGTACCAAGCAAAATAGGTCAACGCTAGATATGATGGGTCGGGCAAAAAAGAGACAACTTGTACCACGACGCTTTGTTAACCGTGTTCGCACATGGAGCTCGACCGTACAAGATATCTTGTGTACGTGTATACGATGCGTAATGCGTTCGAGTTCGAGATTGCACATGAAAAGTGTGCTTGAAACTAGCACAGCACAGGGGAAAGTATGGTGTTTGATCGGACAAGCTCAGTCGACTGTTGAAGGGAACTGCGTAGCGTACCTCCGCATCTTGTGTAGCCGTCTTATCAGTTTGCTACACTGGCTGTGGAAGCGCTCTACCTACCGTTCAACGGCCAACTGAGCTTGTCCGACCCATTCTGATCCTTAACCTTCTGGATAAATTCTGGATGGATTCTGATAAACAACACCGGTTAAGCAATCCGATCTGTTCCGCGGACACCCACGGATATTTTCGAATTCGTTACCGGAACTGTATAACCCTTGAGAAAACGGATGTCAACTTTCTTTTTCTTTTAAAAACAACAGTTAATTCAGTCATTCTGGGTATTTTGTACATGTTGGACATGTGCATTATTGTTTTGAAGGTTTTCTGGTCGAATTGGTCACATCCCGAAGTACTCCGGGAACCTGGTTCCACCAGGAAGGAGGATAATTTTCGGCACATTCTAAAATCTATCTTGCGACATGTCAAACTTCATGATTTTGCAAAATGAATGCACTGGAGGATGTTTTGAAGGTTTTTTGCTCTAATTCGCAAAATTCAGGGGTATTCCGGGAACCTGGTTCCCTAGAGAAAGAAGGACAATTTTCGTCCCATTCCAAAACCCTTCTTGCGACATGTCAAACTTCATGATTTTGCAAAATAAATGCACTGGAGGATATTTTGAATGTTTTTTGCTAAAATTGGTAACATCCTGGGGTATTCCGGGAACCTGGTTTCCTCGGGAAGGAGGACAATTTTCTATTCCTTCTAAAACCCGTCTTGCGACATATCAAACTTCATGATTTTTCAAAACAAGCTCACTTGATTATATTTGAAGATTTTTTGGTTGAATTGATCACAGCCCTGGGTATTTCAGGAGTCTGGTTCCACCGGGAAAAGGGGAAACCAGGACCTGCAATACATCAGGGTGTGTCTAATTCGACCAAAAAACCTTCAAAATATTCCCAGTGCATTTATTTCGTAAAGCCATGAAGTTAGACACGGTGCAAGATGGGTTTTAGAATGGGTTGAAAATTGTCCTCGTTAACGGTAGAACCAGGTTCTCGGAGTCCTACGGGATGTGGCCAATTTGAGCAAAAAACCTTGAAAATGTAATTTAATAAAATTGTTTTGCAAAATCATGAAGTTTGACATGTCGCAAGATGGGTTTTAGAATGAGTCGAAAATCGTCCTCCCTGTCGGTGGAACCAGGTTCTCGGAATACCCCGGGATGTGGCCAATTTGAGCAAAAAACATTCAAAATGACTTCCAGTGTTCTTGTTTTACAAAATCATGAAGTTGTCACAAGACGGGTTGGAGAATGGGTCGAAAATAGTCCTCCTTTCCGGCAGAATCAGGTTCCGGGAATACCCCGGGGTGTGGCCGATTCGACCAAAAAACCTTCAAAATATCCTCCAGCCCACTTGTGATCGTTTGCAAAAAAAAACACATCAAATTTAGTTGGAACATGACTGAGAAACATCCTGTTTTAATTTATTATTTATTTTAATACGGGTTGGGGTTGTTTGATCAGTGGCGTAGTAAGAAAATTTTTCGGGGGGGGGGGGGGGGTATGAATTTTTTTTTTATATATATGAAAAATGTTCAAAAATATTCTGAGCAGGAAAAAAATGTTCAAAACCAACAACTCAGGGAACGGGTTTGGGTAGTCAAGGTAGGAAAGCTAGCTGTTGGTATAGAATCAATGCTCTTCCCCTACGAGGACAATCTGGGCGGCAAACTTCAGACTGTCTAATTTACTAAGCCCTTCAGTTCCCTTGTGCAATTCAGTACCACTTCCTCGTTGAGCTTCCGACTGGTTCGCGAACTACTCGGTCTAGTCCCCGACGATAGATCTAGCCTACTCCGACGAAAAGTTCCCCGGCGAGAGAAGTTCGAAAGCTAACCAACCAGCCAGGTGCTGCGGTCAGTTCGGCGGTTCCGGTAGAGTAGGGCATCCGGTTTGATAGCGCCCCGGCGCGGTGTATCGTCGCGATCTACGCGGTCTCGTTCCCGGCGGTGAATTTGACTGTCGCTGACGGAGAGGTCCCAGACGAAAGAAGTTCTCCCGATACCGATTCTTATTTGGTTTCAGTACTACAACTTCTTGCGCCCTTTGGCTCCGTGGCCGGTGCCATTTAGCACCGCAACTGCTTTAAGCCCTTTAGTTCTCTTCTTGGGCCACTTAGCACTACTTCCTTGATGATCCATTCCGCTCCTCGACTTGTTCGCGAACAACTCGGTCTATTCCCCGACGATGGACCTGACCTACTCCGACAGAGAATTCCCTGGCGAGAGAAGTTCTCCGGAGATCGAGCTAATCAGCTAGGTGCCGAGGTCAGTTCGGCGATTCTGGTGAAGCAGGGTGTCCGGTGCACTGGTGCGCCGATGACCCGCGACTAGTGGTGTCTCGTCGCTGTCTACTCAGTCTAGTCCCCAGCGGTGAATCTAGCTTACGCTAACGGAGAGTTCCCTGGCGAAAAAAGTTCTCCCAATATCGATTCTTCTTTGGTTTTCGCTATTTTTCTATCGGAACAACCGGTGGGGTGCCGTGGTCGGTCTGACGAATCCGCATGGAGCGTGACGTCCGGTTCGCTGGCGTTTCGACGACTCATACTCGCTGCTCTGTTACAGTCTACTCGACTAATCCTCGGCGGTAAATCTAGCTTATTCCTGCGGAGAGTTCCCTGGCGGTGATTGCTCTCCCGAAACCGTTGTTCGATGTCCATTCCATTGTAAGACGGTCATGATCTACATCAGCGGTTCTCAACCTTTTTCGTACCACTGACTCCTTAGATATCACACTGGGTTCTGCGGACCCCCATAGATAAATATCAATTTTGTATGCTATCAATATGTTATTTTCAATTTGTTAGGAAACATGACTTGAAATTTCAATATGCACTCGGAAAATATATTTTTCTTCGCGGACTCCCAGCAATAACTTCGCGGCCCCCTAGGGGTCCGCGGACCCCAGGTTGAGAATCACTGATCTACATCATATCTCTGTTTACTGCGTTCCACGTCTCTACGTCGCTTGTCATATGTAGGCTACATTATCCGGGTTGATGTCCGGTCCTCCCGTGTTAAGTAGCTCCCTGCACGTCACTTCAAACCTCGGACATTCAAAGACTCTGCTCGGACATTCAAAGACTTCAAACCTCGGACATTCAAAGACGCTCCGGTGTCTCCTCGACGATCTCACACTTCAAGCACAGTGTTGACGTTGCGTACCCACACCGATGAAGATACTCCTTAAGCAGCCGTGGCTCGATAAGAGCTGTTTCAGGTGGAAAGTCATCACTCCGTGCTTTCTATTGACCCACGCCGACAGGTTTGGATGAGCCGGTAGGTCCACTTTCCTTTCTCCGTATTGTCCCATTCCTGCTGCCACGTCACCATCGAATCGCTTCTCATCATCTTCCTCATGTTTCTGGCGTTTCATTGTTTGTAGCACTTGATATCCTCCGTCAGGGTAATGCAGATGGGGATCATCTCGGCGACAAGGCATACTGCCTCCGGTACGCAATCGAAACTCGTACGACCAGCAGTCGAAGCGTCCTGTTCAGCTTTTCGCGGTTTCATTGTCTCCGTCACCGAAACCTCCATTTCTACAAGTGTCTGACCGTTAGTGACACATCGTCCACGAAACCAACGATTTTCACTTTCCTGGGAAGCTGCAGTGTTAAGCCTCATCGTACATCCCATTCGAAATTGTTGGACAAAGAATGGAGCCCTGAGGAACGCCCGCTGTGACTCGCATTGCCTATTGCCCGTTTGTTCGTCTGGTACAGCAGTGCTCTACTCTGGAAGTATCTCTTAAGGAACTGGCTCATTCTTTTATGCCACGCTGCGGCATTGGTCTATTCGAGGCTGGATGGCTCGTTGACTTCCCACACTTTGGCAGCAACATCAGTTTCTGCACCTTCCTCATTTCGGGGATTACCATCATCTAAAGACTTCAGCAGTAGCATCCTAAACATGTCCGGATATGCCAGGATCGCAGCTTTCAGCGCCACGGTTGGTATTCCATCCGGACCGGCGGTTTTCTTTGATTTTAGTCACATCGACGCTTCTTTGAGCTCGTCGTTAGTCACTTACCACTCGGCTGTGTTACCTCCTTCTTCTTCGCCGTACGATGTAGGTGACCAGGTACTTGAATCGTGATTCGGGAACGATTATCTTTAGCTTACCCGGGATATATTTCAGTTGGTGTTGACGGACCCTTGTCTTCGTCATGACGACTCAGTACGCGTCCCCCAGGGATTGGCGTTTGTTTCTCATCACAGTTACTTATGGCAATTGGCTTGCTAAGCTTGATCTCCCGTTTTAAAGAGTCCCTACCTTCTCAAAACATCGCATGCGCTCCTCTCTCACTCTCCGATCTTACGCTCTGAGTCCGCCTTCTGGATCTAAGACAAGCAGCGTGTAGCGTACTGAGCTACTCATTTAACCCGTAAGCTGCACGCCGTCTACTGCATGGCCCTAGTTTTCGTGACATTGTAACGTCACAAGCCGTCACAATCCTTCTTGTTAGATCAGCTGCATCAACGTACTTGATTCCGTTGTTCGCCGAAGTAACTCAACAAAGAGGTTTTCGTTAAAGGCTTTTGTCTTCCACTTTAGCTTGCGGCTCGTAATTCTTCGTGCTGCAGCAGGGTTCCATTGGCCGATGCGGTAGCGAATCGACTGGTGGTCAGAGTTACCATATTTACGGATTTTTCTGTAATGTAACAGATTTTTTCACAATTTTTGATCACAGATTCTTTTTTACAGATGACAGATTTTTGGCATATTGATGAAAATTTCACAGATTTTTGAAAATGTGATTTTTCACAGATTTTTTGGAAATTTATCACAGATTTTCACAGATATTTCTCCTGTTTAAGTAATCACAGATGGTAAAAAGACTTTTTTGACCGAAACACAGATTTCAATGTGGCATCCCTGCTGGTGGTCTCTATGGGGATACTTCTCTCACACTCTCCAGTCCATGTTCACCGTCAGTCAAGGACTACAGAATGTGGCGAAATTTCTCTCCGTACCGATATCCGTTTCGTGAACCAATAAGCTCCCAGCTCCTCGCTTCGCCGCGAGCTACTTGTTATAGTCCTCGCCGGTTGAGCTAGCCTCCACAACGTGCCGTCAGGTAGGTGTCGAGTCTGCAGCCAATTTTCACTACAAGGTAATATTTTCACAAGATGACTTTTGCAAATGAAACTTTGAGAATTTTATTTAAAATTTTAGGCAGAAATTTGTTTAACATATTGAATTTTTTCAAAATTCTCCAAAATATTTTGGGGGGGGGGGGAGGTTTCGTTCCCAAACCCCCCCCCCGCTACTATGCCACTGTGTTCGATACATACCAATGCCTCCAACGGGGTAATTTCGAACTATACATTGCTCCAATCGTTGACGTTTTACTTGCTGTATAACTTTGTAGAACATTATTTGGTTCTATATGCAACAGTTTTTGATTTATTATAAAGTTAATGAAATGTGCACCCAGTGTACACTAGAGTGACAGGAAAACAATGACCCCTATCGGCCCACACCTAAGTCGATTCCTAGTCCCACCAGGAGTACTTGCACCAAATTTGAAGCAAATTGGACAAGTCTAGCTACCGGACCAACGTGCCTGAAATTTTTATGGGATTTTTCAACAATTTACATGTAGAAACCCCACTAGCTCGCATTTTCCCCGCTAGGTGGCACTGTATGCATCGTATTATCACTATAAGTGAAAATAAGAAAGATAATTTAATTTTCTGCAATTTAGTCGAAGACTGCTAGTCAATCCAGCTTCGTTAAAATAAGTTATTAAACTTTTAACGAAGTGATGTCTGAGCCAGTTTTGCATGGGGCCTAACAGTATATGGTTGTGTATCAGTACTCGATTCGTACGAACTAAACATTTTTGTGAATAATCATTAAGTTTAGCTCAATAGTATGTTCAGAAGAATTATAGTAAATAATACGAGTCATATTTTGATTAGAAAATTTTAGTTCCACATATTACCGCATAGAGGGCGCCAACACTAACTTTTCAACGGAGATAGATAGAAATTTGGTGTCTTCTACAAAGTTATAGAACAGGCATTTTTCAGTATTTCTTCCGAACATCTTGATACTCTATCTCTCTTCTATAAAAAGTTAGTGTTGACGCCCTCTATGCGGTCACAGGTGGAACTAAAATTTTCTAATCAAAACATAACTCATATTATTTACTATAATTCTTCTAAACATACTATTTAGCTAAATCTGACCATTATTTCACAAAAATGTATAATTCGCAGGGCTCGAGTACTGATACACAACCATGCACTGCTTGGCCCCATGCAAAACTGACTCAAATGTTTAATAACTTCTTTTAACAAAGCCGGATTGACTAGCAGTATTCGACAAAGTTGTAGGCAATTAAATTATCTTTCTTATTTTCACTTACAGTGATAGAACGATGCATACAGTGCCACCTAGCGGCGAAAATACGAACTAGTGGATTTTCTCCACGTAAATTGTTGAAAAATCCCATACAAACTTCAGGCACGTTGGTCCGGTAGTTAGACTTGTCCGATTTGCTTCAAATTTGGTGCAAGTACTTCTGGTGGGACTAGAAATCGACTCAGGTGTGGGCCGATTTAGTTTTCAAGAATTCATCATTTTTATGGACAGTCTAACGTACACCTACCAACAAAGAATTTTTTTCGTTAATTTTGTAAACTGTGACAAATTTTTTAGAAGTTCTACGGGTTTCATTTACCTTCTGCATACTTTATAGAGGTTCTGCCAAGAGTTCTGTTCAGAGTAGTTCTGCAAACTCCAGTAAAGTATTCCAAACTTTATGTATGCCATAAATGCATGGTGAAAATCTATCAAGTATGAAAAGATTGTAACAAGCTTTATCTTGTATGTCTTATGAATTTCGGGAGATTGTTAACCTAGAATTTCAGACAATTTGTACGAAACTTTGATCAGACAATGTTTTTTGTGAATCGCAATAAACTTCAAGGATGGCACGCCGAAGGTTGTATGAAATTTAGAAAAATACTTCAGTAATTTCAGAGAATTTTTACGAACTCGAACATTTTTTATGGACAGCAGAGTGTTCACGATGTTCAATCTTACTTTACCAATCTTGTAGTAATTCTGCGAAATATTTTCTGAACATTTTGAAATATTGCTTAAGTTTCAGCATATTTTGCTAACGGCTATCAGTCAAACCTCAAGTAAATTCCTTGAGACTCGCAGTTTTGTATTTCAAGAAAAACTTACAAAATTAGGAAAATCGGACCAAAAACTCCTGCATGCTTTATTCTTACAAGTTTCAGAGAAGTATTACTAACTTCAAGGAAACCAGTAAAATTTGGAGAAATTTTACTAATTTCCTTGAAGGTTGTAAAATTTGGAGAAATTTTCCGAATATCAAACAAGATTTTAGCAATTTTGAAGGTATACTAACTACCTAGAGTGATGATAACGCGATTTTTGCTAAGTGGTTTTCAAATATTATGTATACATAAAATGTGAGTGCTGATCGTGTGATTCACACAGCGAGACAAACGCAGCTGAACGAGTGTTTTTCCTCTTTTGTGTTTCTTGTGCGAGTGATTAAAAAAAGTGTTGAAGATATTGGCAGGATTCAAGGATTAAAGTATGACATGATTAATACAGCTTTTAGCTCATGTGTTGTTATAATTTATATCGCCTTTGCAAATATATTTAAATATCCGTTTTCGATCAAAAATATAAGGAATAAAAAATCAATATGTAAACCTGTTCGGAGAAGAATTATTACCGACAGCGCGCTCAAGGAAATGCTACCAAATTCAAAGCATTTATCCAAACCTTTGGGAGATTCTACAATACTCGGCGAAGTTGTATTGCTTACGGTTTATTATTTCAAATTCAGGATATTTTATACGAATTTCCAAAAAACCGTACATAAGTCAAGAGACTGTACGAGAACAAGGAAATGCTTTTACATTCCGTTCTTCTAAATTTAAGTACCCAGTGATAGAACAGTTTGATACTAATATGGGGATTAATTTAGCGATAAACATTATTTTTTGTAAAGTTTCAATCATTAAACATTAAAAGTAATATTTCAAAATTTTTTTTTGTAGTTCGAAAGCACGTATGCTAAACGAAGCGAAGGTGTACGTACAATCGAGGTATACCTGTACCCCTTAAGGAAAGCGAATGATATCAAAATGATGCAAAATTTAATAAAATGGGTGCAACAGTACTTGGATTTGCAAGTCTAGGTGAATCATGACTAAATAAAGTCGCTTTGACAACATTGGCCACCTACGACGGTAATTGAATCCATATGAACAAGAACTGCAAACAATATTTAATCAAATTTGTAATTTTCATGCCAAATGTCTTTTAAGCAACAATAAAAAACATGTTCCTACTGAAATTGACTTTTTTGGACTTGATTGATTTGGCACATTTTTGTAGATCTGTGAAACGCTTTATCTGTGTATCTTTGGAAACAAAAAGACACTAAGAAAGTTTACCATAGAACATTTTAACAAATTGTGAACTATTTGTACAACTTTATACTCGTTGAATTTATCGTTAACTTTTTCTGTGCATAAATACAAAACCTGCCCCGGAAGTCAGTCTTGCAGAGCAATTCTCTATAAATTGAGAAATATTTCATCCCCAGTGGTTGATGTTCATATACCAGCTATCCAAACAAAACAAAAACCAACTTCGATACGATCGATGTTCACAGTTATTTAACTCAAAAGAGCTACTATCCGATTACAAGCGCGATCATGTTTCGAAAATGTGATCACTATCGCACTAAGCTACCTATAGTACCTATAGTACTGACCCAGAACCAGGCTGTACAAATACAGTTTCACACCACACTGACCGGCAGTTTTTGCTGATTTATAAATGCTCGCGATTCATATCAGTATTTGATTAATTGTGGTATATCTCAAACCAGATTTTTATCGGCAGAGCTGCTAGATATGGGTAGGTACAGCTAGAGAATGAAATAGGAATGTGCTCGATTTTCTCACCTTACCTGCGCCGCCATCGGTCGGTCGGTCGGTGCGTTCAGACGGTTGACCAGTTCACCGGCTACCGGTCTCGTGAACCGGAGTGATTACCACCGGTAGCAGCGAAGATTTGTGTATACCATGGCGAAATCTGCTCCCTGGTCCGCCGAGTTCATAAATCTTGGCTAGTTTTCCTCGGCCGTGTCGGATTACTACCGTTGCGTTGTTTGACTCGCTCCTGCGTTTTCCCAAACTTGGACGATCGGCACACTCTCAGACTCTAGGCTTATCGTGGTTAATTATGACTGACATTAACTAATTACGCTGGGGTACTGTTTTGCTTGGATAGGTCGGTTTGTTTTTATTTTCCGGAGATTTTAGAAATGATAAATTGATCGTTTCGCTGTTCGGTGGATGAATGTGTGAACCTGTTACTAAGGGAATTGATAACCAACACCGGTAATACCTCATGACCGTTTATAGGTACATAATAATCCATTCCTTGCGTCTTCTGAAGCTACCGATATTTTTGTAGTTCTATATTTCGAGTAAGAATAAAAATTATCAAAAGAATGACTCAAACTTGAACTAAGTATAACGAAATAGACATGTCGAGGTTCGAGAAGCTTGTTCGCGAAATAATATTAATCTTAATGAATCGTCAGTATGCCATAGAGATTGCGCTGGTGATTGAGTGGTAAGCGTGATCGCTTCTTACTCCAGTCAGTTGGTCTACGTTCAATCCCAGTAGTCGGATTCACAAAGATCACATGAAAAAGACTCAGCGCGCTGAATAGTTGCCATGTGATAATTGAGTTTGCAGTGGCCGGTTAAAGCCCTGGTCAGCATGCCGCAGTGGAGCTTTGAAAAATTTAGGAAATATTCCGAAATCACTGTGCACGGTTGTTCTAGAAGTACCGTATTTTTTCCCTTATCCAACTTGTCGAAATTGGCAGCGCGGGCTCAGGACCAACGAAGTCAATCGCTGAACCTGCCCTGACCAATTCGTCAGCCCATTCATTTCCAGTAATACCGGAATGTCCGGGCACCCAGACAAGGTAGATAGTGTTGACAATGCTTAGTTCTTCGATTTGGGTTCGGCACGCGATCACTAGCTTGGATCGTGATTTTTCTGATCTAAGGGCCTTGATTGCAGCCTGACTATCGGAGCAGAAGTTTTTAAGTCTGCCGGATAAACTCAGTTGAAAGGCCGATTGTACCCCGCACAAAATCGCAAAGATTTCTGCTTGGAATACAGTACAGTATCTATCTAGTGAGTGAGATTATCACAATCTCATTTCACGACAGTAGACACCAGCACCAGCACGTCCCTCCATCAGAAAACCGTCAGTGTAACAGACCACTTGCGTTTGTTGTTGTCATTCCATATAGCCAGACAACCACTCCTCTCGAGAGGAATCTTTACATGGAATGTCCTGTAAGGAAAACTACATGTGGGTGTAATATCGCTGGGAGCAAGAATATCTTCACCGCATGTAACCATTTGTGACCACAATCGTGTATGACTGGTAGCAAGATCAACATGATTACTGTTCCAAAGCCCAGGAACCTGCAGTCTGTATGCACATGATAGTGTTTCTTGTTTGAGGTGTATGTGTAATGGTTTGATATTTAGAAGTGCCTCAACAGCAGCAGTCGGAGTCGTGGCGAAAGTACCAGTCAACGCCATGAGCGCCATCCTTTGCAGATGGTTTAGCTTTGACTGAACAATCATCACCTCTCCCCTGTGCCACCACACAAGGCATCCGTATGACAGTATTGGACGTGCAATTGTCTTGTAAATCCAATAGATGTATTTAGGTTTGAGACCCCAGGTCTTTCCAAAAGTTCGTCTGCACTGCCCGAAGGCCATGCACGTTTTTTTGACTCTCAACTAAATGTGAGCAGACAATTCAGTTTGGAATCCAATATAACTCCAATGTATTTGACTTGATCTGCACACAGTAGCTCAGAATCAAAGAACTGCAAGGGACGAAGCCCGGTTGATATTCGCTTCTTAGTGAAGTTTTGCTTGGGTTAACTGAAAATTTAACTTGTCGACACCACTGTTCGACAGCTCTTAATGCCTGTTGCATTAAATCAAAGATTGTTCCGATGCAAAATCCAGTAATTAGTATTCGGTAGTCGTCAGCAAACCCGTAGGTTGGAAATCCAAGCTCATTGAGCTTCTTCAACACGCCGTCGGCTACCAAGTTCCATAACAAAGGTGACAGCACGCCGCCCTGAGGACAACCGCAAATACTCAACTTCCGTATCTCAGCCTGTCGCAGTGACGAACAAAGTATGCGGTTACTAAGCATTGCGTTTATCCATCCCGAGATATATGCACTTATCCATGACCGCGCGTCGCTTCCAGAATAGACTGGAAGGACACATTGTCAAAAGCACCCTCAATATCTAGGAATACACCCAAGCTAGATTGCTCGAGCGAGAAGGCTTTCTCAATGTTGTAAACAACGTCGTGAAGCAGAGTGATCGTGGATTTCCCACATTAATATGTATGTTGCATTTTGTGCAGTGGATATTCAACTAAACTAATGTTCCTGATGTGATGATTGATTATACGTTCCAAAGCATTCAGAAGAAAAGAACTTAAGCTAATAGGCCTAAGCTAATAGGCCTAAAACCTAAACTTGGCTTCTTCATAGCTTGAGCGCCCCCCCCCCCCTTTGGAAATAAAGCTAACAGTTATTTCTCGCCATGCTTTCGGGATATACCCGGTAGCAAAACTGGAAAGCATAATCTTTTTCAAGGCATGTTTAAGAATATCAAATCCTTTTGCAGTAGCACGGAAAGTATTCCATCTTTTCCGGGTGATTTGTACGGAGCAAAGCTGTCAACTGCCCACTTGACCGGTTCAGTGGAAACCAACGCCCACGAGTCCGAATCACCAGAATAAGATCTGTGAACATTGTTCATCTCCGGATCGATACAACCTGGAAAGTGTGTGTCGAAGAAACAATTAAGAACATCTTTTTCGTCCGTCACATAAACACCATCTCTGGTTTTTAGCGAGTTCATCTGAAAATCATTCGATTTCGAGAGAATTTTATTTAACTTGCTAGCCTCGTTCACACTAGAGACATTAGTGCATAGGTTTTGTCAGCCAGCCCGTTCTGCAGATCTAAGATATTTCTTATATGCTCTACGAGCTGACCTGAAAGCCCTGGAGTCATCACGCTGACGCCGGTCCCAAGCTCTTCTCATAACCTTCTTCATTCTTTCAAGCTCAGCCCTCCACCACGGGGTTCTTCTAGTCAATTTAACAGTACGAAGTGGACAAGCTTCTACGCAGGATGCTAATATGAATGAGTTTGTCGTATCCACGACGTCATCTATGTCGTCTAGTTGACTAATTGTTGGAAAATATCCATGAAATTTAGTCGCCAAGTTTTCCAAAAAGAAGTCCCAATTTGTAGATTTACGATTACGTTATGTTACCACATTGAAGGTGACATCAAAATGATCGAAAAATATACATTTATGATCGGATAGAGACGGTTCAGTTGGAACCTGCCAATTTCCCAGCTCATGCAAAATTCTATCAGAGCAAAGCGTTGTGTCTAACACCTACTTCCTCCCAGACCTCGCAAAAGTTGGTCGGTTTCCCACATTCATATGTTGATTGGCTGACATCTACCCGATCAGAATGAAATAGCAAGATTAGAACAGAACACAATATCTGTAGCATATTGTATTATAAATTAGTAGTTGAAATAACAGAAATTTATAACAAGTAGCAATGCGAGATATAGTTTTGAAATATTTCTGTTATGTGTTTCTGATCGGGTAGGATCCGGATGGTGGAATCGCCTCTCTGGCGGGCAGAGGCTGAAGGAAAATAAATATAAAAATTGTATTGAAAGCGTATTTGATCTTTTATATATTTGAGTTTATAACGTTTAAAATTATGGGATACACACTAGGATACGTATTCAAGTTCAATATATTTCATGATTTTTACAAAAGTACTATTATGCATAAAAATAAGATAATATGTTTTTAAAATGGCAATATTAATCAGTGAATATCGCGCTATTATTTTTTTTGTTTGACAACATCACGATTGTCTTTCCACATTTACTTTTTTATGAAATTTAAATCAATGTATATACAATGTAGTAAAAATCCCCTTCGATACGCCTCTCATTGACAATTAAGATATTTAGTGTTTTAAATGTCTCACCCCAACCCCAGAACATGCATCAGTAACGAAAAAACCAGCCATAAAATTCTAATCAAATCATTCAAAACATTGTTATGCTCACGCCGTAAACCGTTAACCTACATCAGATATTCCAATTAAGCACTTGTCTGTCGGAATTGCTGCTCGAGTCGGTCTGGTCGTGTGCCAAAACTGGCTCCAGTCCCGATCGAACGGTGCAGGCAGAGCAAAGGGTGAACTCCCGACGAGGGGGAAGAAATCGTGCCTCCTGGTGAAATCATTTGGCCCTTTGCGAAACAACAACGGCAGCGTTGCAATTTTAATTTAATTGTATCATTTATCACCTCCCGATCAGTGTTCCCCTAAACGACCTAACGGTGGCTGCCGGCTGCCACGAAAATTACCCCTCGAAACCGTGAGGGTGCAATTTTGCGAAAGGCTCTCCTGTTGCTGTTGTTGTTGTTGTTGTTGGAGCAGAAAAGTGAACCCAAGAAACGAGACGATGTAAATTGAAATCAGTTAAAATGCCAAACATTGCCCGTATGCAAATTCATCTCAATTGCGACGTTCAAGCAAGGAAGACATCGCAATTTAGATGTGTAATGAACCTCGATCGCTACTTTCCGGATTGATCTTTGAACTTTTCATTACTGGATTGAATGTTGCGTTCAGGTTGAGGTCAGCTACAAGCTCTCTGGTCCATTGCGTCTGCCAATATTTAATTTTTGGTTCAAGCGAAAATTCCGAAATTGGATTCTTACTTTTAGCTTAATTGACTTTTTCAAATCTCTGCCGTGAAATATTGCTCGAACGAATTTCGTGGTGGTAAATTCGACCGGCACGACCGCTAGGAAAACTTTAGACATGGCACAATTTCAGCGAACCCCACTATGATGCAACTAGTATCCCTGTCGTCCGCCCATAATTGATCTATTAATTCTCGACGCTGCGAACCACTTTGAACGTGGATAATCCCACAGCTAACATTAAATAGATCGCCATCAGCTCGACTAAGATCTGGCCTAGCGCTACGTAATGATGCTATGTTTTCATCAGACATCCAAACCCCGGGCATAACGATGGCTCCAACGACGCCACCAGCGGTAGCACATGGACCACCGAGTATCAATTTATCCGTTGGGAATCAAGACGGGTGCGTTATTAGAGTGCTGTACCGATCTTCAGGGATGCTGTGCAATGGATTGTATACTCGACGAGTACGGGAATCAACAAAAGATTATTTGATCCTGTTAGGTATCGAACCTGGATGTTTACCAATTCTTAAAAATTTAATCAACTGTCCAATGATCATTAATACGTGATCTCTGTACGATACCTCATTTGACAAATAGCTTGTCGAATGGGTCAATAAATCACTATTATTAGCGGGAAATTTTCCATCATCCTGTCGCCAACACGCGCTATGCAGTGTAAAATCCATAAGCCGATGCTTGTCTGATCTGCAACGATGCTACCAGGCTGTAGTCTGTACCTGGGGTTTATTACCTACCAGTACGGGTGTTTGCGATCAAACGAACCTTTTTCAACGTTAAAAGATTTTCAAAACAGATTCCACATGTGCTGACTTATGCCAATACACTGCAGGCGGTAACGATCTGCGTCACATCTGATGGTAATCTTTTTCATCACATTAGCTTAATATTACCACCAACAATTGAAGATATTGGCTGCAGGCATCAAACAGAATGTGTGAGGTCTGCTGTACGCTTTTGGAGCAAATTTTGCAGGGACACCATTCTACGTGCTTTATTCATCAGCTTGGAAAATAACAAAAATCAAGCGTTAAATGATAATAGTTTTACATGGACTGTTAACTAATATGAATAAGGGGTAACTGATAAATGTTTTCCTGCAAAAATTACTTAAAACTTATCCAACAGGTCCCATGTGACAAATTATCAATTAAAAAAAAAAATAAAATGGCAATTCCATCGCGAATCTTACTTTTTTCTCAGTGTTCTGTTACATTCTAACTTAGACATTCCCCAGTAACAAATGAAGTTTTATGGCATAATTACGAAACCGCCATGTTCGAAGTTTTAATATTAGAGACATTTAGCGAAATTGTTACCTTTTTTGCTTTCATCGGAGTATCGGTTTGAATCGGAATTTACTTTGTGACCGCACGCCACATCCCGTAATTCCGGAACCGGAAGTCGGATCGAGATGAAATTGAATAGCCATTTACGGGGATGAGACACCTTTTGATTTGAGATTGAATCGGTTAATCCATATCCGAGAAACCGATGTGACTGTTATTCTGAGTTTGGATACTTCCGCCAGGGCTTCCGGAACCGATGATAGTGGCCAATGTGGCCAAAGAGACTTTGAATGGTTGTTAGTGACCTAGTACTACAAATCCAAGCAGATGTGACCACATTTCGGAAAAATTTTCACCTCTATACATTCATTGCAGAATTTATTAAAATCGACATTTTCTGCGTGATCGTGCTCATCACCCTGTAATTCCGGAAACGGAATTCTGCTCCCTTAGAAATTCAATAGCAGCGTATGGGGATGTTGTACCTTTCATTTGAGACTAAGTTTGTCAAAATCGGTTCAGCCATCTCTGAGAAAAATTAGGAACATTTTTGGTTACACACACAGACGCACATACACACACATATACACATACATTTGCTGTACTCGACGAACTGAATCGAATAGTATATGTCACTCGGTCCTCCGGGCCTCCGTTAAAAAGTCGGTTTTCAGAGCAATTGCAATACCTTTCTATTAAGAAAAGCAAAAAGGGTTTTGGGGAAAAACCATAACTCCGCCAATTATCAATATATTTTTATAAATTTATGCTTGTTTATTTCACTGAAGAATGTGCTATCAAAATAATATAAATTTGATGTAATGAAAACATTGCTTTACGCCTTTACATAAATTCAAACATTCTTGACATTTGTCGCAACTTTGTTGAAGGTATGTAGCATATTGAGCTATTAAAAGGGGCGTCTGGTGTAGTGCATAAAAAATCTACTTCTTTTTCATCCGCTTAATTTTTATTGTTAAACCTGTAGTATAGCGTCCCGCAATCTTTGTGGTCACGCTAAACTTCCTTTATTTTAAACAGCCATGCATTCCTCGCGCATATTTGCTATATCAAACGCAGATTTCAAGCCATTGGCAACAATTTTCGAAAAACTGACAGCGATAACAATATAAACAATACACTCTAAACTACTTTTACCGAAATTTTCGAGAAAAATACGCAATGGGTCATATTCTATAGCGTTTTTTTCCTTGATGCAATTTGATGTGAGACACCCTATAACAGCGTTTCTCTCGAAACCGCGTTTTCCAAATTGGTGAACACGATAACTCAAAAACTAATGAACGAATTGATATGATTTTATTTTTGGGAATGCGTAGCCTGTCTATGAACTACAGAAAACTGAATAATTTTTTTTCCTATTACTTTGACGAAAAGTGAGCGAATTTTACAGTAAAATAGGATATTTTTCGGTTTTCATGAAGCCATTCTCCGAAACTCGAACTTTTTTCAATTTTTTTGTGATTTATAGAGTAATTGCAAGTCTAAGTTTTACAAAACTTATTGAGTTTCCCGTATCAGAAAATTTTATCAAGAGTTATCGTGTTCGCCGCGGCGCTTGTCGACGTGGAAATGGTTGGACGTCTACTCTTGGAACGTTCGTATGTGTGGCTCCGCGTAACTGAAAATATTGAAAATGTCTTACTGTACTATCTGAAAATGTCTTACTGCACTATCTGGGGCAGGGTGCCATTCTAAAATCTAAAATCAAACGATGTTACGTTTTTGCATCACTATTTTGAACGCTAATAACTTTGTTATTTATGAACGGATTTCCGTCTGGTTATCATCAAACAATTCAGAATTAACTGAAATTATGTTTTACTGTTATAGCACACTACTGTAAAACAAGCAAAAATGAATAGATCTCGGAAAACGTGAAAACTACCATAAATTAGTCAATCTATCCCCGGCAGAGCCGTCAATAGGAAGCACCTTAGTGACTCAAACGAACACGAAAAGTTATAAATAAATGTGCCGCGTACCTGTTTGAATAATCTGTTGCGCTCTTATGCCAGACAAGTAATATCGTGCCTACAGTGCACAGTGGTCAAAATGAGCAATTTCATGCCTTTAATTATTTTGCGGCTAAACCATAAGGTTTTGAGTTTTGGTGACTTAGGACAAGTTTTTGGAGTTATTAAAACAAATTTTCAGAAGTAGATGTTCCAAAATGAAATGTAAAGGCATTTTTGAAATGTAACTTTTTACTGAAAGGAGATAGACACTTTAAGTCTTCAGCAAAGTTGCAGACAATGTTATTTTTAGTAATTTAACTGGAGATACCAACGCTCTATCTACAGCCGCTTCGTTGTTATGAGAAGTTTTCCAATGAACCCCTTAAAAATTAGTTTTTTGAAAATAACTTTTGTCGTATTCATTTCTCAACAACAATGTTCACAATGTTTTAGATATTGCAAAAACCCACAACTTTGTTGAATATTTTAAGACGATCCGATGTTTATAGAAAGAGTTAGAGCTGTTTCTTTGATTAAAAATGTCATAGTTTTCTAAAAAAGTTGTAAAAATATTCAAATGAAATAATGTTATCTTGAAAGTACTAACAATCTACTACAAAATCCTAAAGGAGTGGTTAGTATCTGTTAGTATCCAAGAATGTTATAAAAGAATGAAACGGCGAGCATTTTAGTTTTTTCTTCAGCGCTATCTGGCTCCATTATATTCAACCATTTTATATGTACTGTATTCAAAATTATTTTAGTTATTATAATCAATTAATGAGTTATTGTAAAAGTTATACCATAATTTAACAAAAAGTGCTGTGAAGAAGCACTGTACAAAATTTTGAAATAATTGGTCCAGTAGATTCTGAGTTATGATGCACACCTATTTTCTCAAAGTCTCGTCCACAGATTCACTCAAAATTAGTTTCAATATTTTGCCACGAAAATTTGGAAAAATAAGTTCAAATGTTGCATTATTAAATGGAAATTGACTAACGCTTTGTGTATCATCAAAATCTATTAAAAGCAATTTTCACCGAATGAACCCAATCTCTTACCCCCCTTGTCGATATTTACATGAATATT
The DNA here is from genome assembly GCF_030247195.1 of Topomyia yanbarensis. Lineage (NCBI taxonomy): Eukaryota > Metazoa > Arthropoda > Insecta > Diptera > Culicidae > Topomyia > Topomyia yanbarensis. The sequence goes on along the minus strand of NC_080672.1, from coordinate 47,223,620 downwards.
TGCTTGGTATTGTAAACCGTGTATAAGTGCAAAATTGAAATAAAGCAACTTCGATATTCATTGCTCATCGGATGCTTCTATTCTATTTGAACTATATATTACTGACAATAAATTTTATGTTAGGCATTCCAGTATGCTTTCAGTTTTTCAAGCATTGTCATGTAGCCGTTTATTAGTTAGCGATTTTGTTTGTCGTCGAAATTGGTAAACGTAAGTTCTTGCAGTTTTCGAGTAAAACCAAGGACGATCCAAATAAAAATTTGCTTAACAACGCAGATAACAATTCATCTAAACAGGATAAGATAACTAGATCATCAACATTCTATTGTAGACCTTTGCTACTTTTCCATTGTTTAAGATTGAATAGAATATAAATGTCGTTAGACCTCAAATACTCGCCATTTCATTTGTGCGCAACATTCTTGAATACTAACGGATACTAACCATTCCTTCATGACTTTGTAGTAGATTGATAGTATTTTCAAGATAATACAATATCACCTGCATATTTTTGCAACTTACTTTTTTAGAAAACTGGCTAAGAAGTATGACATTTTTTATCAAAGAAACATTTCTAACTCTTTATATAAGCATCGGAGCGTCTTAAAATGTTAAACAAAGTTGTGGCGTTTTACAATATCTAAAACATTGCAGAGAACACTGTTGTAGAGAAATGAATATGACAAAAATTGCTTCCAAAAAGCAGATTTTTAAAGGGTGCTAACGAAAACTTCTCATAACAACGAATCGGCTGTAGATAGAGAGTTAGTATCTTCAGTTAAATTACATAAAATAACATTCTCTACAACTTTGCTGATGATTCAACCCGCCTATTTCCTTGAAGTAAAAAGTTATATTTCAGAAATGCCTTTACACTTAATTTTGGAACATGACCGTCTACTTCAAAAAATCCGCCTTAATAACTCCAAAAACTTGTCTGAAATCACCAAAACTCAAAACCCTATAGTTTAGCCACAAAATAATTAAAGGCATGAATTTGCTCATTTTGACCACTGTGCAGCGTCTCGTACGTCAGATTTGAGCACCCAGCACACTAAACTTCTATGAATGACGTCATCCTCGACTATCTAAAGAATATCATTTCTCGAGCGAGTGTATTCTCCCGTCGAACGTCGGGCTGTAAAGAACAGTAGTAGCAATCAGGCATGTTGACAATGCGCTGCGATGAGTGCTGCATTTGATCACTGCTACCGCTGGGGGTGGGGGACGACGACAAGTCTAGGCATCCAGCGGCCAAGCGCTCGTGATGTCTCCTTTCCATGGCTCTGATTGGCTGTATTGATTTTGCCGATGACGTCATTCTCGGATATATAACTTTCAGCATTGCTTGGGCGAGCTCGTTCTCTGGTCGAACGTCGGAGCGGAGACGATAGCAGTAGCTGACAGATACATTTAAATTATACAGTGCGCTGTGTACTGCTTTTCACACCACAACTGGAGAGTAACGGCACTCAGTGTCAGTGCTAGTCAGCATGCCGTTGCGATGAATCTAGTACCGCGTTGCTTTTTGCGATATTAGAGTTTTTAACTTTCTTTAGGTGTTAACTTTTTGTGACGAATAAGGTGTTAGCGGGTCATATTGACCCCGATTTCGAACTCAGTTTTAAGACACATTTTCAACCAAATCTATTTGAATTGGTACTTAATCTGTTTGTTGGAGTGTAAATTTTCAGTTTCTGGTAAATATTATGTTATATTATGTTTTTCACCTTATTGGTCAGTGGTAATCGGTGCCGAATGAGGTCATGTTTGGCCGATTCCGGCGGTATACTATTATACCGCCGGAATTGGCATCGGAATCGTAATGCGGAACATCCAAGATCGATCGTATCATGTACAAATTTATTATATACATTCTCATTTTTGTTTGGTTTGTGTTTATTATTAGTATTCCGTCAATAAACCTGTGATTTATGATGACGGTTCTGCATACATCTATGGATAACGTATGCGGAATGAAATGTGGACAACGCTTCCAGCATTAAAACAAAAATGCAACCCTGTGCAAGGCACCATACTAAACGTCATACTCTAGGCACACTTATTTTAAACATTAAGTGTTAATTTCGACCCGCTAGGAGATACCATGTGACCAAAATGGCAGCGAACGCCTAATCTGGCACCTAGCTATTATGCCAAAAAGAAGTTTTGGCGCATTGGAGGATTATGGAATACTTTTTGTACAAAAGGCTGATAACCCTCCAAATGTACCACAACTGCGTTCAAATGAGGATTTGTGGAATAATTTGAAGCAGAGAGTATATGCCAATAATTTTCGACATAAAACTAACAAACATGATAGTCAAAATTAAGAAAGAAATTAAGAATATGCCAACATCAATTTTTTCAACTCCTTTGCAAAAAGATCCTGCAAACTGTCATAAACCTTTTCGAATGGGCTCAAATTTTTTTCTACATTAAGTTAATAAGCTGACAAATGTTTTCATATAGAGAGAACATTCAATAAAGAGTTTTCTACAAAAAAATTGCCTTTTGGATTTTGTCCAAATTTTATTCCGCATACGTTACCAAACATGACTCCATTCGGCATCGATTCCCACTGACCAACCAGGTGAAAAATAGTAATATTTACCAGAAACTGAAAATTGAAACTCTAACAAACAATTTAAGTACCAGTTCATATAGATTTGGTTGTAAATGTGTTTTAAAACTGAGATCGAAATCGGGGCCAATATGACCCGCTAACACCTTATTCGTAACTTTTTTGTAGAGCCCTTCAGGAATGAGCAAAAATTTTGAACTCTATTGAAAATCGTTGCTCTCCATGAAAAAGAAAAAGTCAAGAAATTGTAAGCTTCTAGGTGCAAAACATAAAAAGTTATCGCATTTTGAAAGTTCATTTAGGGTCATATTGACCCCAACACCTAAAGAAGGTTAAACTGACAAAAAACAAATCGACGGTTCTCAAATTTTGGAAAGCCAATTGTTTTGAGCTTCGTGGAATACCTTGAAACTCGGTGTATTTACAGCGGCACACTCTTTTGCTCATTTCGATTTATTTAGGTACTCGCTCCGCAAATAAGATTAAAATTTGTGCGTATCGAAAATGTTGAGCCCTAGGTAGTTTGACCCATCGTAACCTTACTCCTTGGGGCCGTACACAAATGACGTAGCTTTTTTCGGCGAATTTCGACCCCTCCCTCCCCCTCGTAGCATTTTGTCATAATATTCCCCCTCGTCACACATCGTCAAAAATTTGCTACACCCCTCTACCCCCTAAAGTGCTACGTCATTTATACATGGCCCCTGGCACCGTACTGGCTGTTGTTTAAAAAGGTATGCATTGATCGAAATGGTAAAGCAAAAATCGAAGCGTGACTAAAATATTCGCTAATTTTAAGACATTTAAACAAAACGAAAGAAATATATTGTATTTTAACTCGATGTTGAACCTTATCGAATCAACAAAAGTTGGTTTCAAAGCAATTGTTTAAATACGCAATATTTTTTTTTAATAAATGCATATCATATGCATGGTTTCGCACTGCCTAAGTAGTTTTTTTTAGCTTTCATATATGTGCGGAAAAACTGCAGGGGAACAATGGGAGACTTGACCTAGCGCAAAATTCTGTTTTTGGCTGTGGTATCTTCTATTCGATTCTTAAAATTTATTCAAAAATATTTTTATACTTGTTTCGATCGCTTAAGATAATTTTAAATGTTTGGAACGAAAAATCTTTTCCTTACAGAGAATATTACCTGATAAATAAAATTGCATTAAACGATGTAACTTTTTTATCAAACTTTGTACGGACATATCTACTCGACTACTAATTACTATTAATGTACTAATATACTATCCTAATCTTTATGAAGCAGTGAAATGATTTTACATAAATTGGAACATTGGAATAGTTATTACTAGAATTTGAATGACATTGAACGCAATAACTAATGTTGGAGAGACTTGACCAAGATTTTATGGGGAAACTTGACCAAATGGCAATTAGCTGAAGAAAGATACAAAATTCCTGATATATATTATGCTTTGGTATCTACTGTTAATGTTAATCACGCCATAAAAAAATCTCATCTCAACAATAAGTCTTTATATTTTATTGTTAGTAAACACAGTTAGCAATAGTACGACTGATTTCGTGATGTGTGAACATGCAAGCAATACAGTTAATCCTTAAAAAGAAATGCACTAAAAAATCGAAATTTATCAAATGCAACCCTTTTATATTTTTTACTACTACCCAAAGATCTCGACAATATGGAAAAAATAATTACAGTATGTTTTATGTCATTATTTTTTGTTATGATTTTTCAACATTCTTTTGGTCAAGTCTCCCCACGCCTTGGTCAAGTCTCTCCACATATATATCCAAACACATAAAATATGTGCACGTTTCGTTGGCATCAAATAACCCAATCGATGTTTGACAACCTGGTCAACGTCAACGACTACTCGACAAAATGAATACTTTGTCTGACCATATCCGTGAAGAGAGTAAACGTGCGATATTTCGATAATTGTATCGATTTTGTGGGCTGTTTTCGGGAAAATAAGAGAAACGAAAGCAATGAAATTGAAAGATAGGTATTCTAGAGCGAATCAGTTATAAACATAACACGGAAAACTAGAACTAGACTGGCTCATATGGCCATGATCGAAAGAACATGTGAAGAATCCATTGCCTTCTGCTGGTAGGAGTTGGGCTTTCCACCCAAGTTTACCGCATGGTCGTTGATAGAACATAACTCATCATCATGTTTTACCGCCGACGCCGCGAATTATATTGCACACTACATTTTCAATGTCGCCGTGGTCGAGTCCTACACACAACCCTTAATTTTTTCTTCTTCGTGCACAATGAATGTATCAATAAATGTTAACATTACACAGAAGGTCCAATGTTAGCTTACCTTCAAAATCGTAATGCAATATAACCTTCGGTTTGAGCACTTTACACAAGACGTCCCCATTAAACGATATTTACGAAATTTTCTTAAATCAAATTTTCCTCAAAAGAGCTTTTTATTTTAAGATTCAGAAACTTATGCCTTCGACAAAAAGAGAATTTTATTGTTTACGAACAGAAGAGATTTATCGTATACAGTCGTATATCAGAATAATATCGCATATCAGAATAATTCATTTCAATGGGTTGCTTACAGAAATATAAAGGAATCCTAAACGCATCTGAATGCTTGAAAGTTATTTGTAATAGCACTCTCGAAAACTTTACCGAGGACATTAAATCTCGAACGAACTAAATTTATTTTAAAAGTAAATTCTCCTTGACTACTTCTAGGAGGATATAAAACCAAATGTTTTAGAAGATGTGCTATTTTACGTTGAGAAATTTTGCGAATATTAATACTAAACCTCCAAAGTCGACGGTTTCAAAATGATGTGATCTTGAGCTTAAATATTCTTATCACTGATAATATGAACCAGTTGCTCATAAAATCGATCCTGGCCTACTAGAGGAAAACGGATTACGCCATTTTTTTTAAATTTTCTTTCTACTACCTACAGTTATTTTCTTTATTAACCAAATCATTAATTTATTATCATAATCATTAATTATAAGTTTACGCCTCAACTCTTCTTAAAACAACATTTTCAGACAATGTTGAAATTTATGCAATTTCATAAGCGTTCAACTTATTCTATTCGAAAAAATGTCACTTGACCATATTTTGGTACATCCCTTCGAAACTGAGCTTAATATAATAGGATTATGATTAGTTTCAAAACACCGGAATTAGTTTCTATTGGAGTCTTCTCTTGCAGGAATTTTACATGACACTGATATGATTTGACAACTCTGGGATCCCGACTACAAGATCAGTTATAAGGTCCCATCCCTACATTTTTGCATGCTTAAAACAATTAATCAGGCAATTATTATTGGTTAATTAAATCAGCCATGAGTTTTTTCTTCAATCAATTAATTTTAATTTAGAGGGGGTTTTAACCCTTGGCTGCGCCACTGGCTGAAATTGAAGCAATCAAAAGGTGACGAATTAGCTGAATAGACGTACTATTTGTGCCGAAAATGGGCAATCCTCCAACGGTGCTACAAGTACATCAAATAGAAAATTTTGCGTGCTGTCTGTTATCACTATCTAGAGGAAGTAGTTCTGACAATTTTCCAATCAGTCTGAATCGGCTGCAAAATCCGTCAAGATAATTGACCATGCTCCTTAAAAGGTTACCCTGTCAAGATTCTTATAACAACTTTAATAACAAATCATGTCATCTCGAGTCTACCCGAAGCTAACCTGACTCCGGATGCAAGTCCCAGTATCCGGTTGTCGCATCACCAGTTTGATCGACTCAACGATCAAACAAATCATGTTTTTAATACGGGCCTCTGATTTTATCTTAACTTGACATGCGCTGGAGTAATTTTTAATGAATAAATTATCAAAATGGCCCATAAAAGTTGTTTATAGTAGAAACCCATGATGGAACGATATTTGCCCAAGTGATTTGCTCGGTAACTATAAACTTCACAGGTGATTGTTTTTCATTGCGATTACCATCCAGGCAGGGAGGATCATCACGGCGATCAACTGATTTGAATTACATTTCCATCAATGGGCTAGCAGAAGGAGAAGTCCGGTTCTCCGAGACCACGGTTTGCGTTTTGCATTCCTTGGTTTCTGCTGACGCCAATGCAATGCAGATCGTTTGGCTGTGCAAAAATCGGACCTCTCTGAAGCGGGTAATAAATTTTCATCGCTGTCACATAATTGAATTTCGACCATTTAAATTGTCGTGCATAATTTATTGGATTTAATGTTGCTCTGTGCGACTGTAGAACAACAACAGTAACGACAACACTTTGAAATAAAACCGCGAACGAGGAAAAAATCGTGAGATTGAGACACATTGCTTGCATTAATCCTGCTCGGTAAGTGTTTTAAAGTTCACATTTGGAGCACTTTTGGGATTTACGTGGGGTCTATTATCGAATGCAATAGGGCACAGATTGCTCTCGAAGCTGTCTAAAAGTGATCTGCCTGTAATAATTGTCACTTTCCATAATTTTTTAGAGTACTCTTCTTCACCCTCTCCATATTTTAATTCGGCTTTTTACTCCTCTGCTGGAAAAAAAGCGGACGGACAATGGAAATTTTTAACATGAACTGACACCATCCTACCATCCACTAGATTTGTCGAGAAAATACTCGTAAATCACCACTGAGCCGATGAACAAGCAAAGTGCAACATGTTTCGCGAAATTCCTGATCTTGTAGTTAGTTTAGTATGTGCATATTGCAGCAATCTAAAACCAAATGGTCGCGAAGCTTGTAAGGTCGATTGCATATAGAGCATGCACGGGGAAACTTCGTCACAATATGCGGATTTTACATGCTGCGGGATGTGCCATAAATATTATCAATTCTGATGCCTAACATTGGCTGACTTACGTTGAGAGGAGAATTGCTTTCGAATCACAGGAAGTAATAAATAATAATTTATCCTTAGTTCTTTAGGTGAATATGAACATACGCAGCACAGCCCGTGACAATTTATTTATGATAAATGTGTGACAGATTCCGATACAGTTGACAATATTACTTCGAAACAATATTTTTCCTATAGGATAATCTTAAAACATGACAAGTTTATAAAACAGGCAGAATATTTCAATGCCTAATTGCCAATTTCATATAATTGGATCTGTATAATCATTTGAAACTGTCGTTCACAAACCCGATACCAATCAGCAAATATAAATGAACTACGACTTCTAATCAGCTGTTGGAGTTTGTATTTCTGATTGATGGCGATTAGAAAGACTCGATACACTTGGGTGCGTCACGAAGGAGATTTAATTACTGTGACAAATGCCTTTCAAGTAATTTCTACCACAATGCTAGTTTTGGTGGACACTTGTTACGTTGCTTTGGTTCAAATTAATGGCGAACTACTATAAGAATGAACCATCGTATCGGGGAGTTCCCATAGCAGTTGGTACATAAGATATCTCTGTTACCGAAACGGTCGGGTCTTTGTTGAGGGAGGGTGCGCTGCTTAGCCACTTGTAATAATATCGGCCGGGATATTTATCTATGTATCCTACTCGCGATAGGAACCTGCTGTACCTGCCGGAGACCCAATTCATTCGTTAACTTAACGAGCACTTGAATGGACCTTGTTCTGTGTAGCGCGAGCAGTCTAGTACACGTATGTATGACCAGCAACATGCACAAAAACATAATCCATATTATTATGTTTTTATCGCCACCGATCTGCCGGGTAGTCTGTAGCCCCGCTTATCTGTTAACTTTTATTCGTGCGCAGGGATTAGTAGATGCCCCCGTCTGGGCTCAGGTGTGATCACTTTATTACCGATCGGATCGTAGAATTATGATTATCCTCTCATCAGAGCGGGCGCATGTGGAAGGCGATACTGGCGTTGCTTTCACCACGTGCAGAGAAGGAGGGTGGCGAACTATGCGCGCCATCTAATTAGTCGTTCGCTGCTGTTGCTGAGGTTGCAAACTGATACCGCAGCTGCACGAGGCATTGATACTCCCATACTATTGGATTGGTTTCGTATCATCCCTTTCGCGTAGGGGCAAGTGTACATGGGTTGGATGATAAAGATCGTACAGCGGAATCGTGACCAAGCGAGCTCATAAATTGTGCTAAGCTACAAATTACCGACCGACGTATGGAGGTGGGATTTTTTTTCCAATCCGCTGATTAGTAAATCTTTAATGTTTTAAGCAATATCTAAAACACGAGTCCACAATGTAGTTGATGCAGAACGATAGAGATATGCAGAATCGCTACATGTAGAAATTATATCTAGCTGATTAGTACTCGCACACTACTTTAACATGCCGTGAAACTTTCGCAAATTCACATATCAGTCATATCAAGTTTTCGAGATGTTTGGCAATATCTTGTTCTTGACGCTCAACGAATTTTTCACCATAGTTCTACCAACAGTGTTCCAATCATGTGTTCGCCTTATTCATGTGAGTTGTACCAGAAAATTGCTTTGTCCCCGCAGGTCATACGAGCAAGGTTAATTGAAAAACGGACAGCTCAGTTCGCGCTTGATTAGTGCTATTCAATTCAAAGTACTTCGTTGTAGTGAGTGAGTTTTTATGAGGGATCACACACCACAGAAGTAGGGGAGGATTGGCTAAGATGGCTACTTGTAACAAATTGAGCATTTTTCTAGTATTTTTTTTACTCAATTCGTTTATTTGATAAGGCACGTTTGCGTTTGGTTAAAGGAGCCACTTTTTTATTTTACAATTTAAATTCCAAAACTAGGGGGTTACACATTAAACATAATTTTGTTTTTAAATATTATGAAATTGAAAATATATATACATATACATATACATATACATATACATATACATATACATATACATATACATATACATATACATATACATATACATATACATATACATATACATATACATATACATATACATATACATATACATATACATATACATATACATATACATATACATATACATATACATATACATATACATATACATATACATATACATATACATATACATATACATATACATATACATATACATATACATATACATATACATATACATATACATATACATATACATATACATATACATATACATATACATATACATATACATATACATATACATATACATATACATATACATATACATATACATATACATATACATATACATATACATATACATATACATATACATATACATATACATATACATATACATATACATATACATATACATATACATATACATATACATATACATATACATATACATATACATATACATATACATATACATATACATATACATATACATATACATATACATATACATATACATATACATATACATATACATATACATATACATATACATATACATATATACATATACATATACATATACATATACATATACATATACATATACATATACATATACATATACATATACATATACATATACATATACATATACATATACATATACATATACAAGAGGGGATAATATAATATTTTAACACTTTAACAAAAGCACTGTTTTGAGCGACTTAGTGGAATGTTATATTAAACATTTTAACCGTTGTCTTCCGTTTTAATTCCACTATGATGAACAAAATGCAAAATTGCACTTTTCTGTTACAGATACGTATTTCGGCTACGACTTGCAGCCTTCTTCAGTGTATTGTATCAGGATACAATACACTGAAGAAGGCTGCAAGTCGTAGCCGAAATACGTATCTGTAACAGAAAAGTGCAATTTTGCATTTTGTTCATCATAGTGGAATTAGAACAGAAGACAACGGTTAAAGTGTTTAATATAATATTCGTAAGAATTGGGGGGGGGGTATCATTTTGTGTGTTTTTTTTTGTATAGTAATGCACTTTAAGATTTTTAGAAGGGAGATAATGGGGGCAAATAATTATTAACTAAGCGGAACATTTTACACACAATTTAACTAGGAATAATTAGAGGGAGTGATTCAATTTTAATAAGATTAGGAAGTAATAATTAGGGTAGTAGTGGTCTTGTTGGGCATTTCTTAACGAGATTATATATTGATCAGCTAAAACTAGAAAATACACGGGGGGGGGGGCAATTTAGTTTTAAGGAGGGGGGTAAAATCCCACATCTATGTATCAGAGAAAGGAGATAGAGAGAGGGTGGACAAAGCTGACAGGGTGGGAAATATATTAACTTTCAGTTTCCGGCATCGGGAATCAACGGTAAGCACTACAGACTCGGATGGTTTTCATCAGGATACATTATGTATTGGAACGCCAGGTCTTACTCGAGACGGTAGAGGTTCCTCCAGACGGTTTCGTACTACGGCTCAGATGCGAGTCGGAAACAAACCGCGTTGCTGTGATGTAGGTCTCGTATTTGTTAGGTCATTCAACAGAGATGATGTCGTCTTGGAGACGCATCAAACCATCAGGTGTACGGTACAGGCGGAAGAGGGCACTTCTGAGAATGATAAGAAAAATAATAGCGGCGGTTAAATCTGGATATTGATGGTTTTTAGGAAGGTGTATACGAGGGACACATAGAGGAGATCGCGGCTTGCCAGTACATCTCGAACCGGGACATTGGGTGATCTTCCTCGGGCCCGAAGGGAATCGAATAGTTGAGATCTGGCAGAACAGTACTCGACGAATGCCCAAACAATATGTTCGATATAGTGATAACCGTTGCCACAGGTGCAGATACCGATATTTAAGAGACAAATACGTCGGAGATGAGTGTCCAGCGTGTAGTGATTGGACATGAGCCGAGACATCACGCGAATGAAATCTCCACCCACATCCATTCCTCGGAACCAAGGTTGCGTTGATACCTTCGGGATGATAGAATGTAGCCATCGTCCTAACTCTCCATGGCTCCAAGATGTCTGCCAGCCTTCTAGCGTCCTCTGACGAGAGATATTGAAAAACTCATTGAAGCATATTGCTCTTTCGTATGTTTCACCTTTTAAAGCGTCCGCCTTACCTAACCTGGAATGAAGTAATCTGAGGGAACCCAAACTAAGGTAATCTTGTACGATCTTACAGACAAAGCCCGCAGGCGCTCCCAGATTTTCCCCAGAAAATAGGGAACGTTCTTTATAGGTTTCATTGAATGAGAGCTTCTATTGAGCTTTACACGAGTGTTTTAGGTAGAAAGTCAGCTTTAAAATTTGCGAAATTTCAAGCTCGTACAAAATGCAAGAATTTTTATACTGTTTTAGAATTTTTCTGTTCTACGATTCTTCTTCTAAGTTGACTTACTTTGATAGCTGAATTTGAGATTCTTGTTTGGACAAATTGGTGCAAGTATCTGCGAAAAAAGCTACGGCTTCGTGTTGCGTTGGATTACCAATCATTCTTCAAAATCATGGTGCCCAGTATCCATTTAGTTTACCTCTTCTTCTGTTTGTTTCAGCTATCATTGAGCTCCTAAGGGCCTGCTACATCAACTATATGCCCTCGATTTACCTCATATCCACAAACAATTGTTCAAATTTATTGCACGTTGAAATGCAATAATAACTGTGAGTGCGTGTTCTTTACTGCCCCGACTTCCATCGTTGCATGTGTAATAAGCATTCAATTTAACTACATCTGTTTTAATTTGATTTCACACACATACTATCATCTCGTGCATGACCACAAATCGCGTAAAATTACATGTTCCAAATCAATTTATCATTACCGTTAATGGATTGCTGGCAGCCGCAAACAAAGACACCAGCGAAGAAACGTTCGTCACAGAACCTGACCAGGACGACCGAACCACTAACGACTGCTGGGCAATGCTCGATCCTGTCTTGATTAAATTAGCAACCCTTTAAAGGCAGCCATTTACCTTCGCATAATGCAATTTCACACCCATCGTCAGCCGCGTCCTCAATTAGAGAGTCGCCCTATACGGACCGCGGCGAGACCCCGGCGCTGTTGATGAAATCGTCAAAAGTTTCCAGTTTCACTAGCAGCAATAAAAACAATCTCGCCCCCGTGGCCGCCGTCGGATCGACGACAGGCCATTCGGATTTATCGATCGCTCACATTTTGATTGAAATGGTGGCACTCGAGTACAAATGCCCCATGCAAATGCCCGTAAAATGAAACTGCAATATCATTACTATAACTAATAGCAATGGAGGCAACGTTTCTTACCGGGAAAGGTCTCAGCAAAACTGCACTCTGCGTGTCTTTCGTCTTGTTACGGATCGATCAGCCGCGCGGGATGAAGGATGGAGAAAAGCAAACCAACAGTAATGATGACAAATCAATACCCGCTTGAACGCCTTGCGCTGGAATTGATATGGTCACTGGGAGTGAGAGAGCCCAGTGATTCGAAGACGAGTCATACGTTAAGCACATAACGTCACTGTGAGGTTCTAAAGAAATCAATTTAGGACTCAACGATTAACACACTAGCGTCCGCTTGGGACTGTGGTGAAGTGAAAATTACGGCGTGCTTAATAGCGAATCATACATTGGATTGTGACGCATTTCCTGTTTGCCATATTCTCTAAAGAATCTTTAAACACCAATATACTCTCACATTTGAAATGACAGACATTGGAAAGATCTAATTTAAAAATCTTGGTTAGTGTTAGGTTAGTTAAGAAACATGAATTTTGTGATTTATGGATTTTTTTAATTCGATTATTTGACACGGATCAATGCGTGTGTGTTCTTTTAGGATTTACAAAAAATAAGTAATAAAAATTAATTTAAAACATGTTTTAACTCTGTGGTATGAACATAGTATAAACCACTTTTCTATAGATAATTTAATTGTGCACAGACTGAACTAAAAATGTATTAAATTCTAATTTTACAATGTTATTAACATACTTACTGGTAAAAGAAAGGACGAAAGATCGAGAACTTTATTAAACATGACTAAAATTTTGTCATTTAAGGGGTCACATATGTTGAGGTCGACCAAAAAATCGAAATTTTTTTTATTCTTGAAATCCTGAAGTTTGTTTGTTTGTTTGTTTGTTTGTTTGTTTATTGTCCAGTAGCTTAAGGCACACGCCTTTTAAAACACTACTTCCGGAATAAGTACGTCATTATACAAATGTAATGTTATCCTAAAACTTATCTAACTAATTATCTAACTATTTAATTGTTTCAGAAATTCAAACAGTCCCTCCTAAAAATTGTTTCCGTTGTTAAACACTTTACATCGCCCGGCAGCATGTTCCAGTTTACCACACCTCTGACAAAAAAATGAGTTTCCATAAATTAATGTCCTGTTGTTCGGAAGCACTAAATTCTGCCTGCTTTGACGTTGTGACTGAGCTAATTTACAGTACAGCGTAGATAGGGATTTCGTTGCCAGAATCTTCCTTATAAATCCTACTAAGTGTGTTTGCAGATGACTCACTGAGTCATAGCGACTGAGTCCGTATACATATCGCACACATGAGTTAAGTGCAGTATGTAGACGAATATTTGCAGAAGCGCTGGGATGGACGTGAAGAACATCACCAAATAGAAAGTGCGGCAAAATAAGCGCTTTAAAAAGTTTTAATTTAGCGACCGTTGGCGCTGAAGAAGTTGTGCAGTACAAGGTTCGTACTCCGCCATATATTTTACCACACTGTTGGGCTATTAAAGCGTCCCAGCGAAGATCCGTTTGGAAGATATATCCTAGGTTGCTGGTGCGATCAGTCCATTCAATCGTTTGTCCATCCATTTGAAGTACTAGGTCTGAGTGTAGCTGCATAACGACCCCGGTTCGAAACAAACAGACCTTTGCTTTTGCTGTGATTAATCAGTAGATCATTTTTTCGACACCATTTAGCTACTCTATCAAGGTCTTCGTTCATCATGCGGGTTAGCTCACTAGTGCATTGTCCAATTCTAGAAACGTAAAGTTGAACGTCATCTGCATATAATTGTATGGAGCAGTGCTTGAGCACGGTAGGCAGATCATTAATTATACAACAAAAAAGCAGTGGCCCAAGCACCGATCCTTGCGGCACTCCTGACATCACAGCGGCACTTCTTGAGTATATATTATTATTACACACGTCCTTCCCTGTAGATAGGATTCAAACAGGTCAACTGCTTGCGTCGAAAAATCAAATTGCGTTATTAGTTTATTTCAGAGTTTTCGATGAGGTACTGTATCGAATGCTTTGGTGAAATCCAGGAACAGCAAAATATCAACTCCTCTTTTATCCAGTACAGAAATTAGGTCGTCATGTACGCGCAGCACCGCGGTTTTACAGCTTCGGCCCTTTTGAAATCCTGCTTGGTACACTGAGAGTAATTGGTTTTCTTCTATATAAGAAGACATTTGTAGTTGGATGATTTTCTCGAATACTTTTGATAGAGTACATAGAATATTAATAGGTCTCGGGTTACTAATAGAATTCAGCTGAGGTTTCTTACGATGCGGCAAGATTTTTGCGTATTTCCAACAAGAAGGAAAAACAGATGTTTCGATGAACTTGTTGAACATATATGTTATTGGTGCCACAATCAAGGGTAGAGCGATCATACGTCTCCCAACCTTTGAACGGAACGGATCGTTATATTTCACAGTGGTGTTCGGTGTGTAAATTCAGTGATTCAAGGTCATCCTTTGTTCGTTCGTTAGCTGCCATTCTGCTGGTGCCGGCAGTAAATCCAGTACATTGTTTTCGCTGGTGCGGAACAATCGACGTTGTTTGCAGATAAGTTTTGCTTTATTTTTTTTCCTCGTTTGCTTTCTTTCCTTTTCCCTACTTTTACTCTACCTTGTAATCAAATAATAAGACACATTCCCGTTTATATAACGCTCTGCCCTCGTGCTTAAATGGCCGAGGGCGAAATACCATCTGATGTAATCATGGAAGTCCCTGATCCCCCTAATACTCGCATTGCTCCCCGTATAAAGCAGTACCCAGAAGGTTCCTCTGGGCCATGGGTGGTATATTTTCGGACCGGAGAGAAACCGGTTAATATATTAAAACTTTCTCGAGATCTGACTGCTAATTACCCGGCCGTAACTCAGATAACACGTGTTCGGGCAAACAAGATACGTGTTCTAGTGAGTGATCTCGGCCAGGCAAACGCGATTGCTTGCTGTGAGCGCTTTACGCGGGAATTTAAAGCATACGTGCCTTGTGTGGCCTGTGAAATCGATGGGGTAGTGTCCGAACCGGGCCTGAAATGCGAAGAACTGTTGGAGCACGGGGTTGGCTGCTTTAAGGACCCCTCTCTTGAACAGATTAAGATCTTAGAATGCAAACAATTGTATACCGCAAACACCGAGGGAGGTAAGACTACCTACTCTCTATCAGGCTCGATTCGGGTGACATTCGCCGGGTCCTCTCTTCCCAACTACATCCTCCTTGACAAGGTTCGCCTACCAGTTCGCCTGTTCGTACCGCGGATCATGAACTGCAGCAATTGCAAGCAGTTGGGCCACACAGCCACATATTGTGGAAATAAGAAACGATGCGGCAAATGCGAAGGAGAGCATGAGGATGACTCTTGCGACAAAGAAACTGAAAAGTGTATTTGCTGCGGGGGCCCTTCACATGCTCTTAAATCATGTCCTGCGTACAAGCAGCGCGGGGATAAAATTAAGCGCTCCCTTAAGGAACGCTCAAGGCGTTCTTACGCAGAAATGCTAAAGAATGCTTCGCCATCTGTCCTGTCCGAAAATCCCTATGCTGGTTTGGCTAACGTTGAGCAAGAATCTGACGACCCACGAGAGGGAACATCTTTGGTTAACCCAGGGGAATCCAGGAAGAGGAGAAATCCAGCCTCCCCTACATTGCCTCGTAAGGGTTCCAAGGTGTCGTCCACTCAGAGTGCGCCATCTACAACCAATAAATCCAACGGAAGTGATGCTCAAAAGCCGAAGCAATTTGCTCCAGGACTTGGAAATATTAATTCTAACAAGGAGTACCCACCACTTCCAGGGACATCCAAAACCCCAAGTGTCCCCTTTTTTCAAACAGATACTCAGTCCAGTAGCGGACTAATGAAATTTTCTGACATAGTGGACTTAATTTTCACAGCTTTCAATGTTACTGATCCTCTTAAAAGCCTTCTGATACGTTTTCTCCCTATAGTGCAAACATTTTTGAAGCAGTTGACTACTAAATGGCCCCTCCTTGCAGCGATCGTATCCTTCGATGGCTAAGTCATCGAACGAGGTCACCGATTCGATCACTGTTCTACAGTGGAACAGCAGAAGTATCCTCCCGAAAATCGATTCCTTTAAATTTTTACTAAATAGTTTAAAATGTGATGCTTTCGCATTATGTGAAACTTGGTTAACTTCCGATATAAATCTCAACTTCCACGACTTTAATATAATTCGTCTGGATCGAGAAAACCCCTATGGAGGAGTACTTTTGGGGATCAAAAAGTGCTATTCTTTCAACCGAATTAACCTCCCTTCGACACCAGGCATTGAAATTGTCGCTTGTCAAGTTTTAATCAAAGGTAAAGACCTTTGCATTGCTTCCATCTACATTCCTCCTAGAGCCTCGGTAGGGCACCGAACGCTTTGTAATATCACGGAATCCTTACCGGCACCGCGGCTAGTTCTGGGAGACTTTAACTCGCACGGTACGGTATGGGGCTGTCTTCATGATGATAATAGATCAACATTAATCCAAGATCTTTGCGATAATTTCAACATGACCATCTTAAACACGGGAGAAATGACGCGGATTCCTACACCACCAGCACGCGCAAGCGCGTTGGATTTATCTCTATGCTCGACTTCGCTACAGTTAGATTGCATGTGGAAGGTGATCCCTGATCCCCACGGTAGCGACCATTTGCCTATCGTGATTTCAATTGCTAACGGTTCAAGACCATCGGAAACAATCAATGTCTCATATGACCTCACACGGAACATTGATTGGAAGAGTTACGCGACCGCGATATTCGTTAAAATCGAATCCACTCAAGAACTTCCTCCGGAGGAAGAGTACAGGTTTTTGGCTGGCTTGATTCTCGACAGTGCGAATCAAGCTCAGACTAAACCAGTACCCAGCGCGAATACCCATGGACGGTCTCCCACCCTGTGGTGGGATAAAGAGTGCTCAGAGCTGTACGCGGAAAAGTCCACTGCATATAAGGCCTTCCGGGAAGACGGGTTACCCGCTAGCTATCAACAGTACGCGTCGTTAGAAAGGCGAATGAAGAGTCTAATGAAAGCCAAAAAACGCAGTTATTGGCGCCGGTTCGTCGACGGGTTAACGAGAGAAACAGCGATGAGCACTCTTTGGGGTACGGCTCGACGTATGCGTAACCGTAATAGTACCAACGAGAACGTGGAATATTCAAACCGTTGGATATTCGCTTTCGCCAAGAAGATCTGTCCGGACTCTGTCCCGGTACAGAAAACGTGCCGCGCCGCGTCTCCTCACGATACCGCGAACGAAACACCGTTTTCGATGGTGGAGTTCTCACTTGCTCTCTTATCGTGCAACAATAACGCCCCAGGGTTAGACAGAATTAAATTCAACTTGCTGAAGAATCTGCCTGACACTGCAAAAAGGCGCTTGTTGAATTTATTTAACAAGTTTCTTGAGGGTAACATTGTCCCTTATGAATGGAGGCAAGTGAAGGTCATCGCCATCCAAAAACCAGGAAAACCAGCCTCCGACCACAACTCGTATCGGCCGATTGCAATGCTGTCCTGTATTCGGAAGTTGTTCGAGAAAATGATCTTGTTTCGCCTCGACAATTGGGTTGAAGCAAATGGCTTACTGTCAGATACACAATTTGGCTTCCGCAAAGGCAAAGGGACGAACGATTGCCTTGCGTTGCTTTCTACAGAAATCCAAATGGCCTATGCTAACAAAGAGCAGATGGCATCAGTCTTCTTGGATATTAAGGGGGCTTTTGACTCAGTTTCTATCAACATTCTGTCAGAGAAGCTGCACCAGCATGGTCTTTCGCCAATTTTAAATAACTTTTTGCTAAACCTGTTGTCTGAAAAGCACATGCACTTTTCGCATGGCGATTTAACAACATCGCGATTTAGCTACATGGGTCTTCCCCAGGGCTCATGTCTAAGTCCCCTGCTCTACAATTTTTACGTGAATGACATTGACGATTGTCTTGCCAATTCATGCACGCTAAGGCAACTTGCAGACGACGGGGTGGTCTCTGTTACAGGACCCAAAGCTGCCGACTTGCAAGGACCATTACAAAATACCTTGGACAATTTGTCTGCTTGGGCTCTTCAGCTGGGTATTGAGTTCTCCACGGAGAAAACTGAGTTGGTTGTTTTTTCTAGGAAGCGTGAGCCGGCGCAACTCCAGCTTTTATTAATGGGTGCAACGATCAACCAGGTTTTCACATTTAAATATCTCGGGGTCTGGTTCGACTCTAAAGGTACCTGGGGATGTCACATTAGGTATCTGAAACAGAAATGCCAACAAAGGATCAATTTTCTCCGAACAATAACTGGAACATGGTGGGGTGCTCACCCAGGAGACCTGATCAGGTTGTACCAAACAACGATATTGTCGGTGATGGAGTACGGGTGTTTCTGTTTCCGATCCGCTGCGAACATACACTTCATCAAACTGGAGAGAATCCAGTATCGTTGCTTGCGCATTGCCTTGGGTTGCATGCACTCGACCCATACGATGAGTCTCGAAGTGCTGGCGGGCGTTCTTCCGCTAAAAAATCGATTTTGGGTACTCTCATATCGATTGCTCATCCGATGCGACATTCTGAAACCGTTGGTAATTCAAAACTTCGAGAGGCTCGTCGAGCTTAATTCTCAAACCCGTTTTATGTCCTTGTACTTCGACTACATGGCACAGAGCATCAATCCTTCTTCGTACAATCCCAACCGTGTCCGTTTCCTAGATACTTCTGATTCTACTGTATTCTTCGACACATCCATGAAGGAAGAGATTCGTGGAATCCCGGACCATATACGCCCGCAGGTGATCCCCAATATATTTTATAATAAATTCCGAGAAGTCGACTGCGACAAAATGTTTTACACTGACGGATCAAATCTCGATGGGTCCACTGGCTTCGGTATCTTCAACAATACTATCACCGCTTCATTCAAACTCAATGATCCCGCTTCAGTTTACGTCGCAGAGTTAGCTGCAATTCAGTACACCCTTGGGATCATCGACACTCTGCCCACAGATCACTACTTCATCGTTTCGGACAGCCTCAGCTCTATCGAGGCTCTTCGTGCGGTGAAGCCAAAAAAGCAACTCCCGTATTTTCTGGGGATGATACAGGAGTCCTTGTGTACGTTATCTGAAAAATCTTATCAGATTACCTTTGTTTGGGTCCCCTCTCATTGTTCTATCCCGGGCAATGAAAAGGCCGACTCATTAGCAAAGGCGGGCGCATTAAATGGTGACATATACGAAAGACCAATCTGCTTCAACGAATTTTTTAGTATTTGTCGTCAGAGGACGCTCAACAGTTGGCAAACCTCGTGGAGCAACGGGGAACTTGGACGATGGCTACATTCGATTATCCCAAAGGTATCAACGAAGCCTTGGTTCGGGGGGATGGATGTGGGTCGGGATTTTATTCGCGTAATGTCCCGACTTATGTCCAATCACTACACCATGGATGCGCATTTGCGGCGTATTGGGCTTGCGGAGAGTAGTCTGTGCGCTTGTGACGAGGGCTATCACGACATCGAACACGTTGTCTGGGTATGCGCCGGGTATTGTGACGCCAGGTCTCAGTTAAAGGAATCCCTTCGGGCCCGAGGTAGACCACCCAATGTACCAGTCCGAGATATGCTGGCAACTCGTGATTTCCCTTATATGTCCCTTATTTATACCTTCATAAAAACGATAAATATCCCAATTTAGCCCCTCTCTTTTATTTCTCGTTTTTAGAGTTTCCTCCTGCCTTGTGGAACCGATCAGCTCCAGAGTGCCACTATGTAACCGCCGTCGCCCTTACCACTACGCCTGCATAGAAGGAAACTGAAGCGAGAGCGACTCGAGGTCCGATGAGTTTTGAAGGATTCCCCGCGGGTCCAAAGAATACCATCCGCCAATCCGGTACTCGACGACTTACTAGACTGAGGCGCAAATTTGTTTCGCTGATCCCCCTTTCCCCCCCGTTCGAGCGAAAGTTGCAAGTTTTGCTCTTCTTTCCCTGTCTCTCCCCTGTCCTTGATACAACTGCTGCTACACTGATGCGGAAATAAGTCACCCTCTGAATATCTTGACCAAGCATAAGTTTTAGTTAAAAAAATCAAATTAGTGTTCTGTATTCCTAGTTTTAAGATAGCTATAATTTTTACTCTTTATTGAAACTCTTGTCCTCCATCTTGTAAATAGAATTGAATCCCTAGTTTTAAGATTTCTGTGAAGTTTCTCATAAATATTTGTTCCCCCTTTTGTGTACTAAACTATATTGTTAGTTTTAAGATAACCGTGAAATATTTCGTAAAATACTATTACTCCCCCTCTTGTATATCAAAGTGAATCTCTTGTTTTAAATTTTTTCATAAAAAAATCTTTTAGCCCTCTCTTGTATATTGAATCTTATTTCTAGTCTTAAGATAGCTGTAAACTTTTTTTTTCCTTTGTAAAAAAAATATTTCAACATTGTAACCTCCTAGTTTTAAGATATCCAAAATGTAAAAACATAAGCATTTGGCACCGCTAAGCTAACGCATTTGTGCCTATCAAATAAACGAAATGAATAAAAAAAAAAGGGTTGAGCGATCTTGATGAACTTGATTGGTAGACCGTCAACCCCTACTGCCTGTGATTTGATGTTCCAGATTGCATTCACGATTTCCCACCATTGTACCGTATGAAAAGAAAAAGTGAATGGTGTTGATGCAGCTCTCACCCGTCCTGGAGTGTGTGTGTGTCTGACTATTGTTGTGATTAGCCAGGAAAACGCTGTTTACATCATCGGATCAAAGTCGCAGACCTGTGGTGTCCTGTCATTGCCAACTCCAATACTTCTCACTCGTTTCCAGAGCTCCGCTGATTGAATTCGGGTATCCAGGAAGTTCTCCAGATATTGATTCCTAGCTCTTCTAATTGTCGCATTCACCCGGTTGCGTAACATTTTATAGGCTAGTCGCTTTGCATTCTTTTCGTGTGGGAACGCTCTTACCCACTCTTTATAAGCAAGATCCCTTTCCACTAACGACCTACAGACGTCGAAGGAAAACCATTTATTGTTATTTTTAGGATTTTTGCTTCTTCGCTCGGGAATGCAGCTGTCATGCACTCTCTTAACGTGGACATTGAAAAAATTCAGCAGCTCATCAGAGTCCTCAATGACGCAAAACTCATCCCATGGCACAGAGTTAAAGGCGTTATGCAAGAGTTCCGGATTAATGTTATCGTAGTCGCGGTATTTGTAAGTGTTAGTAGGCTTGGTGACGTCAAAATCCAATGACCCGAAAATTAAATCGTGTTGGAAAAGGCCCGGGAAACTAACCTGGCCGAATCGTAATGTTCGTACATTGCTACTAGTGAGAAGCAGATCTAATTGCGAGCATCCATCATTATGAAAAAAATGTCGGTTCTTCTCCTACACAGATAATCGAGAAGGATTGCAGCACCGTCTCAAGCTGACTACGTTCCCTGCCAGATCGTAAGATGTTCGTGTTAAGATCTCCAACCACGACCATGTTTTCATAGCGTTGAGTAAACTCTGCCAATTTGTCAGCCAAGAAGAGCGAACAGTCGTTGTTCGGTGGACTGTAGACAACCACCAGTAAAATTCGAGAGCCATTCACAAGAAATTCCAGAGCCAGACCCTCAGTTTTGTCCTCTGTGCCACCTGTTATTTCAGTGCTTACGATTTTACTGCAACGAAGATGATTTCTGTAGTATACTACAATTTCACCCCCGCGCCGGTAGAGCCTGTCGTTTCTGACTGTCTTAAACCCATCAATAGCGATACTGTGATCACTGTCCTTAGGAGTCACCCATGATTCTGTAAAGCACGCAACTTCTACTTTTGACGTCGTTAAAGCCAGTCGCACTTGTTCTAGTTTATTCATTCTCCTTGCACGTAAACTTTGAGAATTCTATGACAGATATTAAATTTTCCCGGAAGTAGAACAGCATTTAACACAGCTCCAGGGATATTTGTCGAGATGTGGTTTTGTTGAGGAGCATTCAGACGAAAAATGGGAAACAATTTTTAGAGGGATAGATAACTAACATATACTCTGACATAATACAATCTTCTTAACAAAAATTACAACAGCATTTAACAAACTTTAAAAGTGAAGCGCACATACATACATAATACATAATTATCAAGATCGCCCCGAATGTGTGCGATCATCTTCAATCTACGGCGACGAATTTGCGTGGAAATCACCGGACTGCAAAAAGTATTGTTGCTCATCTCCAGTGATAATTGGCAGCAATCAGCTGGGTAACGATGATGTTAGTTTGCCTTCGGTTTGCGTGTGCGCCAGCTGATCGAAATTGAAGAATAATGTTATCTGTTCCCCGGGGTTGAAAATATTTGATTTGGCACACTATCTGCGAGTGTCGATTTGGGGGGTCGAAATAATTATCTGGTACGATGTTCACTTCGGCGTAAACAATGTTCAAGTGAATTGAGTCAGCTCGTCTTCAGATAGCACCGCTACTGTTTGTCCTTCGGTTGTTTGCCGCACGTGTACAATGCCTTGTTTGGTAAATACCGCCGATAACTTCCCTGCCTTCTTCAAACGTAGAGCTGTCGCCTTTACCTTCCGAGCAGAAGTAGTGAGATTTTCATTAATGTAAACTCGCTGGTCCGATGCCAGACCCAAGTCACGAAGCTTGAGGTCACGTCTTCGTAGATAGCTTCCGTAGAAATCATCCCGCACATTTCGTAGTCCAAACTCCACAACAATAAGGCTCTCCTGACATCACAGCGGCACCGTTTTTAAGGGAGCGAGTTTGAATTCGTCTGATATCTGCCATGGGGGTAGAGTTGTCATTGTATCCGATTTGTTTACACATAGCTTTGAAGTACGTTCACAAATTCTCGCCAGACATAAACGGGATACCACTAAGGATGAGCTCATTCCTATTGCCAAGATTTCCGACAGATTGCGAAATTTTCTCCACTCTCTCGTGTAGTGAGCAAAGAGCGGCATCAGTGTTGCAATACTTTACCGTACACTCATTCTTGAGAGCAGTGATTTCCTAAGTGACATTCTCTAGCTTTTGCAAATTGGATACTGTACTACGCTAGACGTATAACAAGTAGGGTGATGAGCCTATTTTCACCATACTAAGCAAGGTGCCTCACTAATTCGGTAATTTCTTGCCTTACAATCAATGGAATGCGTAAAAATTGACATCAACCGCTTTGCTTCGTTGTTAAGAACCAATATAATAACACAAATGCGTTGTAAACAGTAAAATTCTCGTGTTGGAGCACAATGAAAACTCGAATCGAGTGCCCCTATTGTTGCGCTACCATTTGACTCAATGCGTTGAACAAAGATGGCAGACACTGCTCTAACCAACGGATTCAAATGGGTAGGGTGATAATAGAAACATGGCGCAAATAGGCTCATCACCCTATTTCATAAAAATACCTTTATAAACATTCAAACTTTTCCCTTTTTTCCGCATCTCAACATATATAACCCCTTAAGTCATGGCTCTATCTCTAAAGTAAGTAGAAATTAATTTTCCACCTCACTTAGGCGGAATAGGATCATTTTCTCGAACAACTTCCGGATACAGGGCAGCATTGCGATCGGACGATACGAAATGTGGTCGGAGGCTGGTTTTTGGATGGCGATGACCTTCACTTGTCTCCAATCGTGTGGGACAATGTTAGCCTCAAGAAAATTATAAAAATAAGTTCATCAAGCGTCTCTTGGCAGAGACTGGCTGATTTCTCAACAAGTTGAATTTGATTCTGTCTGGCCCTGGAGCTTTATTGTTACACGACAAGAGAACAAGTGAGAACTCCACTATCGAAAAAGGTGTTTCGTTCGTGCTACCGTGAGGGAATGCAGCGCGGTAGATCTTCTGTGCCGAGGCGGTATCCGGACAAACCTTCTTGGCGAAATCGAATATCCAACGGTTTGAATATTCCACGCTTTTGTTAGTAGTGTTTCGGTTTCGCATACGCATGGGTGTGCCCCAAAGAGTGCTCATCATTGTTTCTCGCGTTAATCCATCAACGAACCGGCGACAGTAACCGCGTTTCTTGGCTTTTATCAAACTTCTCACTCGCTTTTCTAGCATTGCGTACTGTCGATAGCTAGCGGGTAGCCCATCGTAGCGGTAGGCTTTATACGCGACAGCTTTCTCCGCGTACACGTCTGAGCACTCTTTGTCCCACCAGGGATTGGAAGAACGTTTATGTATATTTGCACCGAATACTGCCTTAGTCTGAGCTTGATTCACGCTGTCGAGAATCAAGCCAGCCAAAAAGCTGTACTCTTCCTCCGGAGGAAGTTCTTGAGTAGATTCGATTTTGTCGGATATCGCGGCATTGATTCCAATGGTCTTGAGCTGTTGATGATCGAGACTACGATCGGCAGATGTTCGCTACCGATATGGAGTGTTAGGTAGGGGATAGCCTCCACCTTTCGGCCGCAGAAGAGTTGATCCAGCTTCTGTAGAGCTGCGAAAACATTTTTGGAATAGGTTCTCCGTACGTATCTGGATCCTCTTGCCTGCCTAGCACTGCCTGCCTCGATTGCGTCTTCGGAATTCGTGTACCCATGGATTGAACGCCTGGGTCATTTTACTTGGTGGATGGCTTCTTTGTTACTTCGCACGGATTGGATTTTTATCCATTTGAGGTTCATCCCAACACCCTCGCACAGATCACCGGTGGTTGGTACTGTTGTCCGGTTTGGATATACCTCGTTTCGACACTTAGCACGCATAAATGTCGCTCCCGGTACGAACTTTAATGGGGAAGCAAGTTTTTTCCCAGTTTTGGAATTTTCGTGGCGGTGGAGGCGCGATCGGTTCATCTGCCGATGAACTTCATCGAGTTATCGTTTCAAATTCATTGGAGTTTACCTACTTAAAAATCTGTGCTCCTGGTACTTGACACAGTTATCACTGCCGCCCTTTGACGACTTGGCCGTTCATCGCGATAGTATATCCAAGTACTAGCTTTTATGGGTAATCACGCAGCCACAGCGATAAAAACTAATCCGAACTTTTTTTTACATTTTAACGAAATTCGATTAGCTAGAGATTACTGGGTAGGGAAAGTTATGAAAATTAGAGCCATAGTACTCAAGTGAGAGCAAGGATGTGAAGTAAACAGATCGCAAAACTAGAAGTGGCAGGGTCATTAGAACAGGCTTAATATCGTACGGGCTTAATCTTTGTCTTCTGCTAATGAGGGTCGAACTTAGGCAGCATAACTACGAATAACCCGAGTTCACTAGCATGTGTCCTGGTATAGATAGACATGTCCATCTTTACCGTGACAACCGGGTGATTCGTAGTTATGCTGCCTAAGCTCGACCCTCATTAGCAGAAGACAAAGATTAAGCCCGTACGATATTAAGGCTGTTCTAATTACCCTGCCACTTCTAGTTTTCCGATCTGTTTACTTCACATCCTTGCTCTCTCTTGAGTATTATGGCCCTAATTTTCATAACTTTCCCTACCCAGTAATCTCTAGCTAATTAAATATGGTTAAAATTTAAAAAAAAAGAAAATGTGACTGACATAGTCGAAATAAAAAAGGAAAAAAAGCTAATCCGATCACCATGTGGGATTTATAGGATATGGCCTTATTGTTCCAAATCCAGTGCGGTAAAGACATATAGGCTTTATCAATAGGGTTAATTAATTCTTCGGGAGGTTTGAATTCATACCGTTTACTGTTTTGTTTCGTGTTGTCAAACGAAATGACACAAATCATTTTACTGAATTTTGTTAGAAAAATAATCGATATTAGATATTGAGCAACAAAATATCGTTAATTTTTTGTGGATTCATTGATCTTTTCTTGTGCACTTCAACTGAACTTATTGAAAATATGTCCAAAAATAAAATAACTCAGAAAATAATCGCGGATGATGGAGCCTCAACGATATTTTCGATTTATTTGTCAAAGAAATCGTTTAATCGTGCGACTAATACCAGCCACGTTTAATCCAAGTTGATCATTTTATGGTACTCACTAGTTTCCAAAAACTTGTATGGTTCGAAATCAAACGTCAGCACAGTGGAAGACTAAACACAATTGAGCTGCTTTTAGATCGGAGCACGGTTTCTTACATCTGAAATCATGTCTATCACCACTAACCACCCACACAACACACGACAAGAGAATAAACTAATATAAATCGGTGGCTTGCACAACCATCAGTCACGGCAGTGCTCCCATTAATCATAATCGCATGCAAATTCATTTGAAATATATAGTTCATTAGTCCGCATGACACCGCGACCCATCAACGAGTCTTATTAGAAGGTGCAGACAAAAGTCCTGAGTTCAGAATCGTACGATTTAACACCAATAAAAAAACAATAGCATTTCCATCGATCCACGTATCGTTGCCCTGCCGTCTGCAAATGTATGAGGGGGGCGGCTTTCAAAGTACTGTTTATAGTTTAGTGTACCTACTATCTTGGTGCATGGCTCCGAAAGATAAAGTACCGTACCGCTTTATAATGTTTCGTAACCGAATCGCCAACGGCGAGATTTTGTGCACTGTTATTCCTATGGGGCTGGTCGATCGCGGCGTCCGTCGGCGCAAGTGATTTGTTCGGCACAGTAAAGGGCAATCACAGCTGATGGGTTTGGAACTGGGTCCCTTCTGCCCCGGGTTCAGTTTTGTCTATCCAGGAAGATGTTTTGTACGAGATGTAGATGGTATAGCTTCATACCCGAGCTCGAAAGATGCTGGGATCGATTTTAATGGGGAATCATAAAATGTAATTGTCACAACATCAAGACTGATCTGGCTTTGATCCAATTTGATAGAGAGCCAATTACTGCATTAGCAACTTCCTTGTGTGCTCTATTAGAGTTTGCAATAAATGAAAAATGAGGTGTAAAATGCAAATAATATCGTGAAACGTTCGATATTTATGACTTTATGCTCTATTTGAACCGATGATTTGAATGCATCGCAAAGAGGCGTTACTGAAACCTGACGGCTTACCTAAGAAGCCTTGGGGACACAACCGGCACAGAGGCGCGAGCCGGAATTCGAACTGCCGACACATCGGGTATCGATGCCGACTGCGCGTTGTCCATGTTTAACAAAGTGAGAACATTAATGAAGAAATTATGCGCTTATCAATCATACAGTGGAAAGCTCTGCCCTGAAGATCCTGCCGGCTAGCGGTTGCATTCAGGTGCAATAAAACAATTTTTATTACCCGAGAAATGAATTTTACGGTTTTATGATCTGCTGGTTGGTAAACATTTCGATGCATATTATGTGATCAAAGGGAGGTGCAATCCAGTTCGAATTGCCGCAATGCGATTATTTTCGCGTTCCGGTTTTTGCAGAATTATAGAAATAAATTTACTTCGCAGTGTAATAAGCTATGGAAGATAGGATGTAATCGTAAAGTATGTAATTACTATAGAAACCCCACTGTAAGGAATCACCAATTACACTGAATCAGCGCAATTCTTCGGAGTCGATGGCTGCTGGGTGTACTAAAATCGGCATAGATACAGTCGGGTCTCCTACTGGATTCCTACTGCGTGGTATTCGCGTAGTAGGGATCCCACGGCATAGCTCATGGGATTTCGACTAATTGGGGATGCGGTCGAATATTTCGTCCGCTTCAACATTTAACGCCATTCTTTCTTCGGTAACGTTGTTGTGCTTACTGAGACCTACACATTAAATGAATTGGATATTCAATTAGTGGAGAACTCTACCGCCAGGGGTGCTATGAAAAGAAAATAAATAAATCGAACCGTTCGTAAATGCGGTTGTCATAGAATTTGTTCAGGTCAAGAGTTTCTGGGTGGTGTAAATAGTAACTCGGAAAATTCTCCCACCAGGCGCTACTGCGACAGCAAATAGTCTACAAATGTTAAAATCATTCTTTATCTCAATATCGGGATTATTTAGAGGTATACTGTCTGTCAAATTGAAAAAGACCTGCAGGGCGGCTCTAGTGAGGCTGTAATATTTTTCGAATTCTGTATCTTGCCGGCTGTGGTCCACTATGAAGTTGACAACAGTCTATTATCTTTCTCCGGGCAAAACCAGCCTAGAGGCCGTAGGCGTCCGGTGGGTTGAAGTATCTCAATCAAGAATTGATCTACTGGGTTACTGTTTCGATGTCGTAAGAGGCGACTGAAAACAGGAGTCCTCAAGTTAAGGTGTTTCTCCGTGCCGAGGACTGAATGGCTGGTAGAACTAAAATATGACAGTCGCGCACGGAGTGTCGTGAGTCTTACCCTGTGTTACGCGAACCTCTGACACAGTGGACGTCATGTCCCTAATACCCATTTCGGGGTTCGCTATAGGCGATTATAAGCCAACGCGTTTTGTATCTTCTAGTTGTGTACAATAAGTGCTGATGAGGAAATGTGTAGTTCTGTAATCGAGTATGGTTGGAATAGCACGAATTAATCTTCAACATAAACGTACAGAAACTATGAATCTTTCCCGCCTTGTGCAGGAAGGAATAGCTTCCATAGCTTTGGTTCAAGAACCATATTTCCATAAAAGAAACTTCTATGTTGGAAAACTACTTAACCCCGTATTTGAAGCTTTCATCAAAAATGGCACGACAAATCCACGTGAAATGTCTCGGGCATGTATACTTGCGAATAGTGCTATTGACGAATTTCGCGCCAACTCGAACAAATGTTGGCAGCACCCTCTCAGATTTTAATGAAACTTTCTGTACATGAGAACTTTGTAACAAAAAGCCACTTTGCATACCTTGTTTTTCCAAAAAATGATCTAGACTGTCTTTTGAAAAGGGTCGAACTTTTTTTACTATTTTTTCAAATGGCTGTAATCTAAAATGACAAATCCTACAAAAATTGTCGTAGGAGCGATTTTCACAAAATTAGTCAAATTTTTGAATGAAAATTTTGAAAATTTTTTCATCGACTCCTACACTGAAAAAAATCTTTGATTTGGATGAAATTTTGTTTCAAGATAGGCAGTTATGTTCTCTATCTACCGTCAAAATATCAAGTTGGGCACTTTCAAGGAAAAAAAGTTATTTGAAAAAATCTTTTCTTTGTCCAAACTGAATTTTTTTTCAGTGTATTTTTATCGAAAACTAAATCAATGAAAGTCATTGTCATCTCAGAATCCAATTTCCCAACTGCTAGTTGCCTGATGCAGGCAAAAAGTATCAGTAACGAATTTGGTATAGCATCTCGGAGTAGACTGGAACGAGGCCGAAGGGATTCGTTTAATGGAGATCTGGTACTAGAACACTTAGTGCACGACCAGACAACATGTTTAATATCGCGGTAACCGCCACCACAAACGCAGATACCGCTCTCCACAACCCCAATACGCCGGAGATGAGCATTCTACGTATAATGATTGTACATGACCCGAGATATTACCCGAATGAAGTCATGGCCCTCATCCATTCTCTTGGACCAAGGTTTGTTGATACTTTTTGGATTCCTAAACTTCCATCGCTCCACGAAATTTGTCAATTTTCTAGCGTCCTCTGAGAAGAAATAAGAAGCTACGCGATCTTTCATAAAAATCATCTTCTAATGCCTAAATGTCTACCTTCTCATTATCATTCTAATCCAAGTGCCGACCTTCTCATTACCCGTAATGGAGCGCTGCGAAAGAACTCAAACTAAGGTAATCTGCTATGATTTTTCAGATTCAGTACTCATGTTTTCTCCAGGAAATACAAAGAGTGCTTTCCATGCTCCATCAAACGGAGAGCCTCCAGTAACTGAAACGATGTGGGCATGGTCGTTGATAGGTAAACATAAAACCATCAGTTTTGTGGGGAGAATGTTAGCAGCATAGCCTCTTTTATGATTGCACTCACCACTACTGTAATAATAATTAGCATAAAAGCGATGCATAGCTGTCCTCATATGACGAACGTTCTGTGTATTCCAATCACAGGATGAATCGAATACACAACGTAGGCCCTAGCCAGCAGACGAAACATTGTTTTTCTGATGATCCGTCCGTTAATCCGTCGACGGACCGGTGCCAAAAATCGCGTTTTTCGGCTTTCATCAAGTTTTTCATTTGCATTTGTCATGCATGCGTCGCGTATATTGGGAAAATTTCGCGCACAATGCTAATCAGGCTCTATCCACCACTAAGTAGGAGACTTTTCACGGTTGTACGCGTCGGGTACTCGTCTGACCTTTAATCGTAGTGCAAATGCATTGTGTAAAACCTGGGGGAAAATGTAGAGATTGAAATAATGGGACACTAGTTGCTATTTTCTAAGAAAAGTTTCTAAGCTAAGTTTGCTAGCAGTTTGGAAATTGGATTCTGAGATGCTTATGACTTTCGTTGGTTTAGTTTTCGATAAAAATACACTAAAAAATCAGTTTGGACAAGGAAAAGATTTTTTCAAATAACTTTTTTTTCCTTGAAAGTTCCCAACTTGAAATTTTGACGGTAAATATCATCCAAATCAAAGATGATGATGGGTATGATGGGTTTTTGTAAATCAACTTTAAATTTTCAAAATTGATTTATTTCAGTGTACGAGTCGATGAAGATTTTTTTTAACATTTTTATTCAAAAATTTAACTAATTTTGTTAAAATCACTCCTACAACATTTTTTTTTGCAGGATTTGTCATTTTTAGACTATAGCCATTTGAATGGTAAAACAGTTTTGGCCCTTTTCAAAAGACAGTCTAGATAATTTTTGAAAAAAACACAGTATGTACAGAAAGTTTCATTAAAATCTGAGAGTGTGCTGCCAACTCTGAATACTATTTAGCGCGAAATTCGTCTATTGACGCACGTCTTATATCCGACCTCACACCTCGCGATATTTGTGTTGTCACAATAAATATGACTGTTGACAACATAAACAAAAAATACGTTTATTGTTCGGCACATTTGCCGCATAATGAACCGTCGCCTTCTGATGATTTCAAAAGTGCTATATCATACTGTGGTAGAAATGGGTTTCCCTCTCATAATCGACAGTGATGCTAATGCTCACCACATAATTTGGGGCAGCTCAGATATCAATTTGAGAGGCACCTAATTAATGTTTTATTTAAGTAGTACTAATCTTAATGCAGGAAACCGCCCAAAATTTGCACGAGTTGGCACAGAAGAGATATTAGATGTAACTCTCTGCTCTGACGGTATTACTTATGAGTTGGCAAACTGGCTCGTACCACATGAGCTCGAACCGTCGTTATCTGATCATAAGTACATCATCTTTGATCATTTAAACGTCTCACTAGATATCCCTAATCTACGAACTGGGACCTCTACGAAGAAGGCTTGGCGACGATGTTTCATGGGTATCTTCCGACGATTGAATCTCCAAGTGACTTGGATGAGGTCGTGGACAAAACTCAGCTCACTCATAGTAGCAGCATACCAAGAGACTGCGAGTTATGCGTGCTTCTAGAGGAATACCTTGGTGGAATACCGAATTTGTTCGACTCAAAAAGCTATGTAGAAGAGCTTGGAATCGCAGGAACGGGTCGGAGGTATTTAAGTTGGCTCGCAAAGCCAACAGAAATGCCCTTCGATCCTCTGAGCGAAGTGGTTGGAGAAGCCTATGCACAAATGTCTCAAGTCTCAACGAGGATACTAGATTAAATAAGGTACTTTTGAAATCGAAAGACTTATTATCGTCAGTTCAATTAGAACTGCTAATGATGAATGCTTGTCTGACGAAGATGTAGTACTCAACTGTCTTTAGACACACACTTTCCAGGCTGTACGGAGCCATTACTGATGACTGCCCCTGAGTTTTTTTTCAGGTAGCTCTGATTTTTGGGCGTTTGCTCGTATAATTGTGACAACCGAATCGATCAAATGGGCAATTAGAAGTTTTGCTCCGTGTAAGCCTCCGAGAGAGGATGGAATCATTTCAGTTCTACTATAAAGAGGATATAAACACTTCAAGCATATTTTGAAAAAGGTTCTTACTTTTATTCTTACAACAGGATACATTCCATTAGCGCGGCGCAAAATAACTGTTAAATTCATTCCCAAAGGTGGCCGCATCACTTATAAGGAGGCAAAGAGCTTTAGACCGATCAATCTGACCTTCTTTCTTCTCAAATCAGTGGAACGTTTAATCGACCACTACATTCGGGATGTTAGCTTGGGCGAGCACAACATGCATATCAGCGGGGGAAGTCTACTACCACCCTGTTACACGATATTGTCTACAACATTGAAAAAGCTTTTTCACAAAAGCAATCAAGTTTAGAAGTTTTTCTTGATATTGAAGGTGCTTTTAACAACGTCTGTTTCGAATCCATTTTGGGAGCAGCACGAGGTCATGGAGTACCTTCCTATTTCACGAATTGGATACACGCGATGCATAGCAACCGGCATCCGTGCTCATCGTTAAGCTCTACTTGTCTTAAGTAAACTGAGTGTCGGCGGTTGTCCTCAAGGTGCTGTGCTGTCACCACTTCTATGGAACCTTGTCGCTGATGGCTTGTTGAGGAAACTTAGTGGATCTTGGGTTCCGACGTATGATTTCGCTGATGATTGTCATATGATGATCACCGGTACTTGCATTAACACACTTTTTGATTTGATGCAACAAGCCTTATGTGTTATTGAGTAATGGTGCCTTCATGTTGGACTATCAGTTAATCCAAATAAAACATCAGTGGTGCTTTCCACGTAACGAAGGATTACAACCGGAGCTCGCCCATTACAGTTCTTTGGCTCTGAAATTATTATCGCAGATCAAGTTAAGTACGTTCTATTGTCCAGATCGGCCGGTCGGAGATCCAAAATAAAATTGCACAAAAACCATACCTGTGGATTGTGGCATCACCTCCGAACTCAAAGTCAGTGATGCCGATCCACCTCTAAAAATGTAAAATGATGGAAATGCACACCCAGGTAACATAATAGAACATATATGTCGACAAGATATTGCACCCGTTGCCAATCGTTCCCCTTTGCAGTCGAATAACGTCTATGAAATAATAACGCTCAGCAACACCCAGCTACCAGTAGTTCAACAGCGAAATTCACTAGGAATCTACTACCAGAACGTACGTGGTCCGCATACTAAAATTGGCGAACTTTTTGTTGCAGTTCATGACGAATCATTTTGACCGAAGCTTGGTTGAACGATCATATAAATTAACTGATATTATTTGGCCTAAACTACTATTTACTACAACGACTGGGATTCAGACAAAAAGCAAGGTGGCGTTGTCCTTATCGCCGTAGCTAGTAGGTTGCCATCTAAGCTGATGAAAAACAATGACAGTTATTTTGAACATCTTTTTGTGACCGTTATCAGTGAAAATCGTCTGATTTGTAGGGGAGAGTGAGGACACTTGTATCCTTGGAGATATTTGATTCGATTTCGCTGATGATTGTCATATGATGATCACCGGTACTTGCATTAACACACTTTTTGATTTGATGCAACAAGCCTTATGTGTTATTGAGTAATGGTGCCTTCATGTTGGACTATCAGTTAATCCAAATAAAACATCAGTGGTGCTTTCCACGTAACGAAGGATTACAACCGGAGCTCGCCCATTACAGTTCTTTGGCTCTGAAATTATTATCGCAGATCAAGTTAAGTACGTTCTATTGTCCAGATCGGCCGGTCGGAGATCCAAAATAAAATTGCACAAAAACCATACCTGTGGATTGTGGCATCACCTCCGAACTCAAAGTCAGTGATGCCGATCCACCTCTAAAAATGTAAAATGATGGAAATGCACACCCAGGTAACATAATAGAACATATATGTCGACAAGATATTGCACCCGTTGCCAATCGTTCCCCTTTGCAGTCGAATAACGTCTATGAAATAATAACGCTCAGCAACACCCAGCTACCAGTAGTTCAACAGCGAAATTCACTAGGAATCTACTACCAGAACGTACGTGGTCCGCATACTAAAATTGGCGAACTTTTTGTTGCAGTTCATGACGAATCATTTTGACCGAAGCTTGGTTGAACGATCATATAAATTAACTGATATTATTTGGCCTAAACTACTATTTACTACAACGACTGGGATTCAGACAAAAAGCAAGGTGGCGTTGTCCTTATCGCCGTAGCTAGTAGGTTGCCATCTAAGCTGATGAAAAACAATGACAGTTATTTTGAACATCTTTTTGTGACCGTTATCAGTGAAAATCGTCTGATTTGTAGGGGAGAGTGAGGACACTTGTATCCTTGGAGATATTTGATTCACTGACCATATCTCATAATCTATACACAAAAAGCTATCACAATATAAAAAATTATTTGGTAGTTCATTCAAATTATTTGTTGTTCATTGTTTAAAAAACAAAGCCAATGTAATACATTTGGTTTGAAAAAGTTATATAATATTTTGGAAAATATGTGTTTAAATCTACCTCGAAGATCTTTTTACAATTTTTTTGAACGGTTGTATGAGATCTTCGAATAATTATAATTACTTTCTAAGGGATTTTGTCTAGAAAAACACGTTTTTTGAAAAAAAAAAAAAAAAAGTTTCACTACACATACAAAAATATTTAATTTTTTTTTCATCTCATATAGAAATAGGAAAACATATTCATAAAGTACCTGGCACTATTAACTGATCTAAAATATTTTTTCCGTGAACAAATTATGGTATAAGTTTTTGAAGGTTGGAAAAACCTGATGTACCGCAAATACTTGTCTGTATTTGTCGTGCAACTCAACAGGAAGTCTTATTAATTAATTTGTCAGGGTAGATGATTAGCTGAGCTTCAATGTCTATTAGTCATAGTGTGCTTTGTTTCTTTAGCCCTACACGTAAAAATAAAATAACCAACAGAATAAGTTCTTTTAATTTAAATATAAGTACTTTTGAGTTGTGCGTCGCTTTCACACTTATTAGTGTTGTCAAAAACAAAACGAAAGATTCGACTCAGTCGAGGTCTTCCGTGCAGTAAAGTACTTTTGAGTTGTTTGGGGTATACTCAAAATTAGGTAAATTAAACTTAAATTTAAGTAAATTAAACTCAAGATTGAATTATGATTTTTGCCGTAGTTAAATGGAAACTACCTTCAACACGGTTTACCCAATTTAACCTTCCTGCACGATACCACGAGATTGAGTCAAAAGTACTCAATTTTAGGTAGTTTTCGGTGGCGTGTAGTAGGCAAGGAATAAAGTTACCACACGTTTTTACAAAAACCTCTTTTGGGCATGATTTTCAAAACTGTTTGTATTACTGACATGACATAATTTTCGGATGTACACATTATGCATAGCTGTTACAATTCGAGTAGACTACAAAATGGCGAATTTTGCAATTAAATTTTTTAATTCATTGAAAAGTTGTGATTAAAAACAAAAGTGGGATCAAGTGTACCCACTCTCCCCTATAGAAGTTATCTACATCCATCCCGAACTCGCTGATGATGCTGACTATGTCTACTAATTCAAATCACACGACTTTTTCTCAATGTTCAGTGATTATAACCAACCTGGACTTGTCTGGAAGGAAACTCCGGCGGGTCATGTCTACCCTGATCCGCTTGATTCAAACTTTTGCTCCACTCTTTAGATAGGATGTCGTAGCTAAATATGAGGTAGATGGGTACTGTAACCAATATGAGGGGTTACGCATTGGACCTACTGTTAATTAATGAAAAGACACCATCTAACTGCTGTGTCCGTGAGTCTCATGAACTCTTAGTTGAGATAGATTCACACCATGTTTGCAATCGTAGATTTTCCGCAGCAGAAGCAATTTATGAAAGTGCCTGAAGATAGAGAATTCTACTCACGCAAAGGCGATTTGACGCACTTAGTCATTTTCTTCGAAATATTGTTTGGTTGACGGTACATCCAAAACGAATCATCGGAAGCGTAAATGTATCTGTTTTTTCGCTCTCGAGCTGTGAGCGAAAAGCTCTCAAATGATTCGTTAGTATTCAACCAACTTCATACCTGTGCAATACAATATTGAACCCCATAGCTACACGCAGTTGGCTACAAAGTGCAGAGAAAACTTGAATAACACATACCAACGTCCCTATGCTATCCCATTTGTGATCGCTGCTGCAATGATGAGAAGTTGCTGCGGCAGTAGTTACATTCACGACAGTCCTTAAGTATTTGTTCAGCCTGCACATTACTGCTTCACAACCATGTCTTAAGCTGGTGTGGTTCAATAGCCGTTTGTGTAAACTGAAATGTTTGAGAAACGCGAGTCTTTAACCATCCTATCTCAAAGCGTTAATTTTCGTATGCAAGTACCAGCTACAAAAACTACAATCGCTTTCTTTACTGCAAATATGTGATGCAAGCCCAATCAGAGCTTAACCAGAAGCTTAAACGACTTTGGTCGTTTGTGAATGAAATCTACAATCTTTTGCCGATCATTTCTCTAGCGCGTTCCAGAAAGTTGACGTTACTTCACAAGTGAATTTTTTTTTTCGGAATGTTTCCCTGAATGTTATAAATATTAGTACAGTTGATTTTTTCTAACGAAGACATCTAAATCAGCTGGACCTGACGGCATTCCATCCGTAGTCTTGAAGTAGTGTGCTTATGCCTCATGCAGCCCACTTTCAACCAATCGCTTTCTCAGTCGGTATTCCTCATCGGTTGGAAGAAATCGTGGATATCTCCATGTTTAAAAAAGTAGACTAATTTTTTATTCATTTTTATTTGCGTAGCTTTAAATTATCTTCTTTTGAAAAAAAGGAGACAGACTCAACGTAACAAACTACCGGGAAATCACGTCATGGTCGACTGTTTCATTCAGTTAAATCGTACATTTCCGTAGATCAGCATGGTTTCTTTTCAAAAAGATAGACAAACAAAAGCTTGGTTTAGATTGTTTCATTGAATATAAAAACATGGAGGACGGCTCACAATTAGACCCCCTTTATACAGACCTCAAAGCAGACATGTTATGACTTCTAATTTTGTGGATTGGTTGAAGTCGTATCTTACATACCGCTCCCTATCTGTGAAATTGGGAATCAATGGATCATACTGCTTCTTCAATACGTCTGGCGTACCACAAGGCAGCTACCTTGGCACGTTGCTTTTTCCATATTCTTCACCGATGCCTGCTGCGTCATTCTTCCAGGTTGCAGGTTAATTTACGCTGAAGATTTGAAATTTTTTCTTATCGTAAGATCAGTACAAGCATTTTTGGAAGTACAAAGTACATAGATCTTTTTGGAGAGTACTGTGTAAGAGATTTGCTGATACTCAGTGTATTTAAATGTGCTTTAATCACTTACTCTCGAAAGAAGTCTCCAATTATTTGAAACTACATAGAGAGAATTTCTACGACTTCATTTTCAGCATACTGAATATGGCCAAAACGAACCAATTAGGGTGGTGCATGATATTTTTCATAATTACTCTGCATTTTGACTTATCTGTTTTCAAAAACCGACTAAAGCGATATATAAGTTAAGCAACGTTTGCTCGAGATAGTTTATAGTTTTAAGTTCTTCATGTAGATTTAATTATCCGATGAATGCAAATAAATAAAAAAGTTTTTTAACAAGCCAAGCAGAATGTTTCATTTTCAGAACAACCTTAAATACCTGGTTAAAATTGACGGGGTTGGAATTAATGTTACCTTGTATATGGACAATGACAATATTGAGGAGAGACTACATGATCAATCACTGCGTCCGACGAGATTCAACGGACACATTTACATATTGTAGGGGAGAGAGGGTAACGGTGGATCAGCAGGAACTATGAAACAATCGCAATAAAATCATAATGCATGAACATAATCGTCTCATTCCCTCATATTTCATGGTTTCTAATTCTTTACACGTGTTACTATATTTTGGAAGATTTCTGATAACTCTATCTCTTTTAATGGATATTTGTTTGTTTTATAACAGTCAGAGTAAATTTGCCATAAAAATCATTATTTCATTTTTATGAGTTACCGTTCACCAGAAAAATGTTTATTCTACTGTTATTTGTAGCAAATTTTATGCTCAACATTTGCCGCGAACAAAGTTTTTTGGTAACTTGTCATGGTTCTGTGCAATTTGACAATCTTTATAAATAGACCCATTGGGTAGCTGTGAAACGATGATATATGGGGAACAGTGAAAATTTCTTGTCTTTGTGATCTATATTAAAATGTGAATGGGTTCCGATTTTCCACGATAAATACATTTCATTAAATGGAAAGTTTGTCAATTTGGGCAAGTTTTGTAGAAATTATCGCCTCTTTCAGGATTGCATCTTATATGCATATATGGTGGTCCGATATTACGCGATGATATAGTGATATCTTGCGGAAACAAACAATTTGCGTCTCAAAATAACTTTAATAGGAAGCTTTAGTATCTTTATTAGTCTAAACAAAAGAATGAAATTCGCAAGTAGAATATTTCACTGTAGACGACGTCGTGTTTCATAGTTCCTACCCATGGGGCTCACTGGTACATTTTACCACCGACTGTTGATTAACCAAAAAAAGTTATTTCCCGTGAATTTTACCAGCTGGAAAATATATATGCATTAGTTAACAACAGAGTGAAACTATGTATCACTTTTAGCTACACAAATAACATGTATTATCATCAAAATGAAATCGTATAAAAAATGTGTTTCATTGTTACCCCCTCTCCCCTAAATATACAAAAGACCCACTGGTCCGTTAAGTTATCGCAATGAGTCGCGTCAAATAAACACATTATGGAAAAACACATTGTACCGTCACAAACTTCTAGCATTTTAAATTTGTATTGAATCCTGGTGGCTTTAATTTTTGTGATAACATGTCTAAATGTTCTCACTACCGGGCAGCAATTGCAAGATGCGAAATAAATCCTACTACAAACCGCGATACAATCGCAACCGGTGCGTCTTTGCCGCCTTTTTATCGCTCAATCGACATCTTGACACAGTGATGTTTCGGAAGACAAGCAGCCTGGTAGTAGGAATCAAAATTACTCCAACAAGCGCCAGCAGTTGACAGACTTTGTGTAGGTACACACACACCCCGGAGCTGAGGAACCAACTGCAATGCAATGGTGCGAACAAAAACCGCTTAGCTCAGCAAAAGGTGTCGACTTGATAGTTGCACTGACATGACAACATTAAGCCACATTTGGTACGATTTAGCACTGGCCGGGTTCTTCATTTATCCGCCACGTCTCCGCAGTCGATTGTCGAGATGCCGAACAGCTGATAATCGGTTGTGTTTTTCGTTATCGTTTAAGCCAACATGGTCGGATGAATGGACCTCGGAGGACGTGGACAGTTGAACAGACGAGCAGACACACCTGTTGCATTTATGTATGAAACTTGTTCGATTCTAAATTGTGGGAAAAGTCACACCGAACACCTCCCGTCCAGACCCTGGTGACGGATAATCCCAGGCAGCCATCGAATCATCTAATATAATATATTCAAAAGGCCTGTGAGTTAGTTGTGCATAATCCTGTGCCAACCAAGGAAAGTAAATTTCTTCCATAGGATCACTATCAACGAAACAGATCTCCAGCTGCTCACGATACAAAACACTTCCTGCAAAGCTTTGAACTAACAAACAGATTCAATTGTAGACCTGTCTAATAACCGTTAATTGAAATGGCTGTATCGCGCCCACGTACATTAGTGTTCTCTTCAAGTTTCCTTTTTTTTGCTTTTCAGGGGATACTTTTCGTGCTCCTCTCAGTCAGTCGTGGTGCAATTACATGCAATAGACATCACTACATCAGCATAACAATATCAATAAGATGTTCCAACCAATTGCTCCTCGCAGCTAATATCGCGTGCTAAAATTTATACCAATCTCATGTTACGCCTTCCCTTGGCCCGACACCGAGGAATCTGCGGAGAATGTTGAAAAAGGTTGAAAATGAGCACACACTTGGCGATTGTCGCCGCCTGTCAACGGATGTGTAGTTATCGTGCGCTGGCAAATGTGTTAGCCAGGATCGATACAATATTGACCGTTGTTGTGTCGCACCGTTTCGGAAAATGGCAACTACATGCTGTTTCATTAGGGATAAAGGCTTCAAAAATGACATTTAGAAAGTTGTTGATGTAACCGATTGTGTGCCGTTACGGATCGAAAATATCATATTACACAAACTTGTGCAGGATGGGTTTCGCTAGAAATAACCTAAACAGAAAACATGCCAAACGGTGCCATCCGACGGGTAGTTCCATGCTGTTAATTTTATCATTGGGCTAATTAGGGTTACCAAATGGACTAAGAGCAAATTAAGGACATCCCTGCCAAATCTATTCGGAATTTGAGCCTGAATCATTTGTCACTTGAGCCAGAATTCTGAAAAAAAAATCTGGATTCTGGCTTATTTTTCAGCAGTTGATCTGGGACAAATTTAAATGGTGTAGTGCCAATATTGAATGAAGATAACCACTTTGGTCAAACCTCATATCGAGCTATCCAACGAATTTTGGTTACTGAGTAAAAGAACTTTTGGTTGGAATGAGTCGCAGAGAGTATTCATTAACAAAAACAATCGCTGGAAGTATTTGAAATTGACAATCGAAATTGATTCTCTTGGAATAAAGTTGATCTGAATAATTTAATACAGGGTGATTCATCATGACGTTTTATTGATCTCGCAAAAATTTGAAAAATTGAGTAAATCGCGAAATATTTATTTGTCAATCGAAAGCACATTTTTTGCCATTTATTGTTTGAAAACAATTTATTTTAAATATTGACCATGTTGGCGCTTGAGGTAATCCATTCGACTGCTCCAATTTTTGATGTCGGATTTCAAGTGGTATCTGGCTAATTAGGCGAGTAATGCTGGTTTCTGATGCTTGGGAATGTCACCGCCGCTATGTTTTCTGCAATGTGTGCTGGATGTGGTCGATTTGTTCGCTACTCATCCAATAACGAGAATTGCAA
This sequence comes from Topomyia yanbarensis, assembly GCF_030247195.1. Taxonomy (NCBI): domain Eukaryota; kingdom Metazoa; phylum Arthropoda; class Insecta; order Diptera; family Culicidae; genus Topomyia; species Topomyia yanbarensis. The sequence goes on along the minus strand of NC_080672.1, from coordinate 47,182,132 downwards.
CTTTTACTCTTTGATTGTGTGGCGAATAGTGGAGTCAGTTGGCCGATTATGTCGACCATATTATTGTCGGAGTGCACGAAACACATTTCTCACAGATCGCTGATTTTCGAAATATAGTTGAATAATTTGAAAGCGGTGAGCATACTGTGGTGGCAAACAATACTAAACAACAATAACATGACATGCCCTGTTAAAAAACATCATGTTGAACCACCCTGTATATGCCAAGGTTTGAGACTAAAAATAAGGACATTTGAATTAAAATAAGGACGCTTTCCAAAAACCTCGAAAATAAGGACATGTCCTTTAAAATAAGGACGGTTGGTAACCCTAGGCTAATCATCTACAAAAGAGCAACTATTGTTGGAACTATTGTAAGTTAGATTACTATTGAAATAAAAGAGTAAAGGATCTGTTTGAATACCAAGTTGCCCCATTGAATACATTCTTCTATCTTGAGATTAAAAAATTAGTGGTCTATACAAAGCTTAGCTTGATACTTACGTCAAACGCGCAGAGTTTGACATTTCCATTGCATTCTCAAACAAACTCAAAACACCTTTATTACATGACAGGTGTCCGAATTTAAGTGAGTCTATTTATTGTAGTTCTATTCATTGATCAGTTACAGGATGTTTCGAGAAAACTTAGCCTTTTATCATATAAACAATGAAAATAATACTGAATTTTTGCGCGTGGTTCAAAGAAGAAGTTCCCATGTTAAAATTTTTCTTTATTTTGAAAAATTTATTATGAAAATGAAAAAAAATTGCAAATATATTTGGGATATATTGACGCGGAAAGTTCACATGTTTATCAGTTGGTGTAGCGGGTTGCACGAGAACAGCTGGATCGATTTTCATGGTATTGATATGAAATTAAAGGCAATTTCAAGTTATTCAATGTGAGTTAAAAATTGGATTTTACTTGGTTTTTTGGCAAAAAACAATTAAAAATAATTTTTTCGGTCATTTTTTAACCAAAAATACTTAAAAATATTTAATTTTTTTCGGTTTGAATTGAAAAGCTTGAAATTACCTTTAATTTAAAATCAATATAATGAAAAGTAATGAAGCCGTTCTTTTGCAATCCAGAATGCCATCTGATAAAACATGTCGACTTTGCGTCCCCTCTCCGCCCTTCCCCTCGAAATAATTAATCATAATTTAAAAAATTAGTTATGTTCGACAAAACTGTAACAAATATTTTATATGAAGTCCTAGTTATTTTGCAAAAGTTATCTTCTGAGAATATTTTCTTGTAGAGAAAATTGGTGACAGACCTACCGGTTAACTCGTTGTGGAGTCCAGGTCTACCGCCGAGGATTACATAAAGTAGATCACGACGAAGTGGAGAGTTTAATGGCTTACTTGTATCCTAACAAAACTGGGAGCTAATTGGTAAACGAAACGTCCGTTCGGTATCGAGAGAAATTCCGTCGCCGGGGAACTCTCAGTCGGATTAAGGTGAGTATACCACCGACAACTATCCGAATAGATAGCGACAAAGTAGTGAGCTAAATGGCCCAAGGAAACCGGAGCTAAATGGCTTATGGTATCAGGACCTAAATGCATCACTGAAACGAAAGCTAAATAGCTCACGAAAACGGGAACTAAACGGCTCACAGAAACCACAACAAAATGGTTTACTGGGTAATAGCCGATTGGAGTTCGGTACTAAATGGCTCAAGTACACAGAGTATCCATATAGCGTAATAGATGGTGAGAATGACGGAATGCAAGAGAGAAATGTCGAGAACTAAATAGATGAAAGTTCGAGCCATTTCATGGATCAAGCGAGGCTCTGAGATAAACGATGTCCTTAGCTCAGGTGCGTTAGTGGGGTTCATGTCCTTGGGTACGAAAGTGACCCTGTTGGCTTCATTCCACTTCAGGACAACATTTGAATAGTGTCATGAAGCTAGATCCGACCAGGAGATCTCGTGCTGCTTCAACAAAGCAAGAAGCAAACAGATCTGTAGACACTCCTTGAGGTAGATCTCCCCGTTTGCAGTCCCGGTAGCCACGAACGGCGCACTCCGTTTACCACACGAGCAGATCGCTTGCCAAATCATGTACTTATTGGCAAACTTTGAAAGTTTCTGCTTCCTTACTTCCTCCGGAATATCAAACTTGTGCTGGGCGGTGAAGAACAGTAGCCCCGAAAGTTGCCAGAAGTCCGCCTTGACGTAAGTCCCATCACCCATGATGAGACAATGAGGCTTCGTCGGCATCTGAGTGTACAATTTCCGGGCCTGTGACTTGCCCACCGTGTTTTGCCGTTCGTCACGATTTGGAACCTGCTGCACTTTGTACGTATACAGTCCCTCCCGGATCTTGGTTCTCTGAACGACAGATTCAACTTTTTGTCCATATTCCGTTTAAACGCTTTCACTACACGCTTGTGATCCTGATCACTAATAGAACATCCATTCTGATCGCATTTCTTCTGCTAGTAACGCTTAATCACATAATTCACTGTTGACTGCACAATTCCGAGTTGTTTTCCGATGTCCCGATGAGAGAGTTGAGGATTTTCCAGGTGCTTGCGCAAAATTAATTCGCGACGTTGCTTTTCGAGTGACGCCATTTTTCCAATTTTCGAGAAACTGACAGCGATCGACATACAGGGAAAACAATACACTTCTACCCAAATTTTCAAGAGAAAATACCCAATGGGTTATTTTCAACAGCGTTTTTTTCCTGTCATGCAATTTGATGTGCGACACCTTTTAACTGCAGAAAACTCATGAGCAAAAGGTTTCGTCATCGCCAAGATCAGTGGAGCAGTTCAGCCGAACGTTGGAACAGTTGACCAAAGCGGCCGAAAGCCAGTAGTCATTGGTGGTGACTTCAATAGCTGGGCTGTGGAGTGGAGCTGTGAAGTAACCAACCCAACAGGATGTAAAGGGCGAACACGAAGTTATTGCGACACATTCAACAGGGCATAACTTTTTTTACCATTGGGTAAAAATCAACCAAATTTTGCACACTTTCTCATTAATGTGTATTGTTTACATGCTGTCAAACTCGAAATCGTGTTTTTCGATTCAACGAAAATGGAGGTGAACCAACGCGAGTCGAGAGAACAAATTCTTTCCAAACACCTGGAATTTCCTGACCTGTCGCACCGGCAGTTGGGAAAAATGTTGAACATTCACCATTCAACCGTCTCCAGAGTGTTGAAGCGGTTCCAGGAGCGGTTGACGTTGGACCACGGCAAAGGAGCTGGAAGAAAACCGGGACCGGAGAACAAAAAGACGGAGGGAAAGGTGAAGCGGATGATTAAAGCAAATCCCAACGTCTCAAGCCGTGATTTGGCTAAAAAGATCGGCATGTCGTAGAGCTACGTCCAGAATGCAAAGAAGAGAGCTGGACTACATACATACAAGGTACAGAACTTCGCAAACCGCGATAAGCGGCAACAATCGACGGCTAAAACTCGGGCACGGAAGCTCTACGAGAAGATGCTGATAAAATATGGCTGCTATGTGATGGACGACGAAACGTATATAAAAGCCGATTTTAAGTAAAGTTGGAGTTTTTCACCGGCAAGAGCAAGTTCTATGTGGACGACAAATTTAAGAAGAAGAAAATGTCGAAGTTCGCCTCCAAATATCTCATTTGGCAGGCCATCTGCTCTTGCGGACTGAGGAGTGAGCCTTTCGTGACAAAGGGTACAGTAAATGGCGAGATCTACAAATCTGAGTGCCTCGAGAAGCGCCTTTTGCCGTTCTTGCAGCAGCACGACGAAGCTCCGCTATTTTGGCCAGATTTGGCATCATGCCACTATTCTAAAAGTGTCCTGGAGTGGTATGAGGCCAATTCTGTCCATTTTGCTCCAAAGGACATGAATCCGCCAAACTGTCCGGAGCTGTGCCCGGTGGAGCAGTACTGGGCAATTATGAAGCGGGAACTTCGGAAGAACAAGAAGACAGTCAAAGACGAGAAGGACATGTTAAGAAAATGAAAAAAAAAAAAACTGAGAAACTGGTACCGGATGACACTGTAAAGACTTTGATGGAGGGCATCAAGCGAAAATGCGTTCAATTTTACACTCAAGGCTCCATCGATTAACTTTTCTTTTGATTTTTTGAAATAAATATATGTTTAAAATTACCCTAAAATTATGGTTTGATTTTAAACATAATAAGAAAATTGGCATGACATTTTCGCAATAATTTCGTGTTCGCCCTTTAGCACATTTCGGAGGGACGGGAGGGAGTCATCGACGTCACATTCTGGAGTCCCTCACTGACGGCGAACATGGACTGGATAGTGCGCGAGAAATATACCCATAGCGACCACCAGATGATTCGCTACCCTGCTGCAGGACGGAGACGGACGACCGGCGAGTTAAAGTGGAAGACGAAAGCCTTCAACAAAGACCTCTTCGTTGAGGTACTTCGGCCAGACAGCAGAACGTTGATACAGCTGATGGTGACGGCTTGCTACGCCACAATGACGGAAAACTAATTGACGGCGTCAAGCTTACTGGTGGAACGAGACGCGCAGTGCACTACGTTCTACCTGTCTCAGAGCCAGAAGACGGGCTCAAAGAGCAGTATCGGAGCAAGATAGAGAGGAGCGTTGGACAGCGTTTCGCGAAGCTGGGCCGCTTTATAACCGGAGCTCAATCTTAGCAAATCAGATTGTCACAAGGAGCCGAGAAATAGACACCAATCCCTGGTGGGACACATGTGGAGTTGTGATGACGTAAATGATGGACCCGTCGACGCAAGTTAAAATGCGATCTGATAAGCTAAAGATAATCGTTGAGGGTCTCTATTCGAAGTATGATCCATCTGCCACCGACACCGGTACAGAGAAGAAGAAGGAGCAAACACGGACGATTGGCAAGTGACTAAAGACGAGCTGACAGTAGCCTCGATGCGACTAAAATCAAAGAAAGCCCCCGAACACAAAACTTGGCGCTGAAAACTGTGATCCTGGTATATCCGGAAATGTTCAGGATGGTGCTGCAGAAGTATCTAGATTATGGCAACTTCTCCGAGATGTGGAAGGTAGTGTTGCCACCAAAGCCAGGGAAGTCACCGTGCGATCCAGCCTCGTATAGGCCTACATGTCTGCTGAATACACTCGGAAAACTAATCGACGACCAGTTGAGCTTCAACAACCTCGTCGACTACGCCTGCGAAAAGTTGACGAAGGCAACGAACGGAATAGCTAGGATCATGTCAAACGTCACTAACTAGTGTTTCGTAATCGATACTGCGATATGGAGTTCCGGCCTGCGATGCTGCGCTGAAAATCAAGCGGAACCGCGAAGAGCTAAACAGGATGCTCCAGCTATACGAGTCGTGATCGCGTACAGAACAACATTGTTGGAGGCAGTGTGCATTGTCGCCGGGATGATCCCCATCTGCATCACCCTGGCAGAGGATATCGAGTGCTACAAACGGAGAAACACCAGAAACATGATGAAGATGGTAAGAATAGATCGATGGTGAGGTGGCTGCAGGAATGGAACAATACAGAACCTACCGACTAATCCTAAACCTGTCGACGTAGTTCAATAAAAAGCACGGAGAGGTGAGCTTCCACCTGACACAGCTTCTGTCGGGCCACAACGGCAATAGGAAGTATCTTCATCGGTTCGGACACACAACGTTTCCATTGCGCCCGGAGTGTGAGAACATCAAGGAGACATCGGAGCACGTGGTCTTCGAATGTCCGAGGTTCGAAGCGACACGTCGGAAGATGTTTGAAACGGGAGGGTCGGACAACAAACTGAAAAATGTCGTCTACAAAATGACAAACGACGTAATCTCGTGGAACGCGGTCAACAGAGTGGTGACGTAGATCATGATCGCCTTACTGCGGAAATGGCGTGATGAACAGCGAACAACAGTTTCGGGAGAGCAATGGCCGTCGGGTAACTCTCCGCCGGATTAGGCTAGATTTAACGCTGGGGATAAGTCGAGTAGACCGCGGCAGAGCACCAGGTATGGGTCGTCGGATCACCAGCGTACCGGACGCCACGCTCCACCAGTATCGTCTAACGGACGACGGCACCCTACCGGTAGGCCTGAAAGAAATATAGCGAAAACAGAAGAAAAATCGGTATCGGAACAATTTCTTCTCCCGGGGAACTATCCTTCGACGTAAGCTAATTCACTACGAAGGCCTGAATGACTAGATTGCGACGATACACTTCCAGTTACGGGTCGTCGGAGCACCAGCGAGCCGAACGCTACACAGGAATCACCGGACCGACCTCAGCACCTAGCTGATTGGCTCGGTTTCGGAAGAATATTTCTCGCCGAGGGATTCATCGTAGAAGTAAGCTAGGTCCATCGTCGGAGACCAAGCCGGGGAGCTGAATGGCTCATCGAAGAAGTGGTACTAACTGGCACGAGTAGGCAACCAAACAGCTTAAAGGAGTTGCGATACTGAATGGCACTGAGCAGTGAGCCAAAGTTCGACGTCCCTTAGAAAGATGAAGATGCCCAAGTTTGCCAAAAAATGGCAATTCGCTAATGTGGAAAGCGGAGCACCCCGTTAGTAACAACCGGAACGGTCAATGGGCAGGTGTACTTGAAAGAGTGCCTTCTAAAGCGTCGACTGCCACCTCTGGGGTCCCGCGATGGCCCTATGCTTTTCTGCTTGGGTTTAGCCTCGAGCCATTACTCGAAAATGTTCTGGAGTGAGACAAGGCTGAGAAGGTCAAGCTTAATTCCCCGGTAAACATTATAATGTGTTATGTTCTATCAACGACCATACGGTAGACTTGGGTGGAAAGCCTAACTCCTACCAGCAGAAGGCAAAGGATTCTTCACATTTCCTTCCGATCATGTCCATATGAGCCTGCCTAGTCCTAGTTTTTAGTTCTACCTCTCAGTCTTTGAATTTCATTGCTTTTGTTTCTCTTATTCTCAAATTTTCCGAAGATAGCCAACAAAATTGATACAGTAGAATCTTGCGGCAATTAAAACATAGTTACAAAATTCAGCCCAGTGCCAGTGGCGGTCGGTAGATCGTCGTCCAGCACTGTGTATTATTGGTTTAGTCGTGAGACTGACTATCTTTCAACCAAGGGGGTCTGGGTTTAATCCCAGTAAATGTCTTGGGAGTTCTGAGGTAACAAATCTGGGGTCATTTAATAAAGACGGTAAGGTCGTTGGTTCCGATTCGTTTGTTGAAGAGTCGACTCTCTGACGTTGGTGCTAGATGCTCAATGTGGACAAGGGCGAATGACCAATTGAGGTTAAAGCCCCAATAAACAATACTCAATGCGGAAAGATCGACGAAAAATAAATTGATTCTTTGTATTATCATCAGTCTAAAGAAGAAGTATTTAATAAAAGTTTGTTTCGAATTGCGAACAATCAATATTACTCGAACTTGTTAAAATTGGCGGTACCATTCGTTTCAAGACCAAACCGCAACCAAATATTAATCAATATATTGATGGTGCAAAGGAATTCTGAAAATATTGATTCTGTAGAATTCAAAAAGAATTGACGCATTGAAACAGTCTTATAAATATTTTACTGACTATAATCTTCAATCGTGTAGGGTTCGCTTCCTGCCTTCGTGAGTTTGAGAGATGTTTTCCTTGCAGAAACATCCACAGTTTGTAACATCCACAAATCGCTTGCCAGACAAAGATTTTTTGGTCAATTTTGATAGCTTCTTCTAGTACTTCTTCCACGGCTTCCTCGCATGAGTTTGACCGCAGTGTAGTATGAAAGGTTTCATTAATTTTCACAAAATAAATCGAAACTTGAATCGAAATGTTGAATCGACGCACGAATTGTGATTTTGAATAGCTATGCTACCGATGTACTTAGTGCCTGGTTGATTCATAGACCAGTACGTGGAAGAGAAAATCGGATCGAACAGATTAACGATACGAGCACTTTACGAAAAAAGGCTTCGAATCACACAAATTAGTACAAGCTCTATCAGCAAAAAAGAAAAAAGATGAAGATATATCTTTATGGACCTTATTGGATGCGGTGAGTAGCTATCATAATTATGTGTTTTAATGAAAACCATTAACTGAACGAGCATATCTCGTTTGTGAGTAGCAATTTCACCCTTGTTTTCAATTTGATGAGGATTTGTTATAGTTTACATTGCAGTTCGATCTTGGAAAAATAACAGAGAAAATTATAAATGAAAAACCATTATTTGCTACTACTCCACCAATCTGCCCGCTTATTGGCCGGTGGAATATAATATGATCGAAATCTACCGATTTGACTTACGCGTGTTTCTCCTGCATTTCCTTCGAACGAGGAAGCTCATCGGATGATTTGTAGACAGGCGTAGTTCAATTAAAAGCTCTGATATCGTGATACTCCGCCGGTTTCTTCAGGGCTTTTGGCACGACCAGCCACTGCCATACGGTTGGCGGTTTGCATTGCATTGCATTGGATTGAAGGTACGGTAACGGAATTATATCGCACCAAGATTGGCACAGAACGTTGTGGCAAAGAGTGTGGCATCATTTCATCCACCCCGGGTTTGCGTTATTGGAGCGCCGACCTTAGCTTGTGTAGTATGATTTGCACAGTGCACCACCACACCGCAAAGGATGGGCCGGGATGCAACAGGTGCTTATTGCTTGAATTCCGGACTCCATGAAGGCCGTAAACGGATGAAAAGCTATTTCATTGAACAGATTTTTGCTGCGGGCAACAAACTAAGGAGGGCAGTGTGGTGTAAAATGTGTTAATCGGTGTTCAAACAATCGTGCAAGGAATTTCTCACAGAAGAAAAGCTGACCAGCAAAGATTCACAGTACCAAGAGGTTCCAGTATTTAAATCGTAGCACTACAAAATGTTCCATACACTTTCAACACTTTAGCTCCAAACTCTTTCGATATAGCCACAATCGATAGTTAAGTTGCGTTTGACTCCATACCGCCTAGCCCCGCGATACCATATACAAGCAGCAGCGAGGGCTAAAAGATGAACAAAAAGGGAGGCAAAATAGTGCAGATAAACTGAATCGGTAGGTCAATATCGTGACCTGCGGAAGGCTGAAGGCATACCGGAGCGCAGCTAAACAATTCTGAATTTTGCGCTCGATCTGTGTAAAACGGGGAAGCGGATCGGTGGATCCTTCGCGCGAGACTGTGGTAATATTCATTAAAAAAAGTATATTCAAGAATGCACTTCGCGTGGAGATTGCAAAAGGCAAGCTTCGTCTTCGCCGAAGATGAAGAGTAAATTTCGCTGCTTTCGTTTTGCGCATAATAGACACTGCAAGCTAGATCGAGATTGTCGTTAAGCTTATTTTCTTAATCGCTTGCACCATGTCCGTAGGTTTAACGGGAACACATTGATTTTTTTAAAGCAACAATCTGCTTCTATTTTCTTGTATCGAAAGCTTGGCATAGCATTTATTTTGCATATAGGTACCTGGAACTTGCACGGGTTCATAACTGGCGAAAACACACGGTGACAGTAGATGATTTGGATATGATTAATTCCTTCTATACTAATTCCTCATGTTTAATGCATTTAGGAAACGATGATAAACTGAAAAATGCACTGCATAAATTGCACATGGGGAGTGGTCCAGATGTGACACGGCTTCCGAACTGTCTTGCTCTGCACATGTCGCTGAGGTAACGATTCGTGTTTTGATCTAGTGGGTAAGTATTTGTCGTATATTGTAATAATACAGTATAAGGTAAGTATTGGACTGCCCATAAAGATAACAAAATTTTTGAAAACTTAATCGGCCCATCTTTGAATCGATTCCCAGTCCCAACGTGTTCGAAGATTGTATGGAATTTTTCAAATATTTACATGGGTAAAGACCGATATTTTCACGGCTAGGTGGCATGGTATGCATCAGTTTATCACATAAATTGAAAATAAAGATAATTTTATTGTCATAACTTTGTCGAAGACTGCAAATCAATGCATCTTGCTTGGGAGAAGTTAATAAACTTTTAATGAAGCGATGTCTGAGTCAGTTTTCTAATTGCTGCCGTTTATCCTGTGTGCACTGCTTTCCACTTCTTGAGTTAATTTTCTTTCTCGGTGGTGAGGTCATATTGACACTTCTGTGCTTGCTGATCGTTTCATCTGCCCTGCTCGTGTGTGCGTCCATGTCGTCGCCGCTAGAGCAGCTTTGATTTTCGCTGTTAGATGTTTGATGCATTTTTGGTTTTCGAGTGACTCTGTTATAGCCGTCTTTTTTTTTGTTTATTACTTCCCTAAGTATATAAGCTATTGGTTTGGGGATACCGTGGAACATTGTATGCCCGGCATTTGTTTTTGGTCTGCTGTCTGCGGTGTATCAGCAAATGCCATAGTCTGTTTGTTAGAGTTGGTTTTAGTACATGAATTTTCTTTAGGCGTTTTGGCACATGGCTTGCCTTAGTGTGTCGTTTTGTTACAGAACTGGCACGTGGACGTCTTCCCAGGATAGTGCATAGCGTTCTTTGAATGTAGTTAACACATTGATATGATCTGCCTTCAACGGTTAATTAAGAAGGTATAGTGTAGTTTACCTCCATTCGCATCGTACACCGTTGAGAATGCCAGGCAAAAAGTTTCTCCAAGTGCCATTTGCGACGGATTTCACTTCTCCATACTTCCACATGAATCTTTTAAAATAATTTGTAATAATAATTTTCGTCAGATCATTGTTTATGTACTCTGGGATCTTGGTTTTGATTTCTTCGTATTCAACGTCACTTTTCATGTTGTGCTTCGCTACGAAGCATTCTGGCTAGGCTAAGAAGGTGAACGTTATTAGTACTACATACCTTGTATGATGTAGTTGTATGTGCGACACCTTTGCACAGTGGTCGGAAACGCCAAAAACGTGAACTTAATTCACTAGAGGCCAAACCATCGAATATATTTACAGGGTGTCTTTGGAAGAATTATTTGTATGAATATTCCCCGCAATCTGATAATAATTGAAATTAGGTATGGCTTACTATGATCGAACTAAAAAAATTAACTTTTTATACTGACGACGTAGAAAGTTGGTGTCTTCGACAAAGTTTTAGAAATGCTCATAGTGAAGAATATTGTTGAAGAACTTGAGCTTGTAGGACTAAAGGTTATCGAGTTATATCTTAAATCTAGTTTTTTTAATATAACTTTTTTCATTGTAACTTTTAGAGCAAACTATGTTCAAGAAAAATGTGTAGGTATCAAAACTACATAATATTGTCGAAGACTGTATGTAAAAATACTTATTCGTTTCAAAGTTATTGAAGATTTTACATTTTTTTACGTCAAATTCAACTACGTATAAGAAAGAAAGGTGCAAACCAAAATGCACGAGCACGCACTTTTTTCGCTGTCTAAACTATGCACAATCGAGCTAAGAAGGTTTGGTGCGTAGTTCTCTAGAACCCTATGACTAGGGTAAGCTTACTTTATAATGATTTTTTACTTTTTCCATAGAAAAATCAGCAAAAAAATTTTTTTCTATTTTTTCCGTAAAATTTAGTAATTAATGGTATGACATTCTTTTGTGAACATTAAATTCATTATGACATGTCTATTTGAGTATATATATTAGTTTGGGATCTCCAATGATATTAAAAACTTCACATTTTTGCTCTCACATTTTAAAAAAATTGTACTATTCAGGTATAAATTGAAATAATACTTGAAATTGAATATCAAACCAAAAATTTAAAAAATTGGGGTAGAAAAAAAAAATGTTTGCTGATTTTTGTATGGAAAAAGTAAAAAAAACATGATAAAGTAAGCTTACCCTATTCATAGGGTTCTAGAGTGCCACGCACCAAACCTTCTTAGCTTTATTGTGCATAGTTTAAACAGTTAAAAAGTGCCTGTTTGTGCATTTTGGTTTGCACCTTTCTTTCTTATACGTAGTTGAAGTTGGCGTAAAAAAATGTAAAAATCTTCAATAACTTTGAAACGAATGAGTATTTTTACATATAGTCTTCGACAATATTATATAGTTTTGATAACTACACATTTGTCTTGAACATAGTTTGTACGAAAAGTCACAATAAAAAAGGTATATTAAAAAAATAGATTTAAGGGGGTTGCTATAGAAAACGCCTTATAACTCGATAACCTTTAGTCCTACAAACTCAAGTTCTTCAACAATATTCTTCACTATGAGCATTTCTAAAACTTTGTCGAAGACACCAACTTTCTACGTCGTCAGTATAAAAAGATAATTTTATTAGTTCGATCATAGTAAGCCATGGCTAATTTCAATTGTTATCAGATTGTGGGAAATATTCATAAAAATAATCCTTCCAAAGACACCCTGTGAATATATTCGATGGTTTGGCCTCTAGTGAATTAAGTTCACGTTTTTGGCGTTTCCGACAACTGTGCTTTGTTGGCAAAAGTTCCATTTTCACTTTGATGAACTGTTCCACCTCGAACTGTGGATGTTCTCCCGTAATGCGCACACCTTAGTTTGTAATTCACTCATTTCACATCCAGTTGGGGACAGTGGGAATTTGCAGTACACGTTATAGCAAAGCGGCGCGGATAGTATTTTTGTTTGTTTGCTGTTCACATGCTTTTTGGCTTCTGATCTGTACGATATATGTACTAGTCAGCCAATAAAAAGTCTACGAACTTATCTTTTAGAAGAAATCAATAAGATGTAAGGTTTATTTGTCAATTGTGGAATCTTCTAACAAGCTAAAAGAAAGAAATATTCGAATATTAAATTAAGTCGATTAAAAATAATTTCCAACTTTGAAAAACAACCAGTAACGCAATGTTTCTTTATCTCGATGCAGAAACTAATATTGCATTCTGACGGATTTTATTGGAGGAGTAGTGCAATTATCCTTCTGATACACAGAATTTAATTATTAACTTAGTTCTTACAGATTTCGCATAATTTACTGGAATATATGCTTTAGTTTTAGCCGTTGGTGTATCAAAAAGATTGAAAAGGAGACTAATATTAAATTGCGATCGTTGGATCTAGTATAAGCAGTTTTCTGTTTCTCTATGCCATTTCAACGCTCTGGAATCAATATTTTCGCGACACCCTCGCATAGCCTCGCACCATCAATATATTAAATCATCAATACCAGCCCCCTACTAGGCAGCCATTTTGTCCTAGCCAACATCTGCCTTTGTTCAAATCAAAACAACCCAATGCTATTGCACAGGCGACATGGGCCTAGATGCAGCTAGGCCCACATATGTTGACTACTGTCAAAGTCTGTATATCTCCATAGAGGATGACAGGAGTGACACCCTCCTGATCAATACGCATGCTGCTGCTAGTCTCATCCGCTTAAGATACCATAAGAAAATCAAAAAAGTACAGCACCGCGACGCTATCGGCACGCAGCTCAGAGCCAACACACGTATCGGTTTTACGAAGCACACGGCACTCAAAAAAGTCGGAACACGAACAGGTCCGTGTTCTTCTAACTTCGTGTTCGTGTTCTCGTCGAGCACTAGTTCTTCTAACATTTACGAGAACACGTTCTTCGAGCACGTGGCACACTAGTCTTGGAAGAACACGCACGCTTGCGTGCTTTTACAAACAACAGCACGCGTGCTTGGCGAGAACAGGAACGCGTTCTCGAACGTGTTGTAGGACATCACTGGTTATAGGTACCAGTGAATCAACCCACCTTTTGTTCTATATCAGTGCACAAACAAATTGTATCGTTGCCCCCGGCTGCGGAGTGAAATTAGTTAGCCAAATGAAACAAAAGTGCCCGTGCTACGGGATAATACGATTTCGATCGATTTTAATAAACTCGTGTTAGACCCACAGTGCAGTACGTACATTCAGCTACATCACGTTAAAACTGTGTTTTGATCACGTTTAGAAGCTTAGCACAGGCCGAAAACTTCATTTCACGAACAACATGCAACACGAGGTCGAATTTAATAACACCAGAATCATGATCCCCGTGCATATGAAAAACGACGGTGGAGTGCGTATCCATGATTTGGCCCCCCGCACTAGGGAAGATTACATCAAACGAATCATGTCGCAATATGGAGAAGTAGAATCTATTACGAATGACACCTGGAGAAATTTTTTCACCGACATTCCCAACGGCGTTCGTATTGTGAGGATGCGAGTGACTAAACCAATATCTTCTTACATGACTATCGAATGCAAATCACCGAAGGATGGCGTGACCTATAAGCAAACAACGCTAATCACATATCCCGGGCAGACCCCAACATGACGTTTCTATAACCATACAGCCCACTACGGAAAAATATGCGCCGAAGCAACTAGTCAAAACTCGTCTACTACAGCCAACTCTAACAAGCAACCACCGACACCTTCAGTTAAACCAAAAACAACGATCCAATTAACCAATAATGCAGGTACAACGACCACGATAACCGCTCCCAAACCAACAACTAGCATCACCAATAAAGAAGCAAATACCGAAGGAGATGGATTTACAACAGCGACCCGTAAGAACAAGAAACAAAACAGAACCTCTAATCGTGAGCAGCAAGACAGCAGTACTGCGGATAACATGGACGGGAACGATAACGCGAGAGAAGGCAGACTTAATGACCCCCAAGCGGCTTCACTGCCAAGGAAAAGGATCCCAACACGCTGCAGCAAACTGCGTCAACAACATCTGGCAGACCGACATTCTTAGCATTTTTTTGCACTTATTGTACAAAATTAAAAGACCCACGGCTCAATTGTGCTAATGCATTGCAATGCAAATAAATCTTAAGATTAAAAAAAATTGTATACAAGGACTTGTTCTTAAGTTTTGAACTTTAGTAACGAAAAAAGTAAAATTTATGCTCGAAAACAGTACGGTCAATATCACACAGCTTCAAAACCGTCAGCTTTGGAGATGTAGCATTTTCGAAGGATTTTGCAATGTAAAACATCTTCTGATAAAATAATTTTGGTGAGTTATTCTCCCAGAAGGATTCAGCATTAGGAGCATTAGTTCTTTAAACAAATTTAGCTTTCACATCTTCAATAAAGATGTTTTAAATGAAATTCCCAACAACTTTACTGAAGACACTAAGTCTCTTACTACTTTTTTGAAGAATTAATTTTATCTTGGGGAACTTGTTGCCAAACTTACACTTAAAAACTTTACTTACAAATCAGTCTAAGGCCATGTTGCCTTTGCTGTATCAAGAAGTCGTCTTCAGTTCACTCTGCCCATGGCTGTTTGTCGCCTCGCAGGGCACGAAGACTCCTCAGGTCTCCTTAATCTTGGTCGATCTCTCCTCCTTGTACCTGTCGGACTAGTTTCTAGAACGATTTTTACAATGAGTGGTTCTTAAAGCTACTGTGGCAATTCGTTGTTCATACGCCGTCTCCATATTCTATCTTTCATATGAATCCCGTCGTAGATCGTTCTCAACACGTTCCATTCGAAAACACTAAGAGCGCGTTGGTCTCCCGCCAGCATACTCCAGGTTTCGTGGCCGTAGAGGACAACCGGTCTAATGAACGATTTATAGAAGGTTAACTTTTACGAAACGACACGGTTTACACCATAGTTAGTGATCACGTTCAAATTATATCTTCATATAAACTTGCAGTAAAAAGAGAACCCGTTAATTTGACTAAATCAATAATCAATCATGAAAAACTCAATAACGACTTCCAAAATTTCATAGAAAACATCGAGTTGATTGATGATGTGGATGTATGTCTTACAAATATCATCACAACCTACAATTCTTTACTTGCGGAAAACACTAGAACGGTCTCCAAAACTTTTAAATGTAAAGGCATTTTTTGCCCTTGGATCAATTTCGATTTGTGGACACTGATTAAAATCAAAAGCAATTATCTGAAACGAGTAAAAAATAACCCCAATGATGAAAACCTCAAAGCTCTTCTGCAACACATAACTAAAAAAGTTAATCTACTGAAAAAGCGGTGCAAAAAGGCGTACTTTGAAAACCTTCTATCCAACACAACTCATTCAAAACTTTGGAAAAATATTAATACCATTTTGGTCGTTCAAAGTCGGATGTTCCCATCAGCCTAATTTGCAATGATATCAGAGTCACTGAGACTAAAGAAGTATGTAATGTTTTCAACGAATATTTCTCTAGTATTGGCAAAAATTTGGCTGACAATATTCCCACGAGTCCCAACTCAAATCGTATTACAAATATACAACACGTCCAAGAAACAATCTTCTTGCGTCCTGCAACCATAAACGAAGTGATCCTTTTGATTAAAGACCTCGAAAAAAATAACAGTTGTGGTCCTGATAAGATCCCCGCTAGTGTTCTTAAGAGTAACTGTACCACTTTTGCAAATATCCTAACCAAAGCTTTTAATTTAATAATTCAAACCGGCAGGTACCCAGACTGTTTAAAAATAGCCCGAGTAATTCCAATTTTCAAAGCTGGTGATCCAAACCAACCTTGCAACTATAGACCAATTTCAACATTGTGCGTTTTCAATAAAATTCTTGAGAAATTGCTCATCACTCGACTACTCGAGTTTTTGAACAAACACAACATAATTTACAACTACTAGTATGGGTTCAGACAGGGCTGCAGCACTTTAATTGCAATGACCGAACTAATTGACTCCATCATTAGTCAAATTGATGGCAAAAGAATTGTTGGTGCCCTTTTTCTGGACCTAAAAAAAGCATTCGATACTCTGGATCACTCAATCCTGCTTAAGAAGTTAGAATGCTATGGTATCAGGGGATTAGCAAAAAATATTATTCGTAGCTATCTGTCGTATAGGAACCAATTCGTATCTATTGGAGACTCGTGTAGCTCTTATAGACCAATAGAAATAGGAGTGCCCCAAGGCAGTAATATTGGGCCACTGTTATTTTTATTGTATATCAATGACCTAGGTAGACTCGGGTTAAAAGGGACTCCTCGTCTTTTCGCGGATGACACAGCGTTGTTCTACCCGAACAACAACTGCCTGGATATTGTACGCGACATTGAATCGGATTTAAAAACACTAACGACGTATTTCAACGAAAACCTTCTTTCCTTGAACCTATCAACAACTAAATATATGCTGTTTCGTTCATCTAGAAGAGCTATAGGCGTGCATCCAGACCCAAGAATGGGACAGTCTGTAATTCAGGAAACTAACTGCTTCAAATATTTAGGACTTCACTTAGACCCCACACTCTCCTGGATTGAGCATATAACATCTATAGAGAGAAAAGTTGCATCGTTATGTGGGGCCATGCGTAAAGTATGCTCTTTTGTTCCCCAGCATGTACTTCTAAAATTTTATTATGCGCACATCCACTCATTGCTGAACTACCTTGTATCTGTGTGGGGCCGTGCCAGTATTTCGAATCTGAAAAAGCTACAAACGCTTCAAAACAGATGTCTTAAAATTATTTATAAAAAACATTTATGTACCCTACTATTTTGTTATACAATAATAATGCCCATAACATTTTACCTTTGCTTGGGTTGACTAACTACCAAACAATAATGTACATCCACAATGCTTTGCATAATACTATTGCTCATAATAATCTAGAATTCCCAACAGGAATTCGAGCTCACAGCACTAGACAAGCCAACCATTTATTATACTCCAGAGTATCCACGAACCTTGGTCAAAGACGCATTTCTTTCATCGGACCTAAGTTATTCAACCAGCTTCCTATTGATTTAAAGCAAATAACATGTCGCACTCGTTTCCAAGCAAAATTGAAACTAATTTTAAAAAATAAAATAGGAGAATTTTTAATATAAACTTCGTTCAGCACCAATCGAGCTTATTCCTTTAGCTATAATTGGTTAACATTTTTTTAAATAAAAACAATTGATAAATGCATTTTTTATAGCAATAAGTAATAAATAAATTTAAATTATTATGAGCTTCCTGCAAAGCTACGATGGGACCCTTAAACGGATTCTTTTCCGCTGGGTACTCGCCGTAGCTTCTTGTCAAATTTTGTGTTTTGTCGGTCTCGTATTGTTTTTTTTTGTTCTCAGCGTTTCCGCGATTCGTAACTTTGTTTTGTTGTGCTGCCCTTTTTTGTACGCTGAGAACTGATGTGTCCACTACCAGGGGGCTCCGTTTGTGAGCTTTTTGGTGTGGGGGTAAGAGGCGGGCTATTAAAAAAAATATGTGGTGTCGTACATTCTTCGATCGAAGGGTTTTTCGAAGCCCAAAGTAACAACGTTCACCTGCTAGAATAAGTTTCCAAATTTCTCTGTTGGTGTCATTAGTGGGGGTCATTGTGAGTCCAAATACAGCAACTCATCAACCAGCTCGATGTAGTCGCCATCAATCGATATACTTGGTGGGAGGCGTAACCTCTTACTCTCATGTACTATGTCTGACGCATTTGTGACCAGTTCAATTCGTTCAGTCGGTTGTACGCCCCCACCAACGTCTCAAGATTCTGCGCCACAATATTGACGTTACCGATGAAGCTAAAAAGCTGAACAGACTTCCAGAAAACCGTATCACTCGTGTGCTCTTATCATCACACCTTTCCGTATCCCTTTCCGAGTTTCAAAAAGACTCGAAAGTACCTCTAATACTCATCACACATCACTCGATCTATTGTCGTTTGACAGGAAATCCGTTTTTAGGCTTTATATGCCAATTTTCTCAACGAACTCGCTTGCTAACTTTGATTGGCGGTGACAATGAATTTGGGAGAACACCGAGCAATGGGATTGCTCGTTAACTAGTTGCAGCAATCCCGCTTAATACCCTTTTTATAGATAGGACATACTACGTCCTCCATCCAATCTTCCGGTAAAATTTGTTTCTTCCAGATCTTCGAAACCACCCAGTGGAGTGCTCTAACCAACGCCCCTCTTCCGTGCTTCAGCAGTTCACATGGCAGTTGATCATTGCCAAGGCTTTATCAGTTTTCAACCGTCCGATCTCGTCATGAATCTTAGATAGATCCGGCGCTGGGAATCTGTCGTCGGCTGCGCATGTCCTCAGGCTGATTCTTGCGATAACCTCGTCGTCTACTGCTATTTCGATGTTCGTCATAATACACTTATCGATCAGCTCACACTCGGTCGTGAGAAGGTCTCCATTATGTGGTTTTCGTTTGAGGCGAAACTGAGTCAGTTCCTAACCCCAACTGCTGTCAAAATGTATGGATTGACAGTGGTTGGGGTTAGAACCTGACTCAGTTTCAGGTTCAAGCGAAATCGCCATTAGTATCTCTTCATATGTCGGTCTGTGGCACATAGCCTTTGCTCGAGCGATTTACCTACTCGTAGAATTTTCGTAACTCTGTATAGATGCTCCATCGCCTCGGTATCCCGATCTCCCTGTAGGCGATTCCGAATCTATATTCGCACTGCGGAAGGTGCGAATATTTGTGATGTCGGAGAAGAAATTTGCGATCATTAGAACGTGGTCGATTTGGTTCTCAGTTTGTTCATCAGGTCATCTCAAGAGTTGCCGCGGGCGCCAAATGCACATAAAATGCATCTTTCTCGTTCTCGGATCTCGCTTTGTGAGGGCAGTGCACGTTAACGATGTTCCTTTCGCTGATCGTCTGCTACGCTTTGGCGCATCTTGCCAAGCACTACAAAGCTGGTTCCCAACTCGTTTGTTGTGCCGTTGCTATAGTAGAATGTAACCGCTTGATGTCCGCTTTTCCTCACGTTCTGTCCCGCCAAACAAAGTTCCTACAATGCTACGGCTTTGAAGTTGCGAGTTTTCAGCTCATCGTGTAGGATTCGTTCGAACCCAGGAAAGCAAAGTGACCTGCAGTTCGATGTGCCCCCCCCCCCCCCCCAAACCAAATTTCTGGCTACGCCACTGCATGAACATCATTAGCGAGGCTAAGAGACTAGGTGATTAAGTTTTCACCTCACAAGTTATACACAATTAATTACCAAAACGCAAAACCGTTTTTATTTAGCCATAACTATCTAAATAAAATAAATCTCGACATTTTTTATATTATTGAACGTTTCTATCAGTGTAGCTGTTATTTATATAGACTTACCATAAATCTAATGACTTCTGCAGCTTAAACCACCAACACTCTATATATCCAATTATATTATTCGAATAATCCTCGAATTGAAGCGCGAAAAAACAACCTGAATTGTGGTCGCAGTGGCAAAGTCTCCACTAAATAATCCCACAACAAGACACCATACCCTTCGGATGAATGTCATCAATGAGTGCAGCCGAACGGAAAGAAACGACCGCCACTATAAAAGTTTGATTTGAAGTAAAAAAAAATGTATGCATTTATGTAAATTTTCAACCTTTAAATCATTTGTATGTAAATTTTTCCTGTCGCTGCCTGCACCGAAAGAAAAGCGAAAGATCTAGCCTGCCTGCGCGAATGAGGTGCAATATCTCCTCTACTTTCGCGCGTGGGTGGCTTTCAATTAGAATTTATATTTTTTATTTAATTACCTTCCCCTGTGTTTCACGTCAGGCTTTCGCCATTGCATATCGACCATCATGATGATTGTGGGAGAGAAGACGGTGACGACGACGACGACGACGACGTCCAGCATCGGTAGTCGGGTAGCTCGCAGCTCGTAAGCCAGCAGTAGTTTGGCATTAGTAGTAGTTGCTGTTTCTGGTGGCCCCTCCCCGTTTCCTCATGAGGCGCAGAGTGCTCGAAGTGCTTCTGGGCGGGTTGCAGCATGTAGCATGTCATATTTCATAGAAAAACAAACAACTGCGGAGGCCCTCGCGGCTGCACCTTGCGAGTTCGTTGTTTTAGCTGCTGTCCCCCGACCCCCTCTCTCTCTAACCGCAAGCGACATGCATGTTGTTGTTGTTTTCTTGTGTGCTAACGGATCGGTTTGTAAAGAAAGCTGTAGTCGAAACCGCCCATCGGTTCCTTGTTGCGATTTCTTTGCTGTCCAGAAGATAACGACTGCGAATTGTTCTTTTTGTTGGTTGGCGAGGTGCCGAAAAAGTTCCAAATAGTCAACGCCTCATCGTAACCGGCACTTGCTGTAAGAAAGAAAGTGAATGTTTTGAACAATCAAATCAAGTAGTTTAGACGTTTCATCCTAGTAAAATATGACCATTTGAGCAACCCTACTGCTGTCCATTGGCATATGTTTCCACCCTTTTTTTGTCATTTCGATTTTTGTACCACATGTGTTGCGGTATCTTCGGTATTCGGTCAGTTGTTTTATGAGAAATGGCATATCTCTCACCTAACTGTTTGCCGTCGGGACTCCAGAAAAGGTGCGCTACAACGTCCTCGTGATTCTCCATAACGTCCACTACGCGGTCCATCGAGGCGAGCACAATCATGTCGGGTGATATTCCAGCTGGGCGAGGAAGGATGCGGGAGCAAGAAAAAAAGATAAATCATTCACTTGATATCGGCTTCAGGGATACATTTGCAAGGGCAGATAATTTTCGCAATGTTCTTCACATGTCCCAGAATGGAATGGACGGCATAATTTGGTGTGAGGCAGTGGCTGTGAAAATATGCGCAGATTGTCACTCCAGTTCGAACAGGCAAAACAAACAACAATGATGACTAGCAAGAATTATTTCAAGGGGGGCGTTTGGTTTAGTAGGCAAAAAAATGTTTTCTTTTTTATACGCTTAACTGTTAGTACTGAACCTCTAGAATAGTCTCCCGCAATCTCGGTGGCCACGCTGGACTTCTTTGGTGTTAGACAGCCATGCATTCCTCACGCGTATTTGCTGAAACACACGCATATTTCAATCTATTGGCAACAATTTTTTAAAAATTGACGGCGATAAAAATATAGTGTAAACGTTACACTCTAAACAACTTCTACCCAAATTTTCAAGCGAAAATACCCAATGGGTTATTTTCTACAGCGTTTTAGTTTATTAGCGTTTCTCTCAAAACCGCGTTTTTCAAATTGGCGCACACGATATCTCAAAAACTAATCAACGATTTGACTTTATTTTGACGTAGGACTACTTCTTTGTTTTTTAAATGGGGTTGCACTTTACAAATTGGTATGTAACGTAAGTGGTCAAGTTTTACACGCTTATAATTCAGCCATCTCACGAGCAAATCTCAAAGCAAGTTGTCTCTATCGCTCCACCCATAATCACTAGCGTTGATTCATTTTGCTTAGTGCGTACCTTTCATTTGTGTATGGATACGATGAACTGACATAGATGTTCGATTCTAGCACTGTACAACTGTACACCGTTCGCTTGGGTTTATTGTTTGAGGCTAATGTGTAGGTATATCCAAGATGTTGCGGTCACATGCGCGTATGATAGAAATCTGAGCTTTCACTGCGCAAAGTGAAAACTTTTCCTTTCTTTCTACACTCAGGTTTTTACGCGGATTTTGATGTTTACAAGGATTTTGAAATTTACGCGGTTTTTATTTACGCGGATTTTTTAATTTACGCGGTATCCATTAACGAGATTTCCATTAACGCGGTTTCCATCCCCCGCGTAAAAAAACCTGAGTGTATTGTCATCTCCAAGGCGCCTACGAAAATTTTCGTAGCAAAAATTCACGCGAATCGATGGAATGCGCAACGAAGGTTTATCATTTACGTTAGATCAATTAATTGATTCCACGTGATTCATTTCCATTCAAACTATCCCTTCTTATTCTATTACATAGGTGCTACAAAGCCAATTTATGAATGAATACACTGGTACTCGCATCTAAGTCCATATATAAAATTGTTTTCGATCCTTGTATATGTTTTGCTTCGATATACGATTAATCCCACCGCTTTCGCTATATTTATATGAGTACTTTAGGAAAATTACAATAACGGCAATATAAAACTATAAATCTTGTTCTATACATGAACTGTGACTGTAGTGTCTAAAACATGATTTTTCAGCATCGATCTGGTTTTTTAGCGCACTCAATCGAAAAGCTTTCACAATTTATTAAGGTTGAGAATATCCCATAAACTTTTAAAACAGTTCCAGGTATTAGTTCGGTTTTCGATCGCAGTTTTCTGTCAGCTTTCTTCAGATCTGCTCAAATAAGTTTAATCGAATTCGATCGCTCATTATAAATAAAATTACCTGATGAGCAAGACGGTTTGGTTCAGTAGGGAAACTGGTGGTAAGACGGATATATTAAGACAGTATTTCCTATTATAACATAGTAAGGGCATGGTTTTGTCAACATGTAATACTCTGTTTTGTAGCTCCATATGTTGGCTTTCGAGTGCTCAGAGGGCTAATGTAACAAAAATCATTTGGTATCAACTTTTAAAGAACTAGAAAACGATACAATATCTGCAATTTTTCCAGACGGTGGGTAGCACGGACATATGGTAAGGGTAAGACGCACATGTTGCGAAAATGATGATCACAACACAAAAAAATATAATTTACTGTTTATAACGGATGTTTTGAGTAGATTGTGGTTCTTCTTAATAAACCGTGGTCGGGGGTCACTTTACGCCAAAAATAGAACGTTATGACAATTACACTCAGGAACTACGATCACGCATTTTCAAATTTGAAACTGTTTGATGTTTTCCATATGGCAGAAGTACCTCCAAAGTGAAAAGAACTTTTGGAAAATCAAGATTGAACATGCGATATAAAGAACTAATTTTTGCGTACATTTAATGTTTCAATTTCAACGCTTACTACGATTACTTGCAAGCATTCTCTTAAACCTTTATCAAATTTTTATATTCGTGTTGAACCATCGAATGTTACCATGTTTTGCCTATGTTAAAATATAACGTTAAATTTGAACTAAAAGCTCAAGTATCATTCGTTAATTTTGGCGTAAAGTAACCCCCGATGACGGTATATGTTAAATTCGAGGTGAAAAATAACGTTTGGGGTCCGACTTAGAGTTTAAGCAAATGAAGCATTTTCTAATCGCTTTTGCCTTTGTCATAAAGAGAGCTATACAATCACTTCCAATGATCACTCACTATCACATATACAAAACTGGATATATATTAAATATGTAATTGTTAACATGAGTTCCTCAATTACGCACAGCCAGAGTATGGGACTTGCACGAAGTGGTCCACCTTTTCCAAGTTCTAGCATTTCCGTATTTAGCCTCGGTCACATTAACGTACACCTTGCAGTCTACTGCATGTGAGACTTCATCTAACTGGATGGTTCTCCACGTTTGACCGCTAGAATTTCGTTTCTATATGCGAAACATGTAAGGATGCATCCATAGAATTGTTCAAGACTGTCCGTCTTGCCCCACTAGTACACCTATTTTTTAAACGTTTGCGCTTATTAACGCATGAATCAACTTAGTTGTTATTTTCCACGAAGATATCACTTAAGAGTTACTTTATCGAAATAAGAAAAAAATCCTCGAAAAAATTAACTTTTTCCTTGATAAACCTTAAAATCGGAAAGTTGAAAAATACATCCGTCCGAAGCCGCACTACTGATGATCAATGTTTGCATAAATTGTACACGTTTAGCAGTATTTAAGGCCGACTGGTTTGGCTCCTACTTTTGCTATTGGCTGGTGCGAACAACTAGTGCTAATGCCACGACTGGCTCACTCACCCTATTGGAATTTTTTTATTGTGCTGATTTTTTTTTAAACCAGAATAGCTTTTGAAAATTCGCGCTGGATAGCCGCTTCCGCATGCTCACCGCGAAAGTGCCTTACGAAATTTCTGGAATCACACCTTCATTCTAATTGCGAATATTTACACGTTTTGTTTATCTCGATCTTCTACAACACTTTCCCGTTGTCCCTCTCAACGCATTCTTGAATAATACCGCAAAACTTCCGTTTATTTGACACAATTTCGTCCGCTATTTTTTTTTATTTTGTCATGTGAAGTTCACATATGCTCTCGGGTTGGAGTGTAAAATTGGAATGAGCAACCCGCCTTAATTTTAGTTAAAAACTGAACAGCATTCAGTGTTGCTAATTAGTATTACAAGAGAAAACAAGTCCAAAGCAAACAGAAACGAAAATAATCCATTAAATTGACTTATGGGCATCTACGTCAGATATACAACCTAAACTTTAATTCATGCAATTTTTTTTTCTTGTGTCTTTTAGCAAAAAATAATAGACATGTATTTTTTACTTTGATGAATATGATGTTTTTTTCAAGTTATGATTTTTTAACTTTTGAAGTTCACAAAATTGAATATTTTTGAATCACTGATTCTCGTTGCGTTTTCGCAATAGCTCACCGGGATTTCTTACATTTTTTTGCTAGGAACAAATAATTTCTTTAAGTTGGATCAAAACAATTTTTTATACTTTGTTCACAATCATTACTATATAAAAAAGATTGCGCGAAAAATTCAGAATTGATCTCGAAGTACTTTACTAAGTATTTTCAATTATAACAGGCCATTTAGTTGACTAGCTTTTGTTATAATTTTAATATCTCGCAAAGAATTTTGAGATCCATGCAAAATTTTCAGCAAACTTACATGTAGGTTAGAGTCGGTATTATGGACTTCAATGAATTTGGGAATGTAAAAACAAAAATACTTGACCTAGATCATCTACGAAAGGTAGACCATTAAAAATAAATAAATGTGATCGCAGTTTAATATTTCAAAAAATCAAGTTCTTGTTCGCTGACTAAACTGACTGCTGTTCGATTTTTGTATCTGACATTTTTGCTCGGCTTGGTGAACGTGGCTCCTGCTAGCGAGAAAAGTCTTTCAATGCTAGCACTTTGTTGTACATCAGGAACAATTGCTTCAATCTTCGCAATGGTTTTGCTTTCAATCCTCCCTTCCCGTAGCATTCGGCGATGGATGTATTGGATGGACAACATAGATATCGCTCTGATTCTTCAAGGCAGGTCTCCTCCCCAGCATTAAATGACGAGTTATTTTGACTAACTTGTCCAAAAAAATTCAGAATCTTCATCTTATACTGTTGAATCTGATATACAATCTCTTACTCCATCAACATTGTTAATTTCGATGTCCTCCATTAAGTGGAGAATTAGAGCGCCTAAATGTTGGGATTAGGGCAGCTGCTAATATTAGGTCATTATCAGTCATCAGAGGCCCAAATCGTCGTTCTGCAGTCAACTCCTTTGTTCGATGTTCAAGAAAAGTCAAGCAGTACTTCAAAGGCTTGCCGTCCTTCTGGGCACGTGCTTCAAGCTTTCTTTTCAAAGCAAGAATTTTTAGCAAGAGGTGTCCTAAAAACATTTATTTCAAATTTTGTAGAAGGTTGAGGATGTATGCGATCGGCTGGCTAATCGAAATATATTCCTTCATATAAACTCTTCTGGGTGCACTTTGGGTAATCCAGTTTTATAGATTGTTGTGGTTAGAATATCAGGCAATTTATCAATAATGTCACAGATCTAGAAATTGAATTAAAAGCTATAATAAATGATAAAAATATTCTAGTTACCGAATCTAGCAACAATTTAGGACAGGTATGGTCAGATTCACTCCAAGGCCTTCTTTGATTATCTCTGCAACAACAAAGGATTTGTTCTGCATCCTCCACAAATTTCTCAATTTTCTGTAAGTGGATTCGTGTTTCGCTTTTGGTATCTCTTCCGTCAGCAAACTATCCACGTCAGTAACATTTACTTCCACAAGATCTATATGTAATCGACCCCCATCGCTAAGATCTTCAATAACCACCAAATCGATATCATTTTTCGGAGCTTTTAAGTATATTGTACCGGGATTATTATTTGTTGCAAGCTAAATTTGTTTAGCTGCACTGTGAAAAACTTTCCGTAAGTTTGCTGCACTGTCCGTTGTACAATACCTTACTTTTCCCACTGGACCGAAATCGGCATGAACTTTGTGGATTAGCATTAGCTTTAGCATCAGCTAAAACCTCTGCTGTGTGTCTACCTGTTATTCATTTCAACGCTAGATCCGCAGATTGTCGATCCACCGTAGTTTCATTGATCCAGTGGATTGATATTTAAAGAAAACTACGTCTTAATTTTGTACAGCAATCAGCTGTTGTTGCCACATTTTTCACTGTGGACCTTTAGCGTTGTGGTCATGCAATCAAATCTTTCGTCCATTCTGCTGATACCCACTGACAAGCCATTCTGGTAGACCTAGTTCTGTAACTCGCTTGTAGGAAACGGAATCAACAAGACGGAAAGATAACCCTTCGTTGATTATTAGATTATCAGTTGCATCGTAAACGTCTTGCTGTGTAACTTTCGGTTTTTCATAAGCCAAACCGACGTCACCTTTTCGATTGAGATTTATTTTGAGTTCATTCTGGAGTCTATGGTTTGTCCAATTGTGTTTCCGCTTAAATATAGAGATTGTTATAAAAATAATATGGTTCGTAATAAAAGGTGTATGTATTTTCACTACGAGTAATTTTTAACGTGGTGTTTATTTTTTTAATGTGCTGATTTCGCATGGTATACATGTAAGAAAAATCGTAATAACCTTTTGTTCACATTTCTCACTTATGGCCTACTGAAAAACAACCGAAATTAATGTCGCTGCATAAGTTAGGTTCGTTCTGTTTAATATCCAATTTAATACAAACTATTGGTTTGGTTGGATTACTTGTATAGATTATTCGCAGATAAAATCATCATAGCCACATAAAATTGACTTACCTTCACTTCAGATTGGTCGTGGAAGAATAGCCACAACTCAATGTTGTTGATCTGGAATTCATCCACGAAGTTTTTATCGGATTTCTTCTGCTTGAATTGAAAAACCTCATCAGCCATTTTTTTTTAATAAACACAAAGTCTCACTTCACTTTGGACTACCAAACACACACGGTGGCTCTTTCAAGATGAGTAAAGCCATGTCAAGTGATCCTCGAATTTTTCGCAAAATCACCGATCTTCATGAGGTATATTTTATTGTATAGGGATTGTGGTGAATAGCTTTTGGTATAAATATTTCGTTAAAATTCCTTTTTTTCTTTAAGATATTAACCCTTAAACTTTATTGCATCATAAAACTGTAAATTTTATATCTCGAACAGTTCTGAAGATAATTCAATGAATTTTTGCACACTTATGGAGTGATACTTGCACTATGTTATAAAAATGTTTTACTTTATAATTGTGTGAATAACGGTACTTTGCATCTATTTAAAATTTTCGATTGTATTTTTTCTTGTGTTCTTCACGCTAGAAATTTTCAAAACGTATGTCAAATTATGCGGCAATCTTCCATCTTCAATAATCTGTATTGATAATTTTTCATTTTTGTTTCTATCGAGAGTTATAGCGGATTTTGTAACAGTGCGCTCTTTCAACGCACGGCCCACCTTGATGCAGCCCGCGAGAACGTCCTATTGGCAGCGTCACGCGTCGCTACGTCAGAATGCGCATCGCGTGGGAAGTGCGCATCGCATGTCTAAAAGAAATCACATCTCTCTATTAGCGCAAAAGGGCAAACTTTTATAAACGGATTATCGACGGTAATTTTTTTCCGGATATTTTGAGATGCATTAAATTTTTTTGATCGAAGTGCACAACAAAAATTATAGTTGTTTAGTATATTTTTTTATTATTATAATTCAACGTTACTAACAATTAACATCTTTAAAACACTTTTTTTAGTCAAAATACATCTACGTTATATCCAAATTCATTTTTAGTCTACAACATTAATATATGAAAATGGAAAATATTATGCCAACAGCATTTTATTTCACTTTTTTCACCGAGTGATATTACCTGTAAACAACGATGTTTCTTTTGAAAAAAGTTTACATAAAATCTGTTGTTCAATCGCATCGATGTTGGGGTTTTTTTTTATCATTATTGCTTCTGTTAATTCTGTTAATTGGTGGTTCTCTAAGTTTTGGTAAGATATTATTTACTTTATCGAATTTCAATTAATCATCTACGATCCTTATTTCAAAATCATCGTTACAGTTTTCCGCATGTACCTGTTGAGTCATTGAACATTCCAGTTCCATTACTTTGGCAAACAATATAAGAAGGAAAATTAAACGTGTAAATTTTCCTATATTTTAAACGCATTCTAGAGGAACCCATTACTATAGACATGGAATGTAAAATTGAAAATTTAACGAACATTGTGTTTTGTTCATGTCCATATTTCTTTTCGTTGTATTTTTTGCGCCCATTACGACATATGCTACACATGTGTTGACCAATATAATTTTAAATTTATAACTCCACATGGATGCCACAAAAACAAGATACGATGAACATATTGATGAAATTTTTTAACGGAATACATCATTCGTGTGATCGACCCATATTTATAACATAAAACAATCGAATGTTTTTTGAGCAAATATTGTCTATCTTGAGATAATATAGCATTTCGTCGAGTTGTCTCTATATGGGAAACACTCAAGTGCGATCGGAGCAAAAACAAACGTTAAACGTTTTCTCACTCGCACTGATGCAAATCAAATGAGCGCGTAATTTAACGCACGACCTGATGGCGCATGGCTGAAAAGTCGCAATATGGATTTGTGAAAAGATTCGCAATATACCGTGCTCCTCTCAGACAGAACCAACTGAAAGTAAAACGTGGTGAAGTATGACAATTGCTCATCGGCTGGCAACATCCGAGCCCGCTTGTCCGAATGACAGAAAATTAAATAACTCCTGAACAATATAATAACGCTAAAGAGCATGTAAATTACTCAGAAAACATTCACTTTCAATTATCCGTAAAGAAGAGCTTGTCTTTTTGCTTTAATATCAGAGATGCCAATTTTGAACATGAGATACGCTCCTTCAAAACGATGCGCATTAGGACGTTGCGACGTGCGGCGTTGCCAATATGTACGTTCTCGCGGGTTGCATCAAAGTGGGCCGTGCGTTGAAAGAGCGCACTGTTACAAAATCCTCTATAACTCTCGATAGGAACAAAAATGAAAAATTATCAATACAGATTATTAAAGGTGAAAAATTGCCACATAATTTGACATACGTTTTGAAAATTTCTAGCGTGAAGAACACAACAATAAATGCAATTAAAATTTTTAAATAGATGAAAAGTTCCGTTATTCACACAATTATAAAGTAAAAACATTTTTTCAACATAGTGCAAGTATCATTCCATAAGTGTGCAAAAATTCATTGAATTATCTTCAGTACTTTTTAAGATATAAAATTTACAATTTTATGATGCAATAAAGTTTAAGGGTTAATATCTTAAAGAAAAAAAGGAATTTTAACGAAATATTTATACCAAAAACTATTCACCACAATCCCTATACAATAAAATATACCTCATGAAGATCGGTGATTTTGCGAAAAATTCGGGGATCACTTGACATG
The DNA here is from genome assembly GCF_030247195.1 of Topomyia yanbarensis. Classification (NCBI taxonomy): domain Eukaryota; kingdom Metazoa; phylum Arthropoda; class Insecta; order Diptera; family Culicidae; genus Topomyia; species Topomyia yanbarensis. The sequence continues at coordinate 47,152,037 of NC_080672.1, read as the reverse complement.
GCTTTACTCAGATGCGGATGGTAATCTTTTTCACCGGGAGTATTTTGTTAAACAGTAAAGTTTGACATTAGTATACAACAACAGTAAAATCGAGGTTAGCTAATTCATTGCATTTGATTGTGTTGGTGTAGGTGACGTCACATTCTCCAAAAGCAATGATCTTTTCTAATGAGCAATTGTAGGTTATAAGTCTGGTGGGCCATTGTATATTATACTTATTTGATCCTAAATGGAGCTTTTTAGATCAAATAAGTATAAAATATTGGTGTTATTATTTGAATAAAATCCACCAAAACGCATGGTCGACAGATATTTTTCTTTATTAGACCTAATCCATAATTTTATTAAATGTATTCTTTTTGCCCGTGAAACCCGTATTCCCTACTCGCAGTAATCGTTTGCCTTAATTATGTGTACACGCCACCGAAAAACTACCTAAAATTAAGTACTTTTGACTTAATCTCGTGGTATCGTGCATGAAGGTAAAATTAGGTAAATCGTGTTGAAGGTAGCTTCCATTTAACAACGGCAAAAATAATAACTCAACCTTGAGTTTAATTTACTTAAATTTAAGTTGAATTTACCTAATTTTGAGTATACCCCAAACAACTCAAAAGTACCTTACTGCACGGAAGACCTCGACGTAGTCGAATCTCTCGTTTTGTTTTTGACAACACTAATAAGTGCGAGAGCGACGCACAGCTCAAATGTACCTAAATTTAAATTAAAAGAACTTATTCTGTAGGTTACTTTATGGTTGCGTGTACCAATAGTATATCAAGTCATGGCTGATATACAAAATTTAATATTTGCTGAAATAGCAGGGATATGTGCGTTTAGCAAATCCAATGCGATCAATTTCCGTACCTTGGTGTTATACACTCGTGATTCACTAGATGGAACACTACTTCTGACCAATTAACGAATCAGATTCGCTAATTGGATCCGATAGATATGATTAAAACTGCACAAAGTAAATGGTGGATGTGTAAAATGCTTTTGTTTACATATAATTATTTTAACTGAGGTTCAATTAAAAGGAAGTCCAGTCAAATAGTATGTCAAAACAGACTAATTTTAACATTCCGATTGACCTGAATCCCTATGTGGAAAGCTATTAATTCTCGTTTAATCGTGCCTTTAAAGTGCTTAAAATTGTTTATTTGAGGTACTTTTAACATGTTTCGTTTGCATTTATTAAATATAATACATGGAAAAAGTAATATCTAAAAAAAAATTCGCCCTGGTGAGAAATTTTCGCGTTTACCCAATTTTCCTTCTTAGGTGAAATATAGCATAGTAAAATCTAAATGATTGGCCATTTCCACTCTAATGCATTAGGGATGCGCTCAAAATGTCTAAAACTATTGATATTCAAGTGCCCTTTGGTCTTCCATCATTTGACTGTAATGTCTAACAATAAACATTTTCAACCATTTTGACACAATAGTTAACTTAACTAACGAAAAAGGAACGCCAACTGTATAATGATGATCTCCGATGAATTATCGATGATGACGATCAGTACGACGATGGCGGGTGGTTAACGTTATCGTCGATGTGTGACCTGTGTTTCGTTGGTCACAATAAATCCGATGTCACTGGGCCAGCTTAATATAGACCCTTAAAAATTTTGTTATATTTGTAAATATTGTCAGTAAATGTCTAAATGTGGAATAAATGTCATAGCTTCCGTGTTTACATGTTTGAAGGATGTTTATTTCATGTTTAGTAGTCTTCGGTTGGTGCCCTTCAGTATTTATTAATCTATTTATTTATTTATTTATTTATTTGTTCATTTATTTATTTATTTATTTATTTATTGATTTATTTATTTATTTATTTATTTATTTATTTATTTATTTATTTATTTATTTATTTATTTATTTATTTAGGGTGATGAGCCTATTTGCGCCATGTTTCTATTATCGCCCTACCCATTTGAAACCGTTGGTTAGAGCATTGTCTGCCATCTTTGTTCAACGCATTGAGTCAAATGGCAGCGCAACAATAGGGGCACTCGATTAGAGTTCATTGTGTTCAAACACGAGAATTTTACTGTTTTCAACGCATTTGTGTTGTTATATTGGTTCTTTACAACGAAGCAAAGCTATTGATGTCAATTTTTACGCATTCCATTGATTGTAGGACGAGAAATTAACAAATTAGTGAGGCACCTTGCTTAGTATGGTGAAAATAGGCTCATCACCCTATTCATTCATTTATTTATTTATTTATTTATTTATTTATTTATTTATTTATTTATTTATTTATTTATTTATTTATTTATTTATTTATTTATTTATTTATTTATTTATTTATTTATTTATTTATTTATTTATTTATTTATTTATTTATTTATTTATTTATTTATTTATTTATTTATTTATTCCATATTGATTTATTTACACAATTTATTTACTCAATTGTTTATATTACGTGTCAGATAGTTTATTTACATTTTTTGTTCATTTCTTTATTTGGTGAAAAGTAAAATTATACAATGTAAAGGTAATGCATGCAACCAATCCGATCTAAACATTCAAATAAACTTTTTGTCGGGGCACCAACCCATACATGTTTGTAAATAATGATTTTTTTCTTTGCTACGCTGTATACAAGAATAGGTCATCGAACGAAAGTGGAGATGGTTTCCGGGGGCACGGGGGAATAAAAAGGGGCTCCCGCGTCGAAAAAGAGCTCAATTAGTGAAATCAGGTCCGAGCAGTGATGACCCGCGGCAGCGTTATCCCTTCGTCATACCGGGATTGTGCGTTTTGACAGTTCGTTTGCTCCGTCTCCGCCAGTTTGTGGGATCTCAAAGATCCGAAGCGAATCCGCCAGAAGCACTGAACGTTTATTCCTAACAGGATCAGTTGAGTCACAGTGTGCTGTGTTTTACACGGTGTGCTGTGTTTTACTATAGCCCAGTCCAGTGAAGAAGTAGTGTGACGCGAGTGCTTCTCTTGGACGAATGACACCATTGCAAAATAAGGCGGTATATGAACTGAGGCCGACGTTATTCCTGTGACAAGAAACTAACCGTTAACCCCACTCGATAGTGTTAAATCGCTCGCGTCATTCTGTGCACAGTGTACCACTCCCGGACCCTTTTCGAAAACGCAGGCCACACGCTAAACGGCCGAGTTGCCGCCGCAACTGGATCCCGACCGACGGAAGCACCCGGTCTAAACACCCGTCAGCTATACCTGTTCCTGTACGACACCGCAGTCCCCAGAAACCCAGCGAAGCAGCATGTCGACCACCGTTCGTCCCGGCCGCAACGATTCCCGGATTAAAGTAGTAGAATAAAATAATAACTTGCGCAAGTATTTTGGTGTTAGTGTTTAAGCGCCGAAATAAAATGTCTGGTCTATCTGATTAAGGTTCAAAGAACTTTCGGAGGGCGTCTACACGAATTGAACGATTGATAGTATGCGTTGGAAAAATGCGTTCAACTTTGTCACCGGTTTATCCATATAAAGCATTTATTAAACTCTAAAAGAAGAATATCAGTCGATTTATTAGATTATCACGATTCACATCATGCAAAATAGTTGGTGGAAAAACAATTGACCGAGCGGAATGGTGCTTTTGAAAAAGTGGTTGTGATTTTTCGTCACACCACTACACTGTGCCGGGGCACGCAACACAACTGCGTAGTGAAAAAACCACAGCCACTTTTCCAAAAGCACCAATCTGGATCATAAAAATGGTTAGGTTAGCTATTGAGATTTTCGAGAATTGAACGAAAAATTAATAAAAATGTAACTTTAAAACAAATTAGTTCTAAAAGATTACATAACCTCATTAACTGTAACAAGTGAGGACACCATCCAATAGTAAATTTCACCTTTCTAATGAAACCAAAAGATTTAAAATACAAAGTACACTTTTTGAATCAGAGGTATTTAAAACAAACTAGTTATTTATAGAAAAAGTTCAATAACTCTGTAACGGTTGAGATTTGATGGTATTTCTAGAACGATTTCCCCCCCAAATACGACCCTTTATCACACCTCGAAAATTTTTAAATCATGAACCAAACACCCTAGGATATATAGTAAGTGTAATTTGAAAGTCATTTGAAGTTAGTAAATTAGAACTGTACAAACCAGAATTGTCAGTAAACAGTTGTTTCTTTTTACTTGAATAGTTTGCGGAATTTGTACCACAAGTAGTTTGTTGCTTTCAAATATTTGGAATTAACCCTCTGCTACCCAACCCCGTCTTTTGGCGGTTTACGGGAAAATCGCTATAGAATATTCAATACACGATTGTATGTTGACGCCACTGTGACAACCTCTTCACAACACTCCCATTAATCGTAAAAATACATTGTTTGCACTGTAACTATTTTTTGAAAACTCTTAGCTAGTTACCGCCTTCGACAAAGTTGTTAACCAAGGTTTGAACTACAGTTTCATGAAGCTGGTTGTTCATATTGAGTGAAATAACGATCTTTGTTAACGTAACTGCGAAATAATTGATTTCCCCATATAAAATCCCATACAAACTTTGAACGCAATACGCAAACCCGGGAAGCAACCAACCGCTACCAAATTTTGCACAGGCATTTGGGACCACAAAAGAAACTTAAAAAGTGCTGTGCCCGCTGGTTCACAACATTTCGATCTTTTCCCATACAACCGCGTGCCACTCTAAAGGCCATGTTGGACATTTTTGAGGGTAAAAATCCTTAGTTTTCGTGAGCTGGCAATATATTTGTCGATTTTCTCATTACAAAAACAATCTACACTAGCTTTTTTAAGCAAAACAAAAATTTGAGCAGCAAAGGATTAAGAAGAGCAAGAAGTTGTCGTCTCTTCTGTTAAGTATCTGAAAACCGATCGAGCCAACTTACTCCATTTTGTTTTGTATGTCATTAAGATCATAACGAACAAATGCCATTTCAGTGAATCGCAACCCTTTTTATAAAAGAATCATGGTTTACTCGTTCTTTTTTAAGAGTCGACTTTTTTTTATCGATTCGTGAGTGAATCGCCCATCTTCAGTTTAATGCACGCACAACTCGAAAATAGCAGTAAAATGATACTCATCGACTTATAGCGTACGCGAATAGAAGAAGGCGTTTTGCAATTTTAGCAAAATAATTAACATTAGCAATGACTGCGCTGTGTTCACCAAATCAATCCATATAATTTTGCAATTACGTCGTTAAAACGGCCCCGCGGATCGCGCTTGCCGCACCAGAATAAACCGAAAGACGCGATCGCGCGCGCCCGTGTGTAGCTTATCGTTTCTTGATCAAACATTCCTGGTGGTGTTGCGCCACCGGAGAGAGCGTTTAATTTTAATAGCCTTTAATTAGTACCTACCAGGATACGAAAAGGAAACCACCAGCTCACCGGAAACCTTGTTGAATGCCAGTGCCGTAATAAAGCAGTCCACGTTGCGACGGCGATAATACGAGAGCACCTTGTGGCTGGGCACGTGCAACAGCGCGATCGTAACGGGTTCCGTATCAGCTAATAAAGTTAAAGTCATTTAGCGCGATCGCATCCTCACCGTTTGCTCTGCGAAATTAATCTTACCGATAATGATCTCCTCTTCGCGCCACGGGTGCCAGTCGAAGAGGGCCACTTCCTTGCTGCTGATCCAGACCGTCAGTGGACACAGCTGGTAGTTTCGCCAGCTCCAAATATACAGATGACCGGATTCATCCGAAGAGGCCAGATACTTGGAGGCGTGCGAAAATTTGAGCACCACTATCCGCGCACTATGCGTTTCGCCAACGGTGTCACGATTCATGTGCTCGAAGTCACTCGAGCGAATGATAATTATCTGGCCATTACCAAGGCCACATGCGATATACTGACCGGTGCAATCCCAGGTCAAACAGCTGATCTCGCTATCGAGATAGGAGAACATTTTCATATTCGAGACATTAGCCTTGATGTTAGGATGGAAGCAACTCAACAGGCGAAGGATAGGCCTCGACTGGGTAAAGGTAGCCATGGCTAATATATCTCCCATTGGGTTGAACGCAATGCTCGTCGTACGTAGGGCACAGTAGGCGATGGTTTCTTCGGTGTTCGGAGTCCAGATGACCAACTTTTTACTGAAAATTGCAGCAATCTGCCCTTTGGCCGACCAATCGATAATGTTCGTGTATTCCACCTTGATTCGGGGTAAATCGTGCACCGATTCAATGAACGAAAGTGGCTTCGATCGAGGCTTACAACTCCAATCCAACTTCTGCACATTTGTGTACGTCGGCTCCAAATAAGTCTCTATCGGATTCCTAATCTTGAGCTTCCTGCAAATAAGCTGATTGGTGGCGTCTCGAAAGTCAAGAATCTTATCCGTGTCCGGACTCAGGTTGAACATGTCGTTGAAGATCGCCGCAAACGCGTGGGACTTCCAGTAGCCTTTCCGTTCCTTCTGAAAATAAATCGAAACCGCCATTAGGCCTACCTTGTCCGATAAGGAGCATAAGTACGGAGGTCAACCATTACCATACGCATCAGATCGGTGTCTCTATCGGCTTTGCGTTCCGCCTTGAAACGACTGGAACGGGTTTGGGCATAGCGTCGGGGAATGAAACGATCGCCGTACCGATTCGGGACGAATTTCACCGGTTTCAGAATCTGCAAATGGAAGCAAAAAGAGAAATCTTAGGTACGATCCATCGGTAGCCGTTACGATTGTTTCTCTTATTTTTTTCTGCCCCGGCTGGGACTGCTGCTGGCACTGGCTGCTTTAGACAGGGGATACATGCATATAGGCAAAGCTAGAGCAGGAGATAACCTTAAAAGCTACCGCAACACGATAACATTGTGTTTTACGAGGGCTAAATGCTACTTAAAATGTCAGGGACCTATTAAAGGCAAAGAAGTTTCTATTAAGTGCCGATAACATGCAATTGTGCACGTAATTACCGGCGCGCCCCTGCGTAAGCTCGGTTCGTTTCCAAGTGATCCCCGAAGGGTTTTCCCATTTTTTTCCGTTAGATTTATTACACTATCCTATCGGGGCCTGAGAAGAAAGGCTATATTTAATTACCCGTACGCCGTTCGTTTGTACTACCATATACCGATAGCCCTTTAGTGGTTCTGATAGAACCCTCTCGGAAGGGGCACGGTACAGTAAAAGCTTTTTTTCTGCTCTGATTCCGGTTTTTAATTTAATGATTCTTACAATTTCTACAAATCGTTAACTAATCATTATCGTTTTGGTTCACTGAAAGAAACGATGATCGTTATGTGCAAAAGCTAACTACCCTGAAGTGCATTGGAGTTGGAGCAGAGCTGCATTTCTCATCCCTTTTCTATTTCTCTATCAATAACGATGATCAATTAGTTTTGATGCCTTACATTATTGTTTGCACAATGGCCCTTCCAACTTTCTTCGAAGCACTGAGCCAATTGGAACGAAATTTTGGGATTGATGATACTTCTTCTCCAAGATTCTTAAGGTTGCATTGCATAATCAACCAGTATAATTAACATTGGTATAATATACATTAGTTACAGTTTTTTGATTTTTTCCTTGGATGAGATGAAGAAGCATTCCTTCATTTGAGTGATCAGTTTTGGTGCATGCAGCCTATTAGAATTATTACCAATTATTATTAAAAAAAACCAAAATAATGAACAAACAAAGTTTTGGAACATATGAAAACCTGCCTTGTTATCAACAGCGTTGGGCTGCGGATGCACAGTGTTCCAAAACGCCGTTTTCACGTTAAAATTTCTATAACTGCTGAACCATTGGATATGGAGATTAAACTTCTTCGAAGAAGTGTCTAGATATAAATAGATGCATCTTTTGATATAATGAGTTGAGTGATTAATTCATCTAAAAGTGAGATATAAAATTTATTTCTCCAAATAATTTAGATAGAAGCTTGCTGTCTTCAGCAAAGTTCTAGAAAATATTGTTGTGAAGAACTTTGCTGAAGATACTAAAGCTCTATATAGCTCTCTATAGGTAGCGGGATATAGAGGGATCCTTGCGATAGACCCCATAAAAACGGTTTTTCTAATATAACTTCTTACGATCATTTTTTAGAATTTTTTATAATAATATTTATATTAAATTATCCATTCCGCTATCGGACGAATCGTCAATATTTATCAGCTTGTAGAGTTTTCGCGTCATCTGAAAACGAATTGATTGCTTTTTCCGACAATCCTCGAACATCAGACACCATTGGGTCTGACGATAATAACAGCTAGTGCAGTAGCTCTAAATTTACGATCTACCGAGAAAAACTTGCCCGGGTGATGCTCTCTATACTTGCCGAGCACAAAATAGGTTTTAAAAATATCTGTTGCTCGATAGAATCAATATATACCTCTTCCACTCTTTATTTTTGACCTCTTGTGCCTTTTCGGAAAGTTGCCCAATCGGGACTAAAAAATGTTCCATTATTGCCAATAATTTATACTGGCTAGTTTTATAGTTGTGAATATTTCTCCCCGAAACAATATTGTATAACGTTAATAAAATATGAAAAATGAAATTTTTTTGCTTTCTCGTCAGCAAACCAGAGCTTCTGTTTCACTTCCAGGGACATCACCAAAGATATGTCAGTTGCCCAGACGTTCACATATGTCGTGTGAACTGTTTGGAATTTTTTGTGTCTAACTAGTGCTAATTTGGGTACTAGTTTAGATAACTAGACACCCAGATGGTGCTAGTTACTGAAGAAATGAATTCGAAACACAAAAAATCAAACTTAATTGATCATTCTTTTTTTCATGAGCTGTTTTCAAGGATTATGATAAAATGAAATATAAAGTCCATTGTTTATGGTAACTGTTGTTAAAAATGCCAGAAATTTTAACCCACATGAACCAAGCTTAGCATACAAGATGCTTTTCAAGGAATTTTGTTTTATATTTACGTTTTAATTGTGCAAGAGCGTGTTTTTGACTACACGAAAGAAGATGTTTCCAATTTCTTGAATTAAGGGCCATGAGTTCTGCAACAAAAAAAGTTTTTAGGTTGCGAAAATAGGACCATGAATAAAAACCATGTGTTTCATAATTATGGTCAATTTTTCTTTAATAACGCCTACATAACGATTTATTTGTGGGGATGTTTGTGATTTTGTTGTTTTTAATATTAGTCACGGTTTCGACTGTCATTTCGAAATGGCTTTTCACTACGTGAACTGGTTCACAAATTTATGAACATTATGCAAACACCAAAATTGGACTCCTAATTTCGATCATAAATGACGACGTGAACTAATTCATGATTTATTGCATCTCGCTTATGGTCTGGTTCTCGTGGGTGCGAATTAGTTCACAACAGTCAAAACAGTAGGAATATTTTCGTGTACTCATTCATTATTCCTAATATATTAGCCACGATACACTATTTGTATTCATGAAATAGTTCACAAAATCATTAAATACGTTTCTACTTTCGTGATGTAGTTCACAGATTCATTAAATACGTTTTAATTTTCACGCATCATGCAATTTTTCACATGATCTTAATATTTCCACGTGCAAAAGTTCACAGAACTCAAATTCATTGAACTGGTTCTTGATCCATAGTTAATTTTTCACGATTTATCTTGCGTGCGTGTAATATTTAGAAGATATGCATAATCTTAAGTGATTTGACGGCTGTAGAACTTTAATTTTGGGATCTTATCGACTGAGTCAGTCATAAAAAATAATCGAAAATGAAGTGTTGTTCATCCGTCAGTTTCAGTGACTTTTTTACCTTCGCCAAAGAATAGAAAGTTTCTATTCCGTAATAAAGGTTAAATAATGTTACCGAAACTGTCGGATCTAGTGACAATACGCCATTTTCGATTATTTTTATGACCGATTCTGCCGATAGCGTCTAAAGATATATAATCATTTTCACTTTCATACAACTCTGCAGATGGTTTTGCATTTTCACGAATTCTCAACTATTTCAAATAATATGGAATATTACTCGTGAGTAATATTATGGAATGTTAGCATTATAATTTATTAAGGCCTTAAACTCAAAAATCACCTTTTTGGAAAGAATATGCGTTTCAAAGAGATATAAAACGAATATTGTTGATATCGTGTATCCTGTGCCCACTGATTTCTGCTCCGTGTGTTGTTTTTCTTTCTCGGTGGACAGCAATGGTCAGGTTTTTGCTCTGCTGCTTGTCGATCGTTCCATCTGCCTTCACCCTCGTTTATGTTTGCCACCATGTAGCTGTCGCTAGAGCAGCTTTGATTTTCGCTGTTAGATGTTTGATGCTTTTTGTGTTTTCGTGTGACTATGGCTTAGCCGTCTTCTTTTTTGTTTATTACTTGCCTAGGTATATTAGCTATTGGTTTGGGGTTACCGTGGAATTTTGTATGTTCAGCATTTGGCTTTTGTGCAGCTGTCTGTGCTATAGCAGCAGATGCCGGAGGTTGTTTGCTAGTGTTGGTTTTTGTAGATGACTTTTCTTTATACGTATAGGGTTCTTTGGATGTACTTAACACCTTGTGATGATCTGCCCTTCAAAGTAGGCGAAACCAGGAGGTCTTTGGAGGTAAATCCCCACCCCCTCTACCAAATTATTTTGCTTGAAGAAAAATTTAAAATGATGCGCCATTACAATACAATTATTTCCTATTTTGAATGATCTGTTTGGGCTAGTATATTATCCAAAGAGTTTAGGGGTAACAGTAAAAATGGCGTCATAATTGACAGAAGATATAGTAGAAATGACAGTCTTACTTTGATATTATTTAATCATAAGTAGGGATTTCGGAAATTTTTCGTAATATATTGGAACTGGATTCCATAGTTGTCAACTCAATTCAGGATCAAATAAAATACATACGTCAACGAACTTATATAGAAGCTGATCTCGAAATAAAAACTATTCACAATCCTCAGATTTCAAACTGGTATCAGATTATCTTTAGAAGGTTGCACCGAAATTTTAAATAAAGACAATCCTTGGAATGGTAAGTAAAGTTTAAATAGTTTAATTGTTTATGGAAAGAAACTGTTAAACAAAAAATGAATCTGTTTAAAGATTTGCCAGAAATATTACTTTCCGACGGCACAATAAAAATAGAGTAAAACGCAGACACTTGAACCACATACTGTGCCAAGTATACACACATGCTGACACTGTAAGGCTGATAAAACACAGCAGACTACAGTTGGCTCAAAATGTAGCACGAATGCTGGAAACGAGACCAGCTACTGTTATACCTAGCAGAGAACCCGGAAGAGGTGTTCGACTTCAAGGCTTAGATTATTATTATTATATCATTATTATTATATTATTGATTTACAAGTTACAATGTACTCTAATTAGTACAATGGAATTCAAAGTATTTATGCGTCAATCGAATACGACAATCCCTGATGTTGCTAGAAAATGCCAGGTGTTCTAGACTACACGTTTACAAGGTGCAGAAGACGTCGAATTGGAATGAGTAGCAACATATCCAGAGAATGTTTGAACTAAGAGAATGTCGCAATTAACTCAAAATCTTTAGATCTGGAAGGCGGTTTGAAGGTGCGGATAAACAGTTAAATTTCTATTTTTGTGTGTCCTGGCGTCTTGTCACTATTACAAGCTCTGTGGCACTATGGTAACACAATTTAATGACATTTTTTAATTTAATGAAACTATTTTCAAGGTTGGCGCTGGCCTAGTAGATCAAAGCTTCAGCCCGACAGGATTCTTCACTAGCCTTGCACCTTTTTTATTCAATTTGTTTATTTGATAAGGCACGTTCACGCTAGCTTAAATGCGCCAATTTTGTTTTGCTTTAAATTTTAAATTACTTAAAACTAAAGAATTACACATTGATTTTTTTTAAATAAAACTGAGGAGATTTTATGGCTATCTCTAACTTACACATGGCGTAATACAATTTTCGTAAGATTAGGTGAGTTATTTAGTTTTTATGGTAATACAGTTTAAATTTTTAGCCGGGAGATTATTGGAGCAAATAATTTTTAACTAAGTGGGACAATTTTTACAACTATATTAAAACTAGGAATAATTAGAGGACGTGATTGAATTTTGTAAAGATTCGAAGAGATTAGTTGGAGCTATTTTTATGAATAGTAGTAGAGTTTGGCATTTTCAACGAGATTATGTAATATAATAGTTAAAACATGAAGAGACAGGAAGAGCAAAATACTTCGAGAAGATATTTTGGGAGGGTGGAGGGTAGGAGGTGGTACTTCTAGTTATAAGAGTCCGGGGAGGAAGGGAGGACAAAGATGACAGGGGAGAAAATTATAAATTTTCAGTTTCAGGCATCAGGAAATCAACAGCATAAGTTACGCGGGTGGCCTTTATCAGGAAGAATTATGTACTGAGACGCCGGGTGGTCCTCCCCGACTCGGCAGGGGTTCCTCCAGACGATTTCTTAGTACGGTTCGGATACGGATCGGAAAGACTTCGAGTTGCGCGTGTGATGTTTGTGCAGTAGGTCCTGCGTTTGTTGGCTCATTCAACAGAGATGTTTTGTGTCATCTTGGAGTTGCATCAAACCATCGTTGGTGTATGGTACAAGCGGAAGAGAGTACTTCTGAGAATGATAAGACACATTAAAGGAGCAGTTAAATCTGTATATTGATGGTTTGTAGGAAGGTGAATACGAAGAACATATAGAGGAGATCGCGGCTTGCCATAACGTCTCGAACCGGGACCTTGGTTGGTCTTCGTCTGGCCCGGAGGAAAACCATTAGCCGAGACCAGGTGGAACTGTACTCGGTGCATGCCCAGACAACGTCCTCGATATCGTGATAGTCGTCGCCACAAGCGCAGATACCACTATCCACGAGCCCAACACGCCAGAGGTGTACATCCCGCGTGTAATGGTAATGAGTCGGGACATCACATGAATTAAGCCACAACCCACATCCATCCCCTTGAACCAAGGTTTCATCGATATCTTAGGGATTATCGAATATAGCCACCTTCATAGTTCTCCATTGATCCATGAAGTTTGCCATAGCCCTGCATTTGCCATCTACATTAAAAATTACCTGCGTAGTCTTTCGAAACCGAAGGTCAACTTTTGCTACGGAATGTAGTACCAAGGCTTTGATTTGATTTTTTACATTAAAGACTGCTGTATTTTCACATAATATATTCGTCAATATTATCAGATAATTGTAAACAGCGATTTATTTATCCATTTAAATATTAAAATATTACTGCTCCTATTTTTTATGAAATCGATTGAACTTACGATTTAAAAATATGACAGATTGATTTTCCTAGTTCAGAAGAATTCCTAGATCCTTGAAATAATGGCAAAAGGCAGACCAATAATTTTCATTGTTATATTCGGGAATGTTTCCGAAAGTGTATTCAAAATGGCACAGTGCACAGAGAGTGCACAAACATTATTGATTTCTCTACAAAACCAGAAAAAGAAAGTTTGCTCTATTGACTTTAAGATAACCCAGAAAAAGAAACTAAAGGAAACTACCCAGAATTTAATCTGCTGGCGAAAATCTCAAAGTTCGTTAGTTCGTAGAAAAAGTTCGCTACAGATTCATATTTAAATTTCTTTTTTTTGATAGTTCACGAAATTTAATAATTATTACGTGTGAATAATTTTGAAACAGGCATCATGAGTAAATGATGAAAATGGATGTTAGGAACCTTTTTGAAATCCAAGATGGCGACTTTCGGTCGAGCAATATTATCGATAACCTGGCTTGGCGAGTAGATGACGGACTTCCGGTTGAGCAAAATTTTGCCTTACCATATCGTCACTGTATTTGTCCGTATATACATTAAAGACCCGTTTTTCCAGCCGCTTGGTGAATTTTAGATTGATAAAACAGGGATATTGACAAAATCGTGACATATATTTTCTTTCTTTATAATAAAACGAAGCTGTTAAAATATTTTTAGTACCCTCTGAGACTACCTTTCTGATTGCTTAGCATAGCATTTCATTTTTTTGCCTTTCAGTGCAAAATTTAAAAAAATGGTATTTTAAGTTGTGCACATTTTGCCAAATCGGGTCCAAATGCTGACAAAATCGAAGACGATCAAAATTGGAGGCTGATAAAATTGGGTATTCCTGTATCTACTACATAGTTATTCCATTCCGAAAATTTTCATTGTTGAGGTTATAATGAATTTATCCAAATCAGAAGTTTCCATCTTCGATTTTGAAATGGCTTCAAACATTGACTTCTGTAAAGTACTTGTCAACCCCATTCCAAAAATACCCATATTGCTGGGGTTATAATGAATATATCTAAACCGGAAATCGCCATCTTGGATTACAAAATGGCTTCAATCATCGATTTTTTTTATGAACTTGTTTCGTAATAAGAGCTCGTTATTTTGAATTTAGTTCGAAAAAAAAGTTAGGTAAATCGAATATTACGTAAAAAAAGAGCTTGTAAATAGAGGTTTTAGTGAACTGGTATATTCTAATTTACATAAAATGTGTTAAATGTATCATTGATGACACTACTAAAACAATTTGAAACGTTAAATATGGATAAGCTCAATAATTTCAGCATCATTTGGTTCCCACACATAGAAGAGAATACATCGCACTTATTTTCCCTTTGTCGAAGAGTAAGGCACGTGTAAGGCCCATTTTTCATGATAATTTCGGTTACACTTTCTCAGACAACTAATCAATTCGTTGAACTTGTTTGGTTGATTTAATGGTTTAAGTTTAATAATTTAACTGTAATTGGTTTGTTTTTTTTTCTACAATTACCACAGAGATTGATGGAGATGTTTGGCTACTAGAACAATGTAATGTCTGTCTCATTACAGGTTTGCTTTCCCACAGTTTGGGAAACAGTCTAAATTTAAGCTGTTGTGACTAACGCATCAAAGTCCTACGGATGCCGAAGACGTAAACGTCTTCCGAAAATGAGATGATCAGAGCGCAATTCCGAAAGCACTCGAGCTGAGTGTTTAGAAAAGATAGAAGAGATACTTTTGAGTCGATTTCAATTGATTGATTCGTTTTCCTCTCTTTTCTCCATGTTTTCTGATCATTGCTCTCATTTTATTTAATAACTTTCAAAAATAGAAAGAAAGACTGTCAATATGAAGTCGTAACAAGGGGATGGGCGTAGCGTAGTTGGTAAATCGATTGCCTTGTACGCAGCGCACCTGGGTTCGAGTCCCGACCCCCGCATATAGGGGTTAGAAATTTTTCATAAGAGATTTTTCTAACCCGAAGAGGCGAATGACCGTAAGGATAAAACCTCTATAATCGAAACAACAACAACAACAACAACAAGTCGTAACAACAATCCCTGTTGACTTATAGAAGCAACCAGTTACAACATGTTAGTCGCACTTCTTGATTACCTATTGATGTCTGTACGTTGTATCGTCACGTCGTTTTCAAACTTACTATTAATTGACTAATAACTGATTTTTCAGCAATTGATATCCGATAGAATGCAAGGACAAAATCACGACAGTTAATCCTACTGCTACTGTGTACGTTTCTTCATATCATATAGTGGGTAAATGAACTCACATCTCTGTAAAACCGCTGTTGCAATCACCAGCGATAAGGTGCATGTTTTTAGGAGAGTTTTAGTGCTCGGTCTTCTATAAATCTTCTACGTTTTTATTATATAATTCGTTTATTTGGCTCGGTTCAATGCGTTATCTAAGCGGAGCCATGGGTCTTTAATCGTTTCCAAAAAATTATAAAACTAGTTCTAATGCTCGTGCGAGCCATTGCGTTTCGATATCTATTTACCAGGCAGGGACATATTTTTTCTTCATCAGCAGCTTTTGGTCGTCGTTGTATCTTATCGCGTCATAATCATACCCTTATAGATCATGAGTAATTTTCTCAATGATGGTGCTGGCTGTTGATTTTGAGATATTTGACGCGATTATTGCTGCCAATAATACCTGAATAGCTACCATAAATTTGGCAACTGTTTGTGGTTTAGATAGCGGTATTGAAGGCTGAATGTGCAAAGATAAAATGTGTTAAGTTGATGAAAATGAGCTTCTTTTCTTGCGGGACATCACGCTTGGCTAGTGGTTTGCTCAGGAACACAAATTGGAGTTTTTGGAGCTAGCGTCAATCCGGTGCTAGCTTAGTCCGTTAACTAAGTTAGTGTCCGATTCTGATGACACGAAGTCGAAACGCAAGTTCCATCACTAATTTAGTTATAAGTTTTGTGTTCTTCACGGGCAAAGATGGAAAAAAATAGTTTTTACCAAAATTGTTCTCCACTACGGAGAAATATAGCATAATACATATATAGCGTACCTGTTGTGAGATTAAAACAGTGTTCTCTTACAATCATAATTTTTCACGGCCCAACAAACTAAAAAAAATCTTAACATTGTCCAAAAGTAATTAGGTTTTGTGAAAAAATAAAATTTACTAAGTATAATAACTTTGAACACACAACGATTCAAATTTTAAACTCTTTTTACTCAGAATCAATAAAATGTCGCTTAGTCCTGTCTTACTTAATACCTACCACTCTTGTTATAGCCGAAGAAACGAAGGAATAATTTTAACACCTATCAATACCATTATATCGACAGCAGGCCGATTTTTTTCGATTCATTTAGCAACTGATCGAGTCATCTACTTATTCCATCCCCGCCAAATCCAAATGAGAAAAGCTCTCACCCAGAAATCGCTCGCTCTCCCGCAGCAAACAAATCCCCCACAGCAAACCACAACACTCCATCCGTGTTGAGTCCAAAGCAAGCACCAAACAGTGCCAAGCACACTTCATAAGCGTGCCACCCTCCCGTGCTCGAATTTATTAGTCATGCTACTTCGAAGCACGCGCGCGCACCTTCGACCGGCTCCACGATGCAAGAATCTCCCACAGCCTCCGACTGAACGAACAGCTGTTCGCGACAGACGAAACCCAGTACCGATAGCGAGCGAGCGATCGAGCGGTGCGAGGAGGTCATTCCCGTTTGGTTCATTGACTTGTGGAAGTCCTTTGCGCGAGCCGTATAGGCCGTTCCGAGTTGAGTTGGCACCCTAGCTATGAGAGTGAGTTACCAACACAGCACTTTGATATAGGTGTAATGGGAAAAAGAAGGCAGATCTAGTTACTATTGTAACCAGCTAGGTTCACTAGATTCCGAATTCCAATCGATTGCTGAATGGCGTTTTCCCGCAACACATTTAGGCATGTATGGGTGACGGGGCACTCTCTTGCCCCCTAGGTTTGCACTCTCTCGTGCATGCGGTTGGACTAGCACAGAGATATTGGAGGGGTCAGTTACAGTTTGAATCGAGCTGCTCCCTAACGACCGCAGCTCCGACGTGGGGACAAGGTGCTGTTGATAGTTTTGCACATGCTGCTGCGGTCGCTACCAGGCTCTCTAGTAATTGTTGGTCGCGCAATCGGATTAGACCAATTCGCGCACGCATTGGCCGGATCGAACTGAACTAGAACAGTGGGAAGTTGGCGGTGTCGGATCTTCGACTCGGCTGGCCGGCTGCAGTTTGCTGCAACTCAGTGCACTTATTTAGTAAATGTGCAGTGTTTGAAGAAAGCGGTTGTCGTTGAAGCCATCTCGGCACTGGCGCACTGGTCGAGTTTGCAACTAGTTTTTTCCTTCCTTTCTTTCTTTTGCTGTACATGCTACATTAGGTCCACTGGTCGGTTTCTCATCGCGACCGGGTTGTCCGATAACGGATGCTGCGGGTAATCAAATCATCGTGAGTGTG
This sequence comes from Topomyia yanbarensis, assembly GCF_030247195.1. Taxonomy (NCBI): domain Eukaryota; kingdom Metazoa; phylum Arthropoda; class Insecta; order Diptera; family Culicidae; genus Topomyia; species Topomyia yanbarensis. Next base: position 47,134,386 of record NC_080672.1, on the reverse strand, counting down.
AGAAAAGAGCGCGCCGTGATAATTTGAATCGTTATGCGACAGGAAACTGCTCCAAAGAGGATGTATTCGAGATAAAACAGGGCAAATTAATATCGCGGTAAAAACAAGCTCGCGCAATAAAAGTGCTGCAAGATGAAAGTGACCGGAGCGAAATTTTACAATGTTTTAGAGTGATGGTGTCTATCGAAGGGGAATGAATAGTCGTCACGGTGATTGATCCGCAACTAAGCAGACAAACCCCCCGATACGGATCAGTTCGAGATTAGTCAGAAGAGTGGCGGAGGGGGCAGTGAAACAAAAACGAAAGATTGTAGTGAGCTAGCGTACAAGCGACGAACTTGCTTTTCCGATGCCGAAACGCGAGACCGACGATATCAATCAAAAAAACAAAAATGCAAACCAGACGAACACCCGAAGGATGGCTGTCGAATGAGCAGCCAGTTAGCCACAGCCCTGCAGCGCTTGTGGCGGTTAGGTAAGTTTGGAAATCTGGTTATTAACTTTTTCAGTCGCCGTTTTAGGGGGTGTTTTGTGATCAATCATGCTACTATTAGTTTAAAGGTTTTTGTGCAGATGTAAGAGATTGTGCGACGTCGGCTCGGGTAACTAACGTGTATTGCCACAGATGAATGGGATTTAAGAGAACAATTCACGAATGAAACGATTTGACAACCAGTAGTAACACATTTGATTTTTGGATTTGGAAGTCTCGAAGACTGTAAAATGGGCTCAAAAATAGAATTTATTCGCGATAGTAATTGACGAATTTCGCGCCAATCCTATAACAAATGTTGGCAGTACCCTCTCAGATTTTAATGGAACTTTCTGTACATGAGAAATTTGTCACAAAATGTCACATTGCATACTTTGTTATTCCAAAAATGATCTAATCTGTCTATTGAAAAGGGTCAAACTTTTTTTTATCATTTTTTTTCGAATGGTTTCAATTAGTTAAATTAGTTAGTTAGGTAAGTTAGTCAGGTTAGCTAGTTAGTTAGTTAGGTAGGAGTCAATGAAGATTTTTTTTTCAATATTTTTTTTCAAAAAATGGACAAAAATGAGTGAATGTGAAATTTACTCCTACATTTTTTGTATGTTTTGTCATTGTTAAACTACACCCATTGGAAAAAATAATTAAAAAATGTTTTAAACCTTTCGCAAAAAAAGCAAGAAATTAAGAAAATTTGAGCTTTCGAGGCATGATCAGAGGAATGGTACTTTTTATACGACAAGATAGAATAGTGCAAAAACTTTTTAAAATACAGGTTTTCCTCGATAGTAAGTACACGAAAAAAAAATCTGTTCATAATTTCATCTAAAAAGCCCTTTACGAAAATCGGTACCAATTTCCTGAAAGCGTGATTATTAAATCTCGTATTGTCGAACCAAGTTGTGTTTTCAAAAAACTAGTTCACGCCAAAAATACACATGGCATTACATTCGAATGTTCGGTTTGGGTTACTGTGGTTCTACCCTAGACATGTTAAGTTTTTCTTTATGATTCTTGTGCATAATTTTCGGGGTGTGGGTCATTTTGCCGAAAGTCCTCTCGCCAAATGGGCTATTTCGTCGAATGGGTCATTTCGCCGAATGAGTCATTTCGAAAACCAAAACCAATTTCTATGATTAAACAATATTAAAAGAGAGTCAGAATCTATCTTTAGTCTCATTCATGGATATATAACGATAAAATACAGAATCAATGCTCAAGTTACGTCAATGATTTGCCTGCAGGCAAGAAAACTGAAATTTAGTGTATCAATAAAACTATATGTTTATATTTTAGTTTTTTTTTTCAAATCAGTTAATTCATTATTTTTTAAAGTATTAGTGTAACAGCTAAATAATCATGCCGCCTAATGTGGCTACGCCACATCGCTTTTATTCGATTTCCTTGCTCGACTTCGCAAAGTCTTTAACATTTTTAATACCTCTCCAATTAAGGATTACATTACTGCTATTACAGCAAATTTATTCAGCTGGTTAATCATTCTTGAAAAAAAAATATAAATACCCACTAGTTTTTTTACGATGTTTACTACATTCAGATAGAGTCCAACATGGTTGTATAACTTTTAGCTAAAACATTCCCTAGAAAACACAATTACAACACAAAACAATTCCACTTATAATAGCAATATCCGGAAATAATTCCTCAGAATGTACCGTTCACCGCAAAATCAAACTCGAAGTACTAGAAGAAATATTCCTTATTGATATTTTTAAAATAAAATCACATTTATTAAGAGCATAGGTAATAAAAGAAAATTAAATAAAAAAGTCGGTTTGGCTTAAAGGAACAGCCACAATTTTTCAGTTGTTACACTGCTCTTGCGCATGCTGCGAAGCCAGTGCGATGCGGTCTAGCCAAGGATCCGAAGCGGCGTAAAGCCGCTGAGGATCCGTCGGACGAGGTGGCCGCCGACCCGCCGTCGGAAGCGGCGGCCTCTTGCAAGCAAACCTGTGATCCACTCGTTTGCACGGATTACTCAAACATAGGGGCTTAAATTAGTTTAAGTCCGACGGAGCGGAGTGATGTCGGACAGGCGGTGGTCAGCTATTTTCGTCCGCGTCCCTTATCACCAATTTTTATACAGTGATTCATCAGCAGTGCTATCTTTGAAAATGAACCACCTTGGTTATGCAACTATTTTTTCCGATCTTTTTTAAATGCAAATAATTAAGCAATCTGCATTTCGTTATATTCTGAATTGCACATATTTTGTCGCATGTAATTTTAAATGTACTTTCATTTGATGGCACTGTAAGGGAACACGTATCCGCCGGTTGATGCCAATCGAGCTGACATTTCTTTCGACTGAACAAAACTAATTTATTTGTTTGTTTAGTGTTTATTTGACCAACTAGGAAACGAATCCACTGGGTCTTTAACGCGGGTGGGAAATACGCATGGTCTTGTCTGAGTGAATGACTTTTGAATTATGTATGAGGGTGGAGAATTGACAATTCGCAAGATCAATTCAAATCCAATTACCAATTTGCGGCAATCATTTCAGCACGAGGAACAAATGTTTTATGGTCATATTCAATGCTTTACTTTTAGTCCATTAACTCATCAGTCAATTATACTGAGCTAAGAATAAGTACGTACTATTTGGAAACGGGGGGTGTTTGATTCGTGCATGATGTTAATATCGTTTAGGAACGCAGCATTTATATTTTTTCTGTTTCGCGTCTTCATTGTAATATCGGAACGTTTAACTCGAACGAGGTGGAAAATTTCATGTTACAGGATCTCAATATGCTTGTGATTATACCTATCAGGTCCATTTATAAATTCTGCCACGCTATTAGGAGAAAGAGATATGAATAATTGTGACATAAATGGAAGGGGAGCACATCATGTGCTTTGACGCAATCGGCCGTTTTCAGCACGATCGCGCCATGTATATAGTAAATTCCATAGAACATGAACACTTTTGCGACTAGCGGCATAAAAGTGCTACTACAAAATGAAGGAACAACTAAAAGAATTTGATGCGTATTAGACCAAGGGGAAAATAACGTGGTAATATGACAGAGAGTTAGTTAGTATTGGGTAATCTTTGCGTGACATAATTTTTGAATGTTCCACCATACCACTTTTAAACTCATTGTTCACGGTCCATTTTACATTGTCGACAACACTCCCGACAGCCGGCTGTCCGGAGTTTAAGTTGTTTTCGATGAAACAATCTCAATAAACGATTAGCCAGAGTTTAAACGCCTAGAAGATTTACGTATCCTACAATCAATAAACTATAACTATTCAAACATGCACGAAAATATAGTCTCAGTCCCATCGCTTGCTTGAAGCGAATCCTGACTAACAACCCACCCACTACCCAAACCGTGGTACTTATGGGAGTGTCACTGAGTCGGGGCCTTCCGTTAAGTAAGTACCACATCAACATTTCCTTTCACATCCCAAGTTACGGTAAAGATGGTGGTGGCTCTCAGGCGAAACTCTCGCTTGGACTGGATCAATTGTTATTTCCAAACAATGCTCCTCAAGTAGGCTGGCTGGAAATGAGAGTCATCAGTCTGCAATCTACGAAGTATACTGTGCTTACGCAAGGCAACGCAACGGAGCGGAGTGATGTCGGATAGCACTTGACTTGAAGCGATGTGGCTTATCCACACGCCAAAAAAATCTGATTTTTATCGTTGACGTAATTCCAAACTTTTCACAATCTAACAAACCGTAATTGACGAAATGATGAAATATAACCGTGTTTTTTTTTTCATTTTACATGAAAGATGTACTTTCCAAGCGCAACGCAATGGTGAAGGGTGCAATTTTCCCTTCACTATTTTAAACAAACGCCATATGTGGAGTAAAATTACGTGACTCGCAAAATTCAACGACATGTAAAATTAAAATCAAACGTAAAACTATGTCTTTTTTTATGCTCGTCTATGTCATGGTCAGGAGACGTAAATTTACACGATTTTTTCTAGGTGCGCACATTAGGCGTCGCTGTTATTTATTTATTCCATTACAGCGGCAAATATGCGGCGAGAAAGCTGTCGTAAATATTCCAAACATTATTATGTTAATTTGCAAAACTACGTTTATCCACCCTTTTACAATGTAGGGGTAATTTAGACCGTCAAGTTTTTTTTTTCAACAATGAAATTATGTTTACCAACGAAATATTTATTGGATAAGCTCCTTAAAGAAACAAAAAAAATGCCTTACAAAAACCTTATCTGGTTAGTCACAGCTATCTATTGGCGGATCATGTATTTTCTTTGCTTAGCACAGTGGCGGATTTCCCTAAAAACCTGGCCAAAAGTCGAAAATGGTTTTGATTGACCTGCAAGGGTACATACCACGTTTTTTGGGGGTGCAGATTACGATTTTGATGTCAGATTTTCAAAATTTAAAATGGCGGATGCAAAATGGCCGACATTTTAATATAAATATAAGTAAACTTTCACGAATAAATGGTCTTAATGGTTCCAGTATATGCCAATAACGTTTATAATATATCGAATTTTAAATGGTGTGTAGTTAAATGATAGAATTTGTTGATTTGTACGCAATAGGATATTTGGGTATCTAGATGATGTAACTTTTATGAGAATTGATGTTATTTGTCATTTCAAACTATGTATTTGAAATATTATACAACATAGTTATAAAACTTTTCAACTCTCTGTACGATTATTATTCAATTGCTGTCCGATGCACATATTTCTCAAAGAGCGAAAAATAGTATTTTTTAAGTTATAGAAAATATTCCGATTGTGCGACGAAATGCTTGGAGTGAAAATTAACAACAAGTTTGTATGCAATTTGTAGTAACTAAAAAATAAATATGACTAAAATACGAAAACGAGTGAAATTCACTAAGATGCATAGTTTTATTTAAATTGTTGGACCGAGGATTTGTCCAAAGTCCACTATTGCAATGAATTATTACGATTGCGAATCTATTTAAATGCATGCGTTATACTTGGTCAGAACATGCTTGTACTGCTTCCTGGTATAGTTTTGACCATTCACGTTTTGTTGTCATATTTGCTGACATTTTACGACTGACAACCTTCTCAAAAAAACATATTCGCCAAGCTGGAGTGTACGCCAAAGTGAGATTTTTAGCCATATCACGGCCGGAGATCTCAGTATTCTTATTCACTACTCTACTGATTTTCGCTCATAGAATCCAATCATATATTCCACCTCTAGATTTGTTTTGCTTTGCATGATCATACGTCATAGTTTCCCGGTAACGTTTAACTATGGTATTCGTAATCGATTTTTGAAATTTGGAACCTTTGGCGATCACTTCTGTTGCCATCATTGGTTTTCAATATAAACGACCAAGAATTATTTACGTCTTTTGCGTTCCACTTTTGATAACTTTTGAAATTCGATGAAATTTTCACCACTAAATACACAATTCTTCCTGTTCAAAACTCAGTGTTGTGCGACTCGCTACGACAAGCGGGGGTGCAGCAGTAATTAAAAGAGCGAGTCTAAATTTCGAACTGAAGATCTTATAATCAGTATCAATCTCCACTTAACCAAAGATTACTCAAAAATGGGCATATTCGGGCAAGAATTCCATAATGTTTCAAATGGAAACATAGTGGACATACGTAAACAAAAAAAGTATTTCTATAATATAGTAAAAATGTTTGCTGAAACCGTCTGCTACAAAATCGTGAAAGTTATTGACATTTTCTATAAACAAACAAAATAATATCTTTTTACATCAATATATACAGGGTGTTTGGTTCATGGTTAAGAATCTCTCGGGGGGTGATAGACTGCCATATTTGGAGAAAAAAATTGTTCTACACATACCATCAAATCTCAACCGTTACAGAGTTATTGAACTGTTTGTGTAAAAAAACTTATTTGTCTTAAAATGCCTCTAACCTTAAAAGTATACTTTGTATTTTAAATGTTTTAGTTCCATTCGAAAGGTGAGAAAATTTTGCATTGAGTGATGCCCTCACATGTTTCAGCTAATGAGTTCAAGTAGCATTTACAAAGTAATTTATTGAAAATTAAACAATTTTAAACGATTTTTCGTTCATTTCTTGAAAATCCTAATAGTTAACCTCATAATTTTAATAATTCAGATTGTTAGTCTTGATGAGCTGCTTAATTCGTTCTTTGACATGATACACTTACCTTTTCTTATTTTCATGATTTTGGGTTATTCAACTTGGATATTTTTATTTCATTTTCACTAGTACCAGCTCTAATTGAAAAATTATGGCACTTATTGAACTTTTTTTCTTTTTATTCGAAAGTCAGGAAAATTTTACAGTGAAAAATGTATTAATACCTTTCAGTTAAGTGAATTTAGTATTTTTTTAAAAGTAAATTAGTTTAAAGTTAGTGCTATTATTAGCATTTTCGTTAATTTTCTTAAAATAGTAAATAATAAACATCACCATTATTATCATGGAAATAATGCATCTCAGCAAGTTCTACAGTTCTTTCTTTGACTCCATTCAATTATCTCTTTTGGTTTCGACGCAAAATCGTTTTTATTACATCGTTTCATATGCAAAAATATCGATTTCGAACCCACTACATTTGTGGCGAGCTCATGCTGTATTAACTATTAAATAGCAGCAAAATGAAAAGAGATATAGACAAAGTGTCAAATAAAAAGTTATAGAGAACATTAAGGGGCATCAAATGAACAATAGTAACGATAAATTTTGTTGATAAATAATTAGAATAATTAAAAAACTCTCCAAAAAACACAAATTTTGAGTTATTTCTTTAGTAAAAAATCATTTAGTACTCTTAACTAAAAGATATTTGTACATACACTGATAAGACATTTTCTCAGCTTTCCAGTGAAATCTTGTAAATAACGATATAAAGCATATTTTTTAGATTAGAGTCTTTTAAGCACTTGCAAGTCGATTACAGGAAAAGTATAGTAATGAAATTACAAAGAAATGAGAAGAGACAGAAATATGACGTCCAAGAACAAATTATGAATCGTCCTAAAATCCAACTTTTGGATAATGGATATTGCTATAATCATACTTCATTATTTCGAGAAAATTAGCAAAAACCTCCTCAAAAACACTAACTTTTAACTACTTTACAGCTAAAAGGTAATTAAAACTAATTACTTAAAAGATATGAGAACACTATTCAATAGGAAATTTTCTCACCTTTCGAATGGAACTGAAATATTTAAAATACAAAGTATACTTTTAAAGTTAGAGGTATTTTAAGACAAATAAGTTTTTTACACAAAAAGTTCAATAACTCTGTAACGGTTGAGATTTGATGGTATGTGTAGAACAATTTTTTTCTCCAAATATGGCAGTCTATCACCCCCCGAGAGATTCTTAACCATGAACCAAACTCCCTGTATATATATATATATATATATATATATATATATATATATATATATATATATATATATATATATATATATATATATATATATATATATATATATATATATATATATATATATATATATATATATATATATATATATATATATATATATATATATATATATATATATATATATATATATATATATATATATATATATATATGGAGCGTTTCACTTAAAATATCATGCGGAAGCACCATCTGAAAAACAATATATTTTCTAGAACCCAAAATACTACCATGCAATTTTTGACTTTGGCCAGGTTTTAAGGCAAATCCGCCACTGTGCTTTGGTATGTTCAATCGTGTGCATAGCCGCAGGACGCTAAACGGTGGTGGATGAAATAAAGGGCCCGAATAGCCCTGTAGACCCATTTCGCACAAAAGTAGTGAGCGTCTTGAAAATAGCTTTGTTTCCCCCAAGCAAAAATCATTCCATAAAATAGGAGCCTCAAGCATTTCAAAACCCTGACCTGTTATTATTTTTGTTTTAAAGAGGGCAAAAAAATGAAACACGTTGTATCTCCTTTCTAAAACAAAACAAAGAATTAGATTCAGCGGTCAAAATTATTGTTTTAGAATAGCGGTTCCACGAGTATGTACGACGGTCAGAAAGTCTTAAGATTTTCTGGGAAAACGAGGGGTCCGAATTACCCCAACTGTCTAAATATCCCCGGGTTCCCCTAATTAAAACAATTTTTATTGTATATGAATGATTTGGATTATGAACCAATTTGATGTTGCCGGTTGGTACTTGGAATTTCGCATAAATTACCCATATTTCTGGGATCGGATCCGAGTTGAATAGAATTAAATACCGGATTGATTATGAAGATAATACACCTTTCATTGCATTTATTGCATATTAAGGGATAAATAAGAACGCCTCGAAAAGCGGTTCTCGTTAAATACGAAAAAAAAAATTTTTTTTCGCGCCGTTGGCAAAATCTTGATAAAAATCATCAGTAATATATCGACAATGTCCCGAATACAATTGATTGATTTTCGCGAAGATTGTTTGAAGCGTAGCAAAAAACAGCTCAATCTGTCCAATCGTCTCGGAGCCACCCATGAGAACTTTATGCTGGATTTCAACACTGGCCCAGATTAGACAGTTTCAACTGGAAGCGGTCATTTTTTATCAAATATAAGAAAATAATGTTTGTACAACTTGAAACGAAAATTTAAAAGCTTCCACTATACACCCGGAAAAACCCAAATTTGTCATTTTTAGACTCGAATGGTATAGCCTTACTCCTTAAATAATTAGATAAAACGCTGCGATCAATTTATTATGTAATAAAGCACATCGCTAAATATTCGGCACACATTTTAGGACGATTTCACCATCATGCAACAAAAATAGCGGCAATCATCTATCTTCGCCTGATGTCACCAAACCAGTCCAAACCAACCAAAAAACAAAGCAACGTAAACTCAGCTGTCTTCTTTTAGATGCTAGCTCAAACCACACATTTTTGAAGGCGTAAGCATCCTGTTGTGATTAAACAATCCACTCATTTATGTTCCTACTTTTATTAGTCAAGCATATTCGCATATCTAGTCTTGCTTTCTAACAACTGTGATCGGTTTTATCGTTATTTTCTAATTAATAGTCTACTAATAGGATAAACTTCTATTACTGTTTCAAAAAAAAAAACTAGGATAACTGCTGCAGCAATTCCATCATCACTATCGCAGCTAATATTTTTAATAGTTTCTGATGCCCTGATAATAACTTAATTACAGTTAAGAATGGTATCACTTTACATGCATCAATCAGCCGTAAAAACCACTAAAAGATGTTGACCATCACTTGAATGGAATGACTCGAGAGGGTGTGACGCTGCGGGACCTGGTAGAAAGGTGAACAAGCCAGTATGTACCTTCATAAAAAAAACAACAACCAGTCAAGTGTACTCTGAAATGTGATCTCGCGGCTTCAGCCACCTGTTGCTACCTGATGGTAGCACTAAAACACCCTAGGCTGACCGACTCGACATGACTTGACTGGCCACGGCCAGAGTTCAGAAAGAAAGATAAATAATTGTGTATGTTTTTTTTTGTTCAACCTCTTCCTTCTATCTTCTGTGGTCGATTCCGGTCCAGCAAGCAGACATCGGCACCGGTCGTGGTCAGTTCGAGATTCGCATCCAGAAGCGCATTCGTTGTGCGTCGATGGAATCTGATGACGGAATTACCTGCAAAGCACAAAGTTTTCGAATAATCGAAAAATTGCTCGGATGTTTGCAGCAGCTATCGGCACCAGCCGAGACTTTTAATTGGAACCTGCGAATAATATCTTCATTGGTTTCCTTCTCGGATGCAGACCAATTAGTGCAATCCGCGAATTGTTCCATATTGAACGGGGTGATCCGAAAGGTATGTATGTATGTGCGTGGTTCGGCTAGGGTTTGCGGTAATTTTTTAAGGTTAGTAAATTAAACTGATCGCAAGTACAACAAAAAACTCTTATTCATGGAATAGTCAATAGTGACTAGCTATGATTAATAAAAAAAATTAAAAATTAAATTGATAACGCTCATGCCTCGGACAAGCATCTAGCCTACATCCCGGGCTTGTAAACCCGACCGACGCGAGAGTGTCTCGCTATCATGATGGCCTCTCGCTACGGAATCAGGTTCGAGCGATTAGCTGATGAGGTGACTCCATACCACTTAGGGCCACTTTGCTTCGCTGAGCATCATCATGATCCATCGCCCCATCGCCGTGCTTAGCTGTGCACAATCCCCAGGCTCAGGCTCAGCAAACGGCCGCATGGATAATTAAATGTTGTGAAGAAATGCGTGCACTGCCTAATTAGCTGCATTTAATGGTGTTCCTATTTCCAAGATCCAGTTGGGCGCAATTTCAAACCTGGTGATCCATTCGCACCCGTTTGAGTTATTATTCACGGTGAAGAATTTTAGAAATTTTCACTTATCGTCTCCGCCGTGTCCACTACCGGTATTAAAGATACTCGTAGGGAATGATCTATTTAACTTGCCGGTTTTCATTCAGGTTAGTCTGGTACATATCAATTTCAATGTCATTAAACTAAACGCGTTAAGCGGATGTTAGTTCATCAAACTGGTCGAGATTCGTGTTGACAGTTTATTCACGCGCAACATTTAAAATCAGCATTCCAATAAATTAGCAGCCGTTGATTGTGCAGACTAACCAGTCACTCCCTAATTACACTAATCCCCTCGCAAGTTCCACTTGTCATGAAGAAAACGCGTGAGATACGGATAGTGCATGCCTTTTAATTCATTTATGGAATACGACCGTGATTTACAGCGTAACCAATAAAATGATTCCATGATCGCAGCCGCATGGCGGGGAGGGCAGCCGGTCGTTCCCGTTTAAGGAGCTGTGAATAAATCATTGCACCAATAAATCAAAAAGTGCGACTCTCCGTGAAGACTATTATAATGCACTTTACACTAGCAGCCAGCAATAGACACTGAGCTAGCAAACAAGTCGATCGGCTGGAGAGACACCTAAGATGTTGTCTGCGCTGTTGCTGCTGCTGGCTGCCGTTGCTCTACCACACCGGTTTCGAGACTTATTGGCATCTAGTCTGGTTGGGACCTCCGATCTACATACGAACATATATCGCCCACCATGCACGGCGTGTGACTTATGGGGGCTGTTGATCGATCCTCATCCGAATGCCAATGCCCATCGTGATTCGTGCAAGAATGACAAACATGCGAGTACCAATGCGGGTCGTAATGATAGAGAATACCGAACGAACTCGGCATGTACAACTTGGAAATCAATAAATCTGTGCAATGTTCAACGCTTTGTTAGTTATTCAAATTAATTACAATTAATTGGCTGGTAGTCGTGCGGTGGCGAGAGTGGGTTCGTGTCTGGTTTGATATGTAGACCACCGAGGCTAGAGGGATGAATCATTCGTGGAACGAACGGGTTTTGATGGAACAACTAAAATCTAGGTTATCAAATTGTTGTTTCCCCAATATCCAGTTATTGGTTTAGAGTGCGACATTTATTTTTATCAGAAACTAGCTACTACCCATCGCGCGTTGCTGCGACTTTCAATGAAATAGGAGGGAAACACAATTTGTTCTAAAGTGCCATCTGGCGGGCAGATAATTCACAACTAATAGTACACAAACACGCTCCATATTAAATGCCAATCATGTATAAATTTTTACGGAAATCGGTTAAGCCGTTTGGGAGTCCATAAATCCATATACATACAAACATTGACTTTTATATATACTGATAGATAGATAGATTTTTGTCAAAAGAGAGGAAAAATAAAATCGACAACTTCCAACATCTCAAATGATATAACCTCTACCGATTTCGTTTGGATCAAATCCTCTCTGTGTAGAGTGCAGACTTTGCTTCTTATATAATGGCTTTGTTGATATCTAACAACGAAATCGAAAAGACAAGCAATTTAGATGAAAAATTGTTTATATCGGACTATTATCAAATGAGATATTTAAGGGGAAGGGGGGGGGGGGGGGGTTGTAAGGTTTCCAGCATAAAATAATCAGTTTTTTTGTCAATTTTTTTAGAAAGATGGGTGAAGTGAATTGATCGAAACTTTTGTATATTATACTACATCATTTCAATAACATTCTGTAATTTTTTCATGCAAAAATATCAACTAACGACTCGGTGACGAAGCTTTTTGTGGAACGTCTCTGGAAAAACACGATTTGCGGTGTTAACTGCCATTCAAAAAGTCCCAAATGTCCTAAATCGATGAGCTGAGTCGATCGGTATATAAGACTCGGCCCTCCGGGCCTCGGAAAAAATCTTGACAGTTTGAGCGAATTCTATGCATTTTTTTAAGAAATGTAAAAAGGTTGAAAAAATTCTTCATCGACTCCTACACTGAAAAAAATCGATTTAAAAATTTAAAGTCAATTCACAAAAACCCATCTTTGATTTGGATAAAATTTTGTTCCATGTTCCCTACCTACTATCAGAAATTTCTGAATTGTTTACCACTGAATCGGTCAAGTGGGCTGTTGACAGCTTTACTTCATACAAATCACCCAGAAAAGATGGCTGTTCTCAAACATGTCTTGAAAAAGATTATGCTTTCCACTTTCCGTCTTGCTACCGAGTATATACCGAAAGCACGGCGAGAAATAACTTTTAGATTTATTCCCAAAGAGGGGAGGCTCTCAAGCTTTGAAGAAGCCAAGAGTTTTAGGCCTATCAGGTTAAATTATTTTCTTCTGAAAGCTTTGGAGCGGATAATCGATCATCACATCAGGAACGTTAGTTTAATTGAATATACACTGCACAAAATGCAACATACATATCAGTGTGGAAAATCCACTATCTAAATCGAGCACTCTGCGTCACGATGTTGTTTACAACATTGCGAAGGCCTTCTCGTTTAAGCAATCTAGCTTGGGTGTATTACTAGATATTAAAAGTGCTTTTGACAATGTGTTCTTCCAGTCTATTCTGGAAGCGACGCGCGGTCATGGGGAATCTGCATGTATCCCGGGTTGGATAAACGCAATGCTTAGTGATCGCATTCTTTGCTCGTCACTGTGCCGGGCTGAGACATGGAGGGTGACTACTTGCGGTTTTCCTCAGGGTATGTTATGGAATCTGGTTGCCAGCGGCTTGTTAAGGAAACTCAATGAGCTTTCCAACCTGCGGGATTGCTGACGATTTCCAAATACTTCTTACTGGACTTTGCATCGGAACAATCTTTGACTTAATGCAACAGGCATTAAGAGCTGTCGAACAGTGGTGTCGACAAGTTAAATTATCAGTTAACTCGAGCAAAACTTCAATGATTCTTTTCACGAAGAAGCGAATAACAACCGAGTTTCGTCCCTTGCAGTTCTTTGATTCTGAGCTACTGTGTGCAGATCAAGTCGAATACGTTGGAGTTATATTGGATTCCAAACTGAATTGGTCTGCTCATATTGAATTCAGAGTCTAGAAAGCGTGCATGGCCTTCGGGCAGTGCAGACGAACTTTTGGAAAGACCTCGGGTCTCAAACCTAAATACATCTATTGGATTTACACGAAAATTGTGTGGTGCTTTCACCACAACTCCGACTGCTGCTCTTGAGGCACTTCTAAATATCAAACCATTACAAATACACCTCAAACAAGAAGCACTATCGTGCATACAGACTGCAGGTTACTGGGCTTTGGAACAGTAACCATGTTGATCTTGCTACCAGTCGTACACGATTGTGGTCACAAATGGTTACATAGGGTGACGATATTCTTGCTCCCAGCGATATTACACTCACATGTAGTTTTCCTTACAGGATATTCATGTGAAGATTCCCTTTCGAGAGGAGTGTTTGTCTGGATATATGGAAAGACAATAGCAAACGCAAGTGGTCTGTTACACTGACGGTTCTCTGATGGAGGGAAGTGCTGATACTGGTGTCTACTGTCGTGAAATGAAATTGAAACAATCTCACTCACTAGGTAGATACTGTACTGTATTCCAAGCAGAAATCTTTGCGATTATATGCGGGGTACAAACTGGCGAGGGCAGGTTCAGCAATTGACTTCGTTGGTCCTGAGCCCGCCCTGCCAATTTCGACAAGTTGGATAAGAGAAAAAATACAGGTCTGGGCTTCGTCCGTGCACCGTAATTATTGTCGAACTAAACAAACGTGTCGCCAAACAAAGGCGTTTCAGGAACAACCGGGCCGAGCGATTTCCGAAAAATTCCTACATTTTTCGAAGCTTCACTGCGACATTCTGACCAGGGCTTTAACTGGCCACTGCAAACTCAATTACCACATGGGAACTATTCAACGTGATGAGTCCTTTTCATGTGATCTTTTTGAATCCGTCTACTGAACCTCATATCATTTGATATGAAACTGTCCAGCAAAAGCGCAATTGTGATTTCGAGTTTTCGGCCGTCCTTATATAGACGACACCGTGTTTGGGAGACTGAAACTCAAAGGCATACTAATGTGGTCCAACGTGGTGAAGAGCTTTAGGCTTACTCGCAGGCGAGTTGAACTACTTGAGTTTCACTTATCTGTTGTTGGTTTCTGTTTTTGTGCTGTTTTTTCCACCCTTCCAATTCTACTTCCTCCCTCCTTCTTCTCCTTTCCTTCCGCTCAGGAAATGATGAAAACACACGGCAAGGCACAAATCCCCGACTACATACGGGGAACGTGCCATTTGAGCCAATATATTCTGATTCCAGTTTCCTATATGTCCTTCAGTTACCTATTTCAAATACCGTAACTATCCAAATTTAACCCCCTTTAGATTTATTTCTCCGTGCGGCCTTTGTGGAGAAAATCCACAGTACACGATCATCTTCATCCTCGTAACTGTGCCTACAATAACCGTATTTGAAGAGAGAGAGAGAGAGAGAGAGAGAGAGAGAGAGAGAGAGGAAGAGAGAGACCGAAACTGTTATTATTGTCGTTGGTTCTTCGTTTATTCCATCTCTGCTAGGAAAGCACCTAAGAGAAAATAAAGAGACAAACGTTTTTACTCTTTGCACCTTTGATACGAAGCACCGCTCTTCTCTTTCACAATTAACCTCTTCACTCCGATGTGCGTTGCTCCCATGTGCGCATTCTGCTCCATGGCTGCACACCTAAAAGAGTGGAAATAAAGAGGTGCATCTTGATTCCACGCGCACGGAAGCAGAGAAGGCAACCAAAAAACATTTTAAAAACGTTCTTCTGATCGATCTTTATCTGAATTGTTGTTTGATTTACCTTCCTCCCTGTTTGCCAGTGAGGGAAGGCACAAAAAAGTAGCTCTTCAAGGTGACTCTTTGTGCGAAATTGTGCAGCTCTTGGTGCACAGATCTTTCTCTTTTTCGTTTTCAATTTTGTATTTGTATTTGTGTATTTCGCTCTTTGTGTACATTGAGGGTTACCACATATACAGATTATTCTGTATTTTACAGATTTTTCAAAATAATCTACGATCAAGATTCTGTATATACAGATTACAGATTTTTCGCTAAAATACAGATTTTCGGTGCAGGTTAGTAGAAAACCCAGTCTATTAGAATTTCATATAACGCTTAAAAAGCATCCTATGCAGCCCAGACTTTAAGTAACCGCTAAAGGCTAGTTTAGGGGAACATGGTGAGACTTGACCAAGCGCAAAATTCTATTTTCGGCTATGGCGTCTTCTATTCGATTCTCAATTTTTTTTCAAAAATATTTTTATACTTGTTTCGATCCCTTAAGGTAATTTTAAAAGTTTGGAGAGAAAAATCCTTTCCGTGCAGAAAATATCACGTGATTAATAAATTTGCATCAAATGATGTAATTTTTTATCAAACTTTGTATGGACATATCTACTCGACTACTAGTTACTATTAATGTACTAATCTATCATCTTAATCCTTGTGAAGCAGTGAAATGATTTTACATAAACTGGAACATTGGAATAGTTATTACTAGAATTTGCATGACATTGAACGCAATAACGAATGTTTGGGAGACTTGACCAAGATTTTATGGGGAGACTTGACCAAGTGGCGATCAGCTGAAGAAAGATACAAAATTCCTAATATTTATTATGCTTTGGTATCTACTGTTAATGTTAATCACGCCATAAAAAAATCCCACCCCAAACATAAGTCATTATATTTTAATATTTGTAAACAAAGTTAGCAATAGTAGGACTGATTTCGTGACGTGTGAACATGCAATGCAAGCAGTACAGTTAATCCTTAAAAAGAAATGCACTAAAAAAATCAAAATTTATCAAATGCAACGCTTTTATATTTTTTACTGCTACCTAAGGATCTCGACAATAGGGAAAAAATAATTACAGTATGTTTTCTGTCATTAATTTTTGTTATGATTTTTCAAAATTCACTTGGTCAAGTCTCCCCACGCCTTGGTCAAATCTCCCCGCAATGGGGAGACTTGACCAGAAAAAACGACCACAGAAAAACTTTTGTAACTTTTCAAAAATTAAATTAAAAATTCTGCAAAAAATCATAAAGACGCGCAATAACTTTGCGACTTTTGAGGGATTGAAGGCTTTTTTAGAGATTTATGCAGTTTTAGCTGAAAACCTGGTCAAGTCTCCCCATGTTCCCCTACGGTTTGGAAAATGTGTCATGGTATTTGGGTCCCTGTGTATTTTAAATGGATGTCGGGATTTAAAATTCCGTGACGTGAAGTGTGAACCCAACCGCAGGAAACATCACGGGATTTTAAAACTCTCAACACAGGAATCCGACCGGGAACAATTCAACACAAATTGCTTCCGACGGGGAAAATTGTATTTTTGTTAGGTTTAAAATTCAGTGCTATTTTGATACTGTTGGTGTTTTTTAGAAGCAGCCGAACTTTTGTTTTGACAGTTTGGAGAGATTCTGACGGAAAATTTTCCCTGCTCAAATCCCGACACAAATCCCGACTCACCCTGTTCCCAAACTGTAAACTAGCCTTAAGCCAAGACAAGTTTCGGCTTCACTATGTCTCATCGGCATAAACAGAACGTCTGCTCGGACGGGACATCACGTTTGATCAGTCGATCGATTGAAACACAAAGTGTGTTTTAGTTTTAAGGTTGGACAGAGAAAGGGTAAAATTCGCAAACGAAAAAAGCAGTTTTTTCCACACCGTATGTCAGATCTTCATAAAAATCAATCAGCAGTACTGTAACAACATTCTACATACGCTGATTGATTGAATTTTGCGCATTCTCTGTCCAACCTTGAGGGATTTGCGTCAAGCCGGCGCTAATCTATTCCGACAAAATGTTAGAGTCGGTTTTTGATGAGGCGAAGCCGAAACGCAACTGTGCACAATGGCGTAACTGGACTAAATTTCTGGCCAAAATTATTTTGCACGTTTTTAAGCCTTATTATATTGGGTTGTCCGAGAATTAATTTCGCTACTCAGCGCTAGATGGATTGAACCAAATTTTGAATGGCTTCTGCCATTGCCATATTTTCTTCCTTTTTGCATATGTTTACTCTCACTGTTAGCTTGATTCAGAAAACAATTGCGCGTAATTTTGTTTACAGTTGTTTGTATAGCATTTTTTTTTTAATATGGAGTGCAAAAACGAGCATTATCGTCATATTATGCTTTTTTATTTCCGTAAAGGAAAAAAAGCAGTTGATGCTCACAAAGATATATGTGAAGTGTACGGAGTTGAAGCGGTAACAGCACGTACTTGTCAGTATTGGTTTGCCAAATTCCGTTCTGGAGATTTTTCACTCAAAGATGAACAACGTTCAGGACGATCATCTCAAGTTGATGATGATCAAATTAAGGCCGTAATTGAATCGGATCGTCATGTAAGTGTGAGAGAAATTGGAGAAAGATTAAAAGTACCTAAATCAACAATTAACGATCATATAAAACGTCTTGGACTCGTGAAAAAGCTTGATATTTGGATTCCACATGAATTGAAAGAAATTCATTTAACAAAACGCATCAATGCTTGCGATCTGCACCTTAGACGCAATGAATCCGATCCTTTTTTGAAGCAAATCATTACTGGAGATGAAAAATGGATTGTTTACAATAACGTCAATCGTAAACGTTCATGGTCTAAGCGTGACGAACCACCACAAACCACCTCCAAAGCTGAAATTCACCAAAGAAAGATTATGCTTTCAATTTGGTGGGATTGGAAAGGTGTGGTATTTTTTGAGCTGCTTCCAAGGAACCAAACGATCAATTCGAATGTGTACTGTCAACAACTGGACAAATTAAATACAGCAATTAAAGAAAAACGACCAGAATTGGTGAATCGTAAAGGAGTACTTTTTCACCACGACAACGCTCGACCTCATACAAGTTTGGTCACTCGCCAAAAAATATTGGAGCTTGGTTGGGAAGTGATGTTATATCCACCATATAGTCCTGATCTTGCACCATCAGATTACTATTTGTTTCGATCATTGCAGAACAGCTTGAACGGTAAAACTTTTACTGATGATGAATCTGTTAAATCGCACTTGATTAAGTTTTTTGCTGATAAAGACCAAAAGTTTTATGAACGTGGAATCATGAAGCTACCAGAAAGATGGCAAAAGGTCATCGAACAAAATGGAAAATATATAATTGACTAAAGTTTATTATATGTATTTTAATAAAGTGTTTTGTTTGATAATAAAAAACCGAAATTAATTCTCGGACAACCCAATATCTCAAAGAGCAGTAAAAAGTGATTTCTTACAGTTTTGGATAATATACGAATAAATAATTACCGCATTAATCCTCCTAGCAGTGCAGTGAAAAACAAAAATTAAAAAAAAGTAAATTACATTTCAATGTTGATTTCTTCAAATTTAACGATGTTATTGGGGATGCCGGGTGTCAAGGTTTCGCACTTAAAGGTTTTGATTTTATGAACGTAACCCCACAAATTAAAATATTTTATTGCTCATAACATTTCATAATTTGCGATAAAATTGAGCTAGTGCAATAATGTTCTTCCGAAAGCTCATCTTCTAAATTACCAAACTTATCTTAGATAAATATAGCAGGAAATTGTTTCAGAATTTGAGAACGATATTTTCTTATGAGCCTTTTGATGCTTTTATCGGTATCTAGAAAATAACCTCGTGGATGGTTCAATAATAGGATACTTATATAAATCAAAAAATTTTAATATGCCAATAATGAACAATGAAATAAAAAGGTTCAAATTTGAAACAAAATTCTTAATACCATTAGTCAGGTGCTTGTCAGTAATCTACATGAAAATCAGAATAAACTTTCTAATTAATAGACTATGTACGAAAAAAGCATTAATATACAGTATTAAAATTCATAACAGATACAACCTGAACAAATGACGATTTACCAAAGTTTAGAAAGCAACTTGTGTGCGTGACTATTCATATAGTAAGATTCGGGTTAGTTATATTTCACATTCTACAATAAGCAGAACGTGCATGCGATTGTAAATATAATTGTCATAATGGATTGCATAGATTAATGAACAAATGGTCTTAGTTTTTAATTATCTTGATTTAAAAAAATATCCACATCACAAAAGAATTGAAAAAACTTACGGAGACACTGAATAAATCATTGTATACCTTCATACATACTCTAATCTAATCAAATTGAGATGTTTAGTACAGCCTCAAAAAAGGCTTTGTTGCTTATTTTGCCCATATTTTGGCATAAACATGCCATTTTCAAACTGCTGTAAAAGCGGCAATGAGATTAATTGGGAATGTTTTTTTCGTGAAACGGAGAGAAGAGATCCCAAATAACCGTGTCGTTTAAACGGATCTGCTCGACAATACCCGACAAGATACTTTTTCCAATACCGAATGTTTAATAATATTGATAAAATTTGCGCATTTTGAACCCAACTCAAAAGAGGAAAAAATGTAACAAAAATAGATGTTCTTTGGTCAAACTTGTTGGTGCTTGTTATGAAAATCACGATTTTATACCAGATATTGACTTTGTATACTTATACATATTTTCATCCTTAGGGTAAAATATAGCATAGCTTTTTTTATTGTTAAAATTTTGTTTTACATTTCTTATAAAAGAAATGTATAGAATTCGCTCAAACTTTCAAGATTTTTTCCGAGGCCCGGAGGGCCGAGTCTTATATACCAATCGACTCAGCTCGACGATTTGGGACAATGTCTGTGTGTGTGTGTGTGTGTGTGTGTCTGTGTGTGTGTGTGTGTGTATGTAACGGACAAATTCTCATTCGTGTTTCTCAGCAATGGCTGAACCGATCTTATCCAAACCAATTTTAAATGAAAGAACTAAAAAACAGTATGAACGCTATTAATTTGTTTTTGATTCTGATGTTTAGTTTCCAAGATATGAATGTTTGAATGCGCAAAAATGGCGTTTTTTGCAGTTTTTTTTAAATTATCTGCCGAAATTGACAATATAGATTAACAATTTATATGTTTTTAGACAGCTTTAACGAATACCTTTCGAACAAGCTATAGATTGTTGAAATCGGACTATTATCAAAAGAGATATTTAACATTAAATGCGGACGAAAGATTTTTATCATTTCCCATAGCCAGAAATATGACCAAAAACATGTAATCTATTATTAACGACAAAACGGCTTATTTTAGGTCAATAGTATCTTCGGAGAATTTAATGGAGGCAATATGCCCTTTCTTTTGGTATTGTGCTTTTGCTGATTAATCCCCCTATGAGTGAGATATTTTCACAAATTTTTTTGGAAGTGATTATATCGAAATGATGCCTTCAGCAAATTTGTAGCTCTTACTTTTGCGAATAACTTTACTGAAGACTTCAAATATCTATTTTGAATACTTTAAAAGTTATGGCTTGTTGTTTGTTAATTACTCTTTGTCGCCTATTTATTGTTCAATATAGTAATAATCCATTGAAATAAGCCAAACATTATTTCGATAAAACGAATTTTGTATTTCATTTTACTATCTATAACCGCTAGAAATAATCACCGAACACTTCCAAGTTGTCTGGAAGGAACTTGATAACTTATCAGTACAAAAATGTTCATTTGTGCGAACCTTCTGACTGTAATTTTTCCAACTTATAACCATCGGATCGATCTGAAACATATCGGAAAATGAAAAGCGAAATAAATAACTCCAAGCAACGGCGTAGCCAAGAGAAGGTTTTGGGGTTTAACACCATACAACCCCCCTCCCCCCTCCACCACACCCAAAAAAAATATTGGATTGAAGTTGAAAATTTATTGATGCAGACTGATTTAATTCAATATTACAATAACAATTGTCTGATCCGTAGATTGATAACCTGTTGTTGTAAACATCATGAGGACTTTTGATAAATTGTCGGAATGGGGTCCTGATATGTAACTGATCTCTTGGTCTTGATTTCACAGTTATCTAATAGCATCAATATCAAATTTCTGCCTGAAAACATTCCAATAGAAAATTCCAGAGTTCTGTAATCAATCATAATCCTCAGATTTATTTTCAAATTGATCTCGTTTTTGTAGAGATGTACTGTAATAAGGGTCTTTATTTAATAGGAAGCGAAGTTAAAATTGATTTAATGTCTATGAAACATAGAACTGCTCACCAAAAAATGCATAAATTTCAACATTTGCTAAAAATGTTTTTGCCTTTCTCATTCACTCTAAAATTCGTCGATCTAATCCCGACCGGGAGGGCCGAGTGTCATATGCTAATCGACTCAGTTCGTCGAGATCGGAAAATGTCTGTGTGTGTATGCATGTCTGTATGTATGTGTGAGTATGTGTGTATGTGGAAAAAAATATGACCTCTGTTCATCAGAGATGGCTGGATCGATTTGCACAAAGTTAGTCTCAAATGATAGGTACAATCTTCCCATCGGCTGTAATTGATTTTTTTTTTATTGATTGGACTTCCGGATCCGGAGTTACGAGTTGAAGAGTGCAATCACACAGTAAATTCCAATATAAACTGAAATGAAAAATTTTCAAAATCAAATTTGTATTTTTGATGCCAAATGACATTATAATGCATGAAACATTGAGATTTGATGTAAACTCGAAAAAATTACGTTTGACAAAAATTGATTTTTTTGGACTTTGGTACTTTTTTGCTTGTTACTATTTTCTGAAAAATTAATTCTGCATAATTTTAAAATTTCAAAAATTACAGTTTCGGAATTATGCCGTTTAGACATTAAGATCGATTTTCACCAAACCCACACCAATTGTAAAATTGGTATTGTAAAAAAACGTAAGGGCGATACTTCAATGCTGATAGGTGGGACCAAAAAAGTAAACAATCGCCAAAGGGACTATATACTATATATACAATCATTTTGTCAATTTCAATAGCAAACACAAATTTTAATTTAATAATTTCAAATACTTCATGAAGTTTTGGGTTTCGATCACTGAATCATGCAATCTAGGATGTAAAAAACACAATAGTTCTTAAATAGGAAATAAAACCAAGTCTAAAAATATGCACTGTTGATTTTCTTTGAATGGTGGGTTTTTTCAAGAAAAAGCGTTGATTTCTTAATTCTCAGTCGCGTTGGAAATTTGAGTAAAGTATAAACTTTAAATCGATTAAAACAAATCGATTTTTTTTTTGGTTCAGTACAATATACATAACCCCTTTAGAAAAATCAGTTTTCCCACCACAATGCATTGATTGAGGAATTTAGATATTTTATTAACAGAGCATTAGCAATAATTCGTGTATGTCTATTTTATGGGCCATTTTTTCGCCTTCCCATTGATTTGGTTTGAGATTTCTAGCACTGATGTTGTCCTATGCTGATTTGAGTGATTCTCTGAGTCCTGCCACTATCCCATGTAGTATGTGTTATCAAAAACATCGCGAAGCATCAAGTTCTAAATGTTCTCAAACGATATAATATCCGAAGAGAGTGATAAGAGTTATAAGAAATGTCTCATCACACTGTTAGGTGGATTAATAACGTTTTTTGGGAAGCTTCTAGTTAATTTTTGAATACAGATTTTCGATTCAGAATTTTTCTCCCGCGATGCAGATTTTCAGATTTTTTCACGAAAAAATACAGATTTCAATGTGACAAATAACAAGCCTGGATGTAAGATTGATGCTCTAATTGTCTCTGTCAACGTTGTTCACCCTTTATCCCCTATCCATGATACTGTGTGTTACTCCGAAGCAGCGATGTCACATGTGAACCCTTTATTTTGAAATCATTTCAAATATTGTAAATACATTCTTTTACATTTTGACATTTTTCATAAATCTGGCTAATTTCTGGTAGAATTCTGGCTCAAAATCAACAACCGATGCCGAATTCTGATCGTTGAAGACAAATGAAGCCATTTTTTTGAATGTGTTGACATTTAAAAATATATCTTGTATTCCTTCTCCGATGTTGGAATCAGGTCTCATTGTAAATGGCTTTCCCAAACAAATAAGCAATTTAGACAAAAAGCAAATTTGTGTCTGTTTATTTTTTCTTCTAATAAATTAAATCAGTGACAAAAGTCTGTGCCGTATTCCTAGGATTTATAAAATAAAATTTGTTTTATTGCTCAAAAGACAAGGGGATTTCTTTAGAGATAAGCGAAAAAAATTCTTATAAATCGGTCTTACGATACCCTTGTGTATATACAAAGTCATCTCAAGCACAATGAATCTATGTACCTCATGATATTAAAGGGTACATTATACGAGTTCGCCGTATTTGCAAATCATTTTCGATATACACTGCAATCAACTCCGGCTTTGATTTCACTACCTCCCAAGGAGGTCTAATTCAGAACATTCACGATCCCCACATGCGAGTTGGTTGTTCGTTGGTCTAGACAGATGCCGTTACTCTCCTTTCGTCACATGCATTGCATTATTTCCCCCCATAAATTCGCCCTGTGCCCGTTTCACTCTGCATCGCGATAAAGGAAAATATGGGCCTTTATTAAATTCAATTTCTAAACATTTCATGTTACTATTCAATTTGGAGGCGAAGATGTAATTGACCATAAATATGCTAAATTGCTATCTGTCTACCCGCGCCCGACAGGCTGCTAATAGCATTATCGGAACTACCACATCTCAGCATTCGTCGTCGTCCGTCCGCTCAAAATAGCACTAAATAGTTATGGGTCTCTGGAGACCCAACCTCCAGCCCCTGGGGCTAGGCTTCTTCTTTCATCCCACTTCAGCTCAATCGCATCCCACTGCATCTCTCATCCGCGTATTTTTTCATTAATTCAACGAACATAATCTAATTTGAATTTTGATCTATATTACATGCAGTGACGCCCTCGCACGCTTTTCTTGCACGTTGTTCGATTTGCACGCTGCCGTTGTCTTCTGGGCTGCTGAGCTGCTTCAGATTTGCAACTGCGCTTTCGAGACACAGGCAGAATCTCGCGTGTGCTTCTCAATGGAAATGGCTAGTTTCTTTTAGGTACCCTCGAGGAACGAATCGGTTGTGGTATTAGGGTGGACTCGTTTCTATGACATGAATTTCTGCAACTTTCAAGGCAATGTAGTTCCATAGAACTAATTAATAGCTGTGATTTGGCAGACGGTACGGACCGACACTAATAATCTCAAACGATCCACCCTATCCCTTATCGCATGCCACAATCTCGGTTGGAGCAAATTTTTAGCAAAGGAAGCTGAAGCACGAATGAGCTGACTATTTTGCACACTACACCCATTTTGGTGAGTTTGTAAATGTTCAGTTCGATGTTTGAAAAGCTTCCTCTGCCCATAGTGGTAAAGATCGACCATAGCAGATAACAACGGCCCACTCGCGAACATGATTCACTTGTTCTCCGATCGTCCGTCGTCGTCGTCGTCGCCGTCGTTGGATGGCTGCTGGCAGTCTTTCGATCTCCGCTCGTTCACGTGGCTGGCATTTCGAGGACTGGGCGCGACGGAGCTTTTCAGCAGATTACCACCGGTGGCTCGCTCCTCCGTTCGAGCTGGAATTCGCTAATAGGTGCAGAAAAATTCTCCTAAGCTGACAGAAGAGGGTGTTTAGGCCGTTCGAGCTGTCCACCGGCCACGGCATGCTAATGATTGGGCACAATCGAGAGCGCCTAAGGGGAAACTACGTACCGTTTATGCTGTTACAGAAATTGGGTCAAAACGTATGGCATTCGTGTTAATTTTCCGTATGACAGGTTTTAAGCTTAATATGCTATATGCCATTGTCGTTAAGGAGAAGAAAAGAATGTATTTTGCATTCTTTAAAATGACCTAAATAAATGAACGTTATGCTTTAAATAACTCGAATGCTTGCTCTGGCAATCAGCACTAATTACAAAATAGGAATTAACGTTCGGAATAATTTATTATAATTCTTTTATATTACAATTCGAGTTACATACATGTTTCGATGCCTTTCGTGGTCTATAATTAACCTCAAAGCCTCAAGCTTTACTGTGCTATTCGTTGGGATAACACTAAAACTAAGCGTAAAACATGTCAACGATTGATCGTGCAAATAATTTATTTTTTGGCTTTTGACGTAAGTGCCATTACCTTATTTTAAGACTTAAGAGTGTACTCTCTGCTGCTACTCAAACCAGCGCAAACAGTTGTTTTTTTCTTGTGAGCATTGTCTAAAGAACGAAGTTACTATTATTCTTGTGTGGTGATCTATCAAGATGACTGAGTCTCATCAACAAAATGTGATTCTTCGGGCTAACACGGTGGCCATTGAATTCCGGTTTTTCCGCATAAGACCAAGTATTGGTGATGTGGAATATTCGCAGAAGGTGAAAATGCAGCTACGGTTGTCGAAAGTCAGCTTCATCCAGTTGAAGCACGTCAGGCACGCGGTGCTGATAACGTTCAACAAATTCTCCCAGGCGAAAAGATTCATTCCGCAAAACAACTTGAAACATGGATTGTGACACCGCTAAATCAAGATCCCTGTGTATATGGATAACGGAAACGTGGAATCGTAAATTACATGATTTGGCATCACGTGCTTGAAAAGTGGCCATTAAAAGATTCATGTCGTATTTCGGAGAAGTGGAATCCATTACGGAGGACGCTTGGAGGAACTACTTTCCAAGTAATTCAAATGGTGTTTTTGAGGTGAGAGTGCGGGTAGACCAACCCATTCCCCTGCAGTACAAAACAGAAGGGGGTGATACCTTTATAGCGAACTCTATGTATATATCAAGGACAAACTAACACGTGCCAGTTATGTGAACAAACGGCACATTACGGACAACCCTGTCCGAAAACCGCTAAGAAAATCTCATCTACAGAAAAAAAATGCCAACACTCAGTCTCCAAGCAATAGACGCGTCAAGTACAACAAACTCAACAGGTAATATCATCAATGAGGGAGCTACTAGCAACGACGGAGAGTTCACGCTCGTGACCTGAAAGGGAATGACATTAGGAACAAAACCTGAACGCGAACATCAAGGCAGTAACCCAGACGATGACGCGAACATGTGCGACGACGACAGAGATATGAATGACCTCCACGATACAGTTGACGGGGATGCAAATATTTCCCCGACACGAAAATGGATATCCGCGTGCGTACGGGATCGGAGAGATTAATATTGTATCAATTGTTTATCATTTTTATTTTTTACATCATGTAAATATATAAAAGACCCACGGCCAGTGGTGCAAATTTTCATTTTCAAATGCCAACTTTCAGTTCAATCAAACCCAACCATGATTCAAACTCAAAGCCTCCCTCAATCATTCACTTTCAAGTTGACGGGATTTTTATAATTGAATCGTACGTCTTCATTTCAAATTGATGCTTTTTCATTCACCAACCAAAGCTGTCATCTGCTCTGTAGAGGCCAGTTTAGGTTAAATGTCGACATGTTTTGCGTTTTCAAGCTTACATGGACAGTAAAAACTATGTTCAGAGTAGTTTTGCTTGAAAAACCTAGTCAATACCCCAGTACAGAGATATTCACAGGGTCAATGAAATTGAAAATGAATGGAAAATGATTCAGCAGGCCGGCTGTTTGAATGAATAATGGAAACGAACAACTGCGAGTTGAACATAGTAGGGCATTATTTGAGATTTTTTCCTCCTTCAAGTTCAAAACAAACTGTTGAAAATTTACAGCTCTGCCCACGGCTCCGTGAAGCTAATGCCTTGAGCCGTGCTAAATAAACGAAATAAAAAAGATCTTCTGATATTCTGAAATATTTATTAATGCCCAACCATGTGAGCGATGTAATTGTGGAGGTTTGAGAAGACAAAACTATTGATTGTCTGCCGTTACCCTGCTAATAGTTTTTTTGCATTTTAGTGTAGAAGAGAAAATGAAAATAAATTTAATATAACATCTTACTTGGTAAATAAAATATTTGCAGTCCTGAGAAAATTTGCAAAATGTTTGTATTATGAGAAAACTATAACTATTTTCAAATGTTCACATCCTCAAAATGAAAGGAGTATCCCTCCGAAACGTTGAACTACGGGTAGGCAGGCGACCAAAAATCAAAACTACATCAACTTTAACTTAATCCAGTTCTATTCATATATTCATTTTATACGCACTATAATGAATGAAATTCATGGCCATCTCAGAAAAATGTTTAACTTAACTGGGTAATGCAGGAAAATAAATATTCTCACGTTAAACTGCACAAGGGACAGCAAATAAACGAACCGAACATCTTATGCACTATCCTAGAGAGGGCGTTAAATGTTGTTTTTGTTAGCCACTGCAACAACCAAACTATGGCAGATGCGGTGTGAGCATATTTTCGTTTGACATAATTATTTGACTGTGAGTCTATTTGGGGGTAAAATTCGCAATATGTCATGTGAAAAGTTAGAACATCTTTTTTGTGATGATATTATTGAAAATATATGTTCATTGTATTGGTATGAACTATTATGAATAATAACGGATCAAAGCCCAAAAATATCCGCGAATTAGATCCGCGAAAATAAGTCTTCCAAAGTCTCCAAACTCGATGGGGGATCCAAGTACAATGTTTCTTCTATCTTATCGTTGTCCATTTTTGCTCTATACTAAGTACAATTCAATTGATGTTTCAATGGCAGTTACAATTAGTAGAGAGCCGTTGGATAATTCAGTACACGTTTGATCTGACTAAGTTTTTTCCATACATATTATTGTGAAACAACATATGAACCCGTTGGTACTCTTCTCATGACCAATGTAGCTAGAAATATATCTATTCGCAGAAAATTAAGATTTGTCGGTCAAAAGCATTTTTTATGTCCAGTGACATTTTTAACTCTCCGGCACTCGCGCCGTTGTATTTTGTACAATACCTCCAGAAAATCTAGTGAAATCTTCTTTCAGCACCAGTGGCTGCTCATTCGGGGAGCCATCCGCGCGAGTGCCGGAGGATTAATGGCCACTTGCATTTTCAACAAATTAAATACTTATCCTTAAAATTTTAACCATTTCTTTTTCGCAGTATTGGTTTGTATAGGACTCATTTTTCCATACTTCTTGAACGAGAATTCCGAACGAAACAATATGCAAGGTATAATGATGACTGGAAATAGACTGTATTATAATCAACTGAATGCACGGCTTTTGTGCTATCGACAGAGCCTAGACACTTCACTCTATTTTCTTCAATTCAAATGAGAACTACCTGTCTCATTCACGAATTGCATTCGCCCTCTGTCGCTCTTTGTTTAAGGGGCTTGAAAGCACATGTGACCTTGACTCACTTTACTATTTCTAATTGTGCGTATTTACGTATTCTGCACAATAATCTTTTTTCGGAAATTAATAACTTTCTGTTTCAATAGTTCAATTCGTACAATAGTCATTTTTTAGTTTCTTCATTTAATGGATTTTATTCGTCTTGTTTATTTTATTCATTTTGAATATTTGACTAATTTTAAGTATATGATCTTTGCATTTTAATTATTTACTTTATTCAGCATTCTTTCTATTCATTTTGTTCATTTGAATTCATTGTATCTATTTTCATCTTTTTATTGGATTCACTCTGATCATTTTATTTTTTTCGTATTCACAACATTCATTTAACTTATTTGTTTCACTGTTTTCATTCTATGCATTCTATTCGTTTTTAGCTCATACATGTTGTTCAATTTCTTCGTTTCAATAATCTGACTATTTTTTTCAGTGTTATTCATTTCATCCTAATTATTTTCTTGACACAATTTGTGCTATCTATTAAATTATAATTTTTCAATAACGCCTAATTTTTTCATTTTAATCAACTCCTGCTCATTTTTTCTTCTTTTAAATCATTTTATCAATTCTCTTCGTTTTGTTCGTTTGACTGTTTTATTTATTCATTCATTTCAATTCAAATATTTTTGTTACCATGTGTTAATTTCCGCAAGGTTCTTCTGTTCAAATATTTTTTATTTTGTCAATTTTAGTAATTCCATTCATTTCAATCATTTTATTCCTTTTTTCATTTAATTCATTTGATTCATTGTATTTACCTGGTTCATTAAATTCGATTCATTTGATTCATATGATTCATTTCATTCATTTGATTCAGATGATTCATTTGATTCATTTGGTTAATTTTGTTCATTTCTTTAATTTTATTCATTTCATGATCAGTCATTCCATATATTCATTTTATTCAATTTGCCAGTTTCTGTCAATTTAATTTATTCAATTAATTTTATAACTATTATTAAATATTGCCTTATTTTTCAGTTAGTGAGCTAATCTAATTTGATTTATGTTAAAGATTGTTTTCATTTTTAATGAATTTTAAAAATCTTTTTTTCAGTTTTCGCTTTATTTTTTTTATTTTGTTCATTTTATTGATTTTCTATAATAGGTATATTTATATTCAGTTTATTCGAGGTTTTATGCGTGCGGAACTAGAAACTGTTGTGTGCCTACCCAAGCAAAGTCGAACATTAAAATTACATCAAGTGGAATTCATATTTTGATAATAGCATCAAATTTAAATCTTATTTTGCTATCAGTTTTAGATTTTTTAAATGTGACATCAAAGTTTGATCTCATTTTGCTATCCTTGTTTGCTGGAAGAATTTTCTATGTTTATATTTCTTTGGTGTAACATCAAAGTGAAAACATATTTTGTTATAAAAAAAATTTCAACATCTCAATGAGCTTTCAATTTACTCTCACTGATAGCAGCTTTAGATTTCTGTTTGATGTCATAGAACAATTTTGCAGCTCTCCATTTTGATCTTTTAATCGTTAAAACGATCTAAACGACAACAACCTGAGTAATCATTTGCCGAATATCACAACATCAAGTTTAGTTTTCTATTTGTTGTCAGACTCTGCTCGGGTACTTTGCATGAGTTCTGCAAACTAATAAATGATCCAACAGTGATATGAGTAAGAAATGCCTCATCTCACTGCCAGGTGGATTAAGTTGGTTTTTTGTGCAATAAATTCGGCTGTGTCTGAAATAAAAGTTCTAGAGATCTAAAAATTTTGAAAGTGTTTCAAACATTGAACTAAATCATAGATTTTTTTGCAGAATTTTTCATAGGCCAGTTCTTTCAAAAAAAATTAATAAAATATCCAAAAATGCAGTTTGTTATTATGTTGGTCTATAAAAGATTCTGAGAGACAGGGATAACTTACCAACTAGCATAAAAATAGATTTTGTGGTTTTTGAGGTCGCTGATTACGATTCTGATAACAGAATTTGTAATTTCAAAATGGCGGCTACACAATGGCAGCCATTTTTCACGAAATTTGGCGAATTTTGTTACACTGAGCATAAATCTCGATTTGCGAGAGTTTTTGAGACCGCTGATTACGATTCTGATGTCAGAATTCGAAAATTCAAAATGGCGCCTACAAAATGACAATTTTTCTTAATAAAGTCGCCATATAGGATCTGCTATCACGAAATTTGCAGCTATAACGCACCCATCGTGATCAGCGACCCCAAAAAACCCCGTTTAAGTCAATATAAAAAACATGAAATTTAGCCAAACCCAGTCGCCAAATTGGATCCGCCATTTTTAAGTTGTCAATTCTAACGTCAGAATCAGAATCAGCGACCCCGAAAACCTCCTTGTAAGACGTTTTAGGCCAATATAAAACAAACATAAAATGTAGCCAAACACAGTCGCCATATTTGATCCGTCGTTTTGAATTTTACATTTTCGACGTCAGAATCAGAATCAGCGACCCCAAAAATCTATATAATTTAGCTTTATATAACAATATTAACAATGAAAAAAAAAATTCGCGAGTCATATGTTCTTTCTGTGACGTCATCATATCCCAGAGATAGCATCAGGGTTATTCTATTTATTTAATTATATTTATATTTATTGAATTCTTGTAGGGAAAGGTACATCCTTTTAAATTTCTACAATTGGATTTACTGTTGGAAAATCAAACTCTTAAATTATCTTACATTAACTAAGTTTCCACTGTATTACTAATTTTCTAGTTTCATCTGTTAAGCTATGTTATGTAACCTTCTCGGAAATTATTGTGAGAAGATTCTCTTTTAACAAAGCTAGGTTCCAAAAACTTATGCCCCTAACAAGTAAGGTGTTACCGTAATGTGAAGTCATATGCTGAGGGATTGTATAATTTTGTACACGAGTGCTACGAAAAGCTAGTATTTTATCATGAAGATATTTGAGTGATTTTGAATGTATGACTTTGAAGATTGTTAAGCAAGAACGAAATTTGTGAAACTCACTGAAGGGTAGACGGGTTAGTGGGGGTTAGTGCATCAGGCCGGAGTCTCGAAGGTTGTGTGTTCGAATCTCGTCCCTGGGGGAATTTTTCCACAGGATTGTTTTCGCTTCACTCACCATTTCGATCAGTTTTCCCCGTTCAATACCACCAAAAAGTTTTCAATAAGGTATTGTCACTTACGTCCAATATGCACATAAATGAATTATTAGTTTGAAAAATTCAAACCATCCTTTATAAGGGAAGTGGCTCAAGATTGTGACTATGCGTTCATCGTTTGACTGTGTAATCTGAGGTTTTTATTTTAACTTATATAAACTGCATTGTGAAATTTTAATCATTTTATTTCAGGATCACAAGGATTCTCTATAATCAGGGAAAAATAACTGTTAGTGACAAAAAGAATAGCGTCGCTCCGTTTTAGTCTGATGGGACAAGTTCAGGAATGTTTCAACGTTGGCCTCGTTTAGGTCCAATAACGATACCGTTTGATAGGTACCAGTATCATATGGTCCAGGCGTAATAGAAGAGCGGAATTTAAAGGATTTCACTAGTGTAGATTTGTCAGTGGCCCGTACCAAAGGCGACGAAAAGCTAAATAATTTTTTCATATCCGCTAAACGCTTGCCACACATTTACGTTGGCAATAGTGTCTGTTTTTCGCTACAGTTCGATCCTTTCCCAACTTTGTATACTTCTAGTTCAAAACACATCATTGGCTTTGCTAAAAATTAATAGAAAATTTTAGAAAATTTCGATTACAATACTAATAAATGGCTTCAGACAATTCCATTGATAAAATACTGTTTGATGGTGTCAAATTGTATATTCAATCTGATCCACATTTTTCTTATCTGTGAGAAATCCGCCAAAAATAATCTTTTGATGATAAATCAAATCTACATCTGTCTCGTCATGGATAAAGTTTCACAAAAATAAAGACCGCATAAATTGCTGTTTTCACCTACTGATCCAATGGACAAAGCGGAACTAGTCTCTGTACGCATAATATGCATGCAGCATGACTTGAACTATATCATTTCGAACGGCAAACTATGTTAATTAAATAGTTTTCCTTTTTCGGCCCGGAGGCATCCACAGTGCACGCATGCCGATGCGCTTAGGTGCCTTCATAGTGTCCCAGTGGGAATCGAACGCACCACACGCTAGTTCTTACCAAACATGGGCGCGTCGTCGAGTCGACGGCATGCGCGATTACCACGGCCTGATTGGCTCAACGGTCCGCATGCCTCGGTCATTATTATCACTATTAATAGCAGCAACATCTCGTGTACGCTCGAGAATTTTCAAATTAATTTGCAATCCCTGGAAGTAGGTAATTCAGATTCCGGACGCACTGGAAAGCAATTCCCTGCGTCTTCACCAAGTTGAGACCAGCACAAGCCGCAACCTCTCTTGTGCTGCCAAAAATGGAAGCAGTCAAATGGGATCATGTTTTAATTACAACAAGCCCGCTGACGTGTGAGCATCAACAGGTCCATCTACGGAAGTGACGCTGGTGAAAAAAATGGAAATGATGAAGTGTCTCAACTTGTCAACAAGTGCTGCCTAATTAGCACCTAACTCTATTAGTGTCATTATATATATAGACCCTACCAAGAAATCACGCGACATATCTCGCAATCAGCTGGTGATGAGTGAAAGCATGACAACCATTCTAGCGAATTCCATTCAAAATCAAACATTTTACACGCTTCTCCCTACGGTGACTTCAACGCCATTCGAGTTTGCAAGCGAAGAACCCCGATACGCGGAAGAATACGGAACAGTCCATCGCGACCCATGCCCAACTGTACAATCTGGCAGCAATGTAATTAGGCGTAAAAACATCAATTCTTGTCAAACATTGTGCAAACCAAAGTACACGCTGAAAACATGTTCATTTATGCACGGAAAACATCTAATTATTCATTTATGCAAATCCGATTTTCTGCTCGCATTCCGTTTGCGCCTTTGCCCTTAGTTCCTGTACTGCAGCTAGTCAGTGAGTGTATGTAGCTATACCTACGTACATACATACTACATCTTACTTCAGCCGGGCGGGCAGCCCACGCGGGCGGGACATTTTGTTTAGCGGTCAATTGTATTCGATTCGAAGGTTGATGCCGCGGCCCTTTCGCGGTACGAAACGACGAGATCTTTTCGCGGACACCACCTTCCGTCCGTCCGTCCAAACAGACAACCGATCGTGCAAATTTTGCTTCCATCATTGATGTTGCTCCGCCCGACTAATATACATAAATCAGTTTAATTAATTTGTGCTACATGCAGAATGTTCATTCTCCTTCATTTATTTGTAATTTTTAGCATTTATCATAGTCTGCGATTTTTTTTTAGGACTTGGGATGTACATGTGCGGCCTCCTCCGTTCAAACCCAGCACGAAGTATTTGCCCTTCTTCTCTGCGAATCAAGGTGTCCACAGGGTGTCAGTGCGGAGGGTGTCCGGAGTGGAAGATTTAGTGCATGATTCGGTCAATATACAATAAATAAAATGTATTGCCAATGTGGTGTAGAAATGCCATTACACCGAGTTTTTTCCAGGGTGACTCGGCGGGGCAAACGCGAAAAATACTTTCCGGGGCTCATCGGGCATCGTAGAGGTGCCGGCATGTTTGCGCCGGCACCGCGGAGGCGGACTAGCTGCAGAATAAAAACCTAAACCCATTTCCAGGCTAGGCAAATGTCTAAACGAAAAGCGAAAAGAAGATTATTATAGTAGCCACAGTACAAAAATACCGACATGCAGCAGTACACGGTAGAACTCGAAAGGTTCCCCTTGGGTTTGAAACTCAAAACTATTCCGAGTGCATGTAAATATTTCAATTTCTACGATTTTTGCTCTCAGATAGCACCAAATTACATGTTGTGAGCACCTCCTGTACTTTTTAATTGTATGAAATTAAATTAATCGAAGCAATGTCTCAACGAGCGCCCTGGTAGTTACTACCAGTTTGAACCGTTGCTGCTGTTGTTGTACCTCGCTGACTTGCTGCCCCCTATCTCAGCTGCTGAAAACTATATGGCTGTAGCGGTCGACGAACGTGGTGCTGCCGCAGAGATTGCGGCATTTGCATAGAAGAACTCGTACCGGACCAGTTATGTCACATCCTTGGCAGCTGCGGCAAAACGATGGCTCGCGCCAAACTGATTCGGAAGGGACACGGTCGTGATCGATGTGCTTCTTTGGCGTGTACTTATAAGTTATAGCACTTGAATTCTTGTGTCCATTTGCATGTAATTGACCGAAGAGGAAGGAAGTCAATCTTTAAATGCTCCTGCTAATGGTGCTTGCATCAGCATGTTTGTTTTATTGTTCCTTCGTTTCAATGCGAATCGCTCATTAATAGGGTGTATTCGTTAATTCGCAGCACCCGGTTATTCATGCACCGTATAGCCAAGTTTGACTTTTAGTACCTTAATAAAACTAATTCATTTCAATGGGCTGTCTCGTGCCGTATTTTTATCGTGTCAGACAGCAACCTATGCGTCACCTCCGCTGATCCCACTTGATAACATATCTTATGGGAAACGGAAAAGATCGTGACCATTCAACGGAAGGCACGTCAAGCAAGATCTCCCGAGAGGAGGTTAATTAATTAAAATTTAGATCACCTAATTTTCCGATTCCTGACAGCTTCTGCTATATAGTTATCTCGTTCTCTACGTCTTTCGCAAATGGACAAGTGCAAAGATTTTCCTCTGCCGTGCTGGTGATGGCTGCTATGTAGTTGAAGACCCTGCTAATGGTCTGACATGTGGTCACGAACTGACAGGGCGGCTTGTCTCTTGAAGATGATAAAAATGTTTTCGTTGAAACACTTGCCGTGTAGGCACCAATCGTTTCCAGTTCTTTTTTTTACTGACGCAGGCGACGTGTGGTTCAATGAAGCTAGTTGGACCACTTCTAAAGGATAGGTGCCTAGAATGTTTTTCTTATAGTATAGTGCATCGGACAATGAAATTAAGGCGTGATTTATTTTAACCAAGTTATTTCACACTTTTTGAGAGTGGTCAAACTGGAGCTAGGGTTTCCTGTCAGAATTACTAAAATTTCCGAAGAGACGGGAAATGTCACCCTCTAAACAGCCCAATTGCAGCGTACCGAGATCCGGATTATTTTTTTTATTCATTTATTTGGCACGGCTCAAGGTGTTAGCTTCACGGAGCCGTGGGTCTTTTAAATATTTATATGATGTAAACAATAAAAATAATAAACAATTAATGCTAAGATCGATCCCATACGCGCAACTTGCCATTGCGCACGGAGATCCGTTTTCGTGTCGGGGAAGTATTTGCATCCATTTCTGTCGTCGCCGCACATGTCCGGGTTATCATCGGGGTTACTGCCTTGATATTCGCGAACAGGTGTTGTTCCTAACTTCTTTCCCTTTGGCAACTGTTTGTGGCTCAGGGAATGATATTGGGGACTGAGTGTTGGTATTTCTTTCTGTAGATGAGCTTTTCTTAGCGGTTTCTGACATGAATCTTTTAATGGCCACTTTGCAAGTACGTGATGCCAAATCATGTAATTTAACTTTTACGTTTCCGTTATCCGTATACACAGGATTCTTTATTTTAGCGATGTCACAATCCAGCTCGTGCTTCAAGTTGTTTTGCGAAATGAATCATTTCGCCTGGGCGAAATCCAACTGGATGAAGCTGACTTCTGAAAACCGACGCTGCATTTTCACCTTCAGCAAATGTTCCACATCACCAGTACTTGGTCTTATGCGAAAAGATCGGAAGTCAATGGCCACCGTGTTATCCCGAAGAATCACATTTTGTTGATGAGAGTTATCTTGATAGAGCACCACACAAGAATAATAGTAACGGTTCCCTTTGTTCTTTAGACAAAGCACACAAGAAAAAAGCAACTGTTTGCGCTGGCTTGGGTAGCAGCAGAGAGAAACACTGGTACTGTGACAGATGCCTTTGGTGGTTAAGAATAGACTATGAGATTCGGATTGTGATATTGAGCGTACGTTTTAGGCGTGATGGCGTGGAGCCTTCATGATTCCGTGGGAATCATATATGTTTGCGCTTGAAGCCAAGTTTACCCAGTCCTTCGTCATATTATTGAGCATGATGGCCATACAATTCGAACTTGCTACTCCGTGATTGACCAGAACACGCGACATTGCACAAAGAATCAACGAATGGAACCTGGGAGCAGCCCTCCATCCTCGATGTGCACGTTTCGAGAGTTCAACATTCGAAATATCAATAACGGCGTTGGCCACGCCATTACAGTCATCGGGGAATGGTAGTGTGACACTCTTGTTATGGAGACCGTGTGGGCTTCTGCATCTCCACAGTTTTTTTTTAATTGGTTTATTTGACACGGCTCATAGCGGTAGCTTAACGGAGCCGTGGATCTTTTATACGTTTACAATACATGTAAAAATAAAAATACAAACAAAAATTAATTAATTGGATCTCGTGCGCGCAACTTTTTATTGCGAGCGGAGATCTTTTTTCGTGAGGTCTGTTGGCAAACAGTGTCAGGGGGGTCATTTAATTCTCTCTTGTTTTTCACGTCCCGATCGAAGCTGGCTTGGTGTCTGGGATCAGAACTTGCTTCTTGCACTTATTGTTGATCAGTGTAAATCCGTCGTCATTGTTACTGCATTCGTTTGCCGATGTTGCTTACAGTTGTTTTTGGGGTGCTGGATGGTTCTTTTGCGTTTGTCATTATGGTCTGAACAGCTGCCACAAATTTGGCCAGCGTTTGTGGTTCAGGCATTGGTATTGAAAACTCTGTTTTAGGTTGGTTTGCCATAGATGAGTTGTCAATCGGTTGAGATGCATTTTCCTCTGCATCTTCCGCGCAAGGTTGCCCATGATGAGCTGTCTGGTTACAATACTTGCACGTAGGAGTTTGCCCCTCATGTGTGCATAGCGTAGTTTGCATAATTGTAGTTCCGTGAGTTTTGAGTTTTATTGTCAAGTAGGAGGGTATAGGCCATTCAACCCGCATCCTCACTACAAAAACGCCGTCTGGAGTACCCGGGAAGAAGTTTCTCCAAGTATCAGGTGTAACAGATTCTACTTCTCCGTACTGCGACATGCATTTTGCAATTGGCTCAGGAGGGGTACGAGGTGATAGGTCATATAACCTTACATCTATATAATCATTCT
The DNA here is from genome assembly GCF_030247195.1 of Topomyia yanbarensis. Lineage (NCBI taxonomy): Eukaryota > Metazoa > Arthropoda > Insecta > Diptera > Culicidae > Topomyia > Topomyia yanbarensis. Next base: position 47,096,268 of record NC_080672.1, on the reverse strand, counting down.
CAATGTATACGGGAATCTTAATTCCAACGTTGTCACTTTCAACCACGTGTTTTAAGTTGTTCTTCAAAACGAAACGCTCGGCTTGTGCTAACGTGTTGAATGATATTAACATTGCACAGCGAAAATGATGATACTGCAGGTACAACACTTCCGTAAGTCTAAGTTGCATTTTTTCCTTCAGAAAGTATTCCACTTCACTAAAACTCGGTCGTTTTAAACAAAATTTAAAGTCAACGACCGCAGCGTTGGGTCGGAGTAGAGCTTTTTCGTCAACTTTACTCATGATGACAAGAATAATCCTATATTTCCTTTGTTCTCGAGACAATGCACACTAGATCGAGAGGCCTGTTGTTCACTTGGCTCGATTGTACGTCTGACTGCGGCAGAAGTAGCAAGTAGACTGATGCATCTCCACAGTTGTCAAGGGAAGGAGATTTTGTTAGTGGAATGAGATAAAGAGTGACATAAATCTGGATTCATGATAAGTGATACAATCTATGTAGCTCTTGACAGTTTTATCATGTGTTAATTGCTCTGGGCAGCCGTCTACCGAGAATTTCAGTAAGTTTTATCGTCTGTTGTATAAATTCGAAAATTTCGTTATGTAAAATATGGAATTCGTACTCCAAAGAGCTGGTCGTCGGGAGTGTTGCTTATATTTAATTGAAGAGGAACGATTGATTCCTTTATTCCGGAATAGTTCGAAAATCGTTGAACAATAAAATTGAATATCATGCAATTGTTTTTACTGGCTCGAAGTATCTGTCGAAATAGAAATGATGAAATTTAATTGAATCATATTATTCCTATATTTGAGTGCATTTTTTAAGTAGAATACTTCAAATGTTTCAATATAGGGGTCTCGTTTCAAAATTTTCTGCCGGAATTTTACCCGATTTTTTGAACCACCAATTTGAACCAATTCAATTTTTTGAATATCTGTTGTTGTACTGAATGAAAAAAAGATTATTGCGCTATCTAATTGGAAATATCTACAACAATTTTGTATCCAATTCCGCAGAATGTACAATTACTAAAAATAGCGGAAATAATTGAATATTGCTTGAAATTTATGAAAGCAGTAATTGTCTGATCCATGATTGGTAGGCACAATTCGACGAAACAGCGAGCGTTGCTAGGACTGCCCCTTTGTCATCCAGTGAACCTCGACACGTATAAAAAGAGAACATAAGGAAAATTCGTTAGTTTGTGTTCTGACGTTGTAAGCGTAGCAGCTGCTGCGTTTCATGCCAGCTCGCATTCTACGGTGGTAAGTAATAAACCACATGATCAGGGTTGCCAATATTTTTCAAAGAATATCTGGCAGATCAACTAACAATCTCTGGCAAAATCTTCCACTTAACAGCTACCTCAAAGTCATCGAATCTTATCAATCGATTTTTGTTAAATTTGGGAAAATTTGCCTCAAATTTCCAAAATGTGTGTGCAAATACTTCTATAATATAAAAATCTGGCAGAATGAGAGGTTTGTCTTTCTGTCTGGAAGCTGCAAAAAACTCTGGCTGTGCCAGATAAATCTGGCATAAAGGCATCCCTGCCCATGATTACCGCCAGGCGCTAAGGGACCATTCATAAATTACGCAACGCAAAAATTGCCCATAATTGACTCGCCCTCCCCCCATGTAACAAATTGTTACAAATTTCTCTATCCCCCTCCCCTATTACGTAACGAATTCCTGGAAAAAAAAATTTTCTTCGGTGAAAACATGTTACGTAACGATCTAGCAAACTCCCCTCCCCCTATGTCACAACATGTCACAACTTGCCATACCCCCTCCCCCCACCAAAAGCTTTACGTAATTTATGAATGGTCCCTAATAGCATTTCATTCCAATGATGCACTGACGTAGTGGCGTGCCAATTTTATGCATACACAGAAGATGCAACGATGACACACCACAGAAAAAGCATAAAGCTCTTTCTTTCGTAACTAAATAAATGGATTGGCGATAGGATGGTTTGGTGCGAGAAAACCGCGCTCTCTTGCTCTTTAAAATATATGTGGCGTCAGGTGCGTGTTCAGATAAATTCACCACGGCGCGCGTTCCAGAGTGCACAGCGGTGTATACATTGAAGTGTGAAATGACGTGTGCTCTTTGGTTCATTTTTGAAATTTGTATAAAATCAATGATCCCGTTTCAAATAAGCTCAATTTTTTTCAGATTTATCGTTGCTCTTGAAGGCTTCTCAAATGTAAACAAATAATATAAACGTCGTCTTCGTATCAATTAGCGAAACAATAACTAGTATACGTGCCATGTCATTTTGAATATCAGGTTAGTAAAATCTTTAATTGAAATTGTGAATTTTAAGAAGTTGTCCAATCTAAAAGAACATGCGGTTCAAATTTTATCGTGAATGTAACGAAAAAAATGAGAACCGCATAGCTTCGCTCTCACAATAATGTTGTTTTAACAAAAAAAATAGAAAAAGCTAAATAAATCAAAATAACTAATTTATCACAATTTACGCACCAAATGATTTCGCCATGTTCTACACTAATCTCATAGCGTATAGATCACAGTAATCAGTAAATGGTCAAGGCTCCGAAAATGACAACAATCGGCGAAATTTTTTTTTATCAAATTTTGCGTCAAACTATTTTTTTCGTATGTATGTAACCTCTAATATTAAACAATTCCACGTCTGTCATTTATTAAAGTTTGTTGATGCTTCTTGCATGACCTGAAAATGACAAAAAGACCGTAAGGAGATAAAAAGGTAAATAAAATCCATATTTTAATTTTTTTTGCCTGGAACCACATTTTCCCATTGTAGTTTAATACAAACTTGATGATATGGCTTGAAAATTAGAGATGAAAATGGATTATTGCTTATTTTTAATTGTGAAGTAATGAAAAACAAATAACTTGTAACGTGACAGATAAAAAATTCGAAAAAGTTTTGTGGACCACACTAACAGCTTGCATAGAATGTCTAACCTACAATTTTTCTTACTATTTTGAGTCTACTTTTTGAAACTGTATTGTGAAAACCATAAAGTTTTATTCATTTTTGAGAAAACACAATTCATCCTATGTAACGTGACAGCTGTTTTCTGGTGTAAAGCAATTCCATCAAGATTGATTGACAATTACGTCTAAAACGGTGACCATCTTCGATTCTGATGAAACTTTTTACGTCATTTATATGGGAGACTAAGCATTCTGCACAGTTAAACAAACAATTTTTATTCAAGAGTAATATTTAAAAAGGGCGTATGAGATCTTGAATGCACAACTTTCAAAATACATTGTTCGAAAATCGCCATTTGTGCGCCAAAACTATATGATAGCGAGTTCTAGGGAATTAATTCTTCTGTGTTAATATTTTTTAGTGGAATTTTTCAAAAAAAAGCAACAAAAAAATGTTGAAAAAGTACAATTTTATTAAAAAAAATTCATTTTGTTAACGCAAGCCTAAAAATAGAAGAAACTGTAATTGCACTATTAAGAAGTTATTAGTAAGAAAGCATTGTTAAAACGACATTGAAAATGCTTCCAAATTCTTTAGTATTTGCCGGTCACAAATATAATTTTCTTATACAATATTGATACTAAATGATATTTCGAAGCAAAATGCTCTTTAGAAAAAATTTCCGAAATATTTTGTTTTTCTTTCAACAAAAATATCCAGTTGTAAAAAATAATTGAATTGCAAATAAAAAAGCTTAAAATATAATTGCAATGTGGAGAAAATAACAATAAAAGATTTTATAACAAAAACTTGAAACAAATTTCAAAATGTCTCAAAATGTATTTTTAAATTAAATTTAATTTTTTTCTTTAAATAATTTAGTTATAAAATGAACTTCAAAATTTTATTTTCAATTCAAAATGCTCATGAAAAATATCCTTCGAAATGCAAACTTTTTCAAGTTATTTTAGATTTTCTTTCGATATGAAGTGTTACTTCGTAAAATTACGACCTTTTCATAAGTTATTCACGTTTGTTCATCAAAACCAATATGTTTTTCAAATTAAACATGAAATTTTCCGGTGATTATTATCAGTTCCCAGATCAAAGATGATTTGTATACGCTTGTCTCGACATTCCTGCTTCAACAAAAATACAGAACTGTAACGTGACAGATCATTGAGAATACTCTATAAAATCGAAAAGAAAAAGTTTTTCTTCAGGAAAACTATATTTTAAACTCTTCTTTGTTATTTAAGCTTCAACTTTAAACTATTTTTACGCATATTTGGGCGCAAAGGGACCTGACTTTTGCAATTTAGTCGGGCAACCTCCATACTCACTGCGAAAATTGTGTAACGTGACAGACGATGACCTTCATTCTTTATAGACTATTATAGAATAGATTATACAACCGTAAAACAATTAAAATGAGCCTTCATTCGTTTCCGAGCTTTCGATCGAAGCAGACCGTTTTCTCTCGCTGTGAGTGGTGTGTATAACAGGTTCAAATATAGTGATGGTCAGCCTTTGTCTGAGACAGCCTTTGTTTGTCGGTGGCACGGCTAGTGCAGTGAATTGTTCTGGTGAAGACGAACGGACGCCGCTGGAGAAGCTGAGTATTCTGTTTTATATCCATTATTTTCACGTTTACATTTTGTTAATACGACTTAATAGATCCCATTCCCTATATAACATCGTGCCCAAACGGCCGAGGGTGAGAATAATTCAAAATTATCGCTGATCCCCTGATATTCCAATGGATGTTCCCAAAAACTACTCCCTTCCCTGATTCTTCCAATCCTCCCCGCATTAAAACATACCCAGGCAGTCCAATTGGACCCTGGTTGGTCTATTTCCGGCCTAACTCGAAATCGTCTAATATTCTAGAGATCTCACGGGAGCCGTCCGTAGCTCAGATAACGTGTTCGCGCTAATAAGAGACGCGTTATAGTGAATGACTTCGACCTGACAAACCAGATTGCTCGTTGCGAGCGTTTTATGAAGCAATTTAGGGTATATGTGCCTTGTAGTGCAGTGGAGATCGATGGGGTCGTCGCCAAACCGGGTCTGAAGTGCGAAGACCTGTTGAAGTACAGGGTTAACTGCTTTAAGGAACCTTCAATTCAACAGGTGCATATTCTGGAATGCAAACAATTGTATTCAGCAAAAAACTGAGGATAATTTTGGAAACTCTCATATCGATTGCTCATCCGATACGATATTTTGAATCCGTTGGTGATTGAAAACTTCGAGAGGCTCGTCGAGCATAATTCTCAAATCCGATTTATGTCTTTGTACTTCGACTACATGGCACAGAGCATCAATCCTTCTTCGTACAATCCCAACCGTGTCCGTTTCATAGATACTTCTGATTCTACTGTGTTCTTCGACACATCCACGAAGGAAGAGATTTGTGGAGTCCCGGATCATATACGCCCGCAAGTGATCTCCAATCTATTCTATAATAAATTCCGAGAAATCGACTGTGACAAAATGTTCTACACTGACGGATCAAATCTCGATGGGTCCACTGGTTTCGGTACCTTCAATGATAATATTACCGCTTCATACAAGCCCAATGATCCTGCTTCAGTTAACGTCGCACAATTAGCTGCTATTCAGTATACCCTTGGGATTATCGATATTTTTCCCATAGACCACTATTTCATCATTTCGGACAGCCTCAGCTCTATAGAGGCTCTTCGTGCGATGAACACCAAAAAACAATTCCCTTATTTTCTGTGGAAGATACGGGAGTCTTCGTGTACGTTATCTGAAAAATCTCACCAGATTACCTTTGTTTGGGTCCCCTCTAATTGCAACAAACCGGGCAATGAAAAGGCTGACTCTTTAGCAACAGTGGGCGCATTAGAAGGTGACATCTACGAAAGACCAATTTGCTTCAACGAATTTTTCAGTAGCTGTCGTCAGAGGACACTCAACAGTTGGCAAACCTCGTGGAGCAATGGGGAACTTGGACGATGGCTACATTCCATTATCCCGAAGATATCAACTAAGCCTTGGTTCAGGGGGATGGATGTGGGTCAGGATTTCATTCGTGTAATGTCCCGGCTCATGTCTAACCGCTACACGTTGGATGCGCATTTGCGGCGTATTGGGCTTGCAGAGAGAAGTCTGTGCGATTGTGATGAGGGCTATCACGACATCGAGCACGTTGTCTGGGCATGCGCCTGACATTATGACACCAGGTCTCAGGTAAAGAATTACCTTCGGGCCCGAGGTACACCACCCAATGTCCCAGTTCGGGATATTCTGGCAAATCGCGATCTCCTCTATATGTTCTTTATTTACATCTTTATAAAAACGATAAACATCCCGATTTAGCCTCTCTCTTGTATGTCACGTTTCCAGAAGCTCCTGTCCTACCTTGTAGACCCGACCAGCGCCAGAGTGTCACTATGCGACCGCCATCGCCCTGCATAGAATGAAATTGAAGCAAGAGCGACCCGATGGTCTGATAACTTCCCCGCGGGTCCGAAGAATACCATCCGCCAACCCGGTACTCGACGACCTACTAGACTGAGGCACTGTGTCGCTGATCTTCCATTTTCCCGAAAGTTGCAAGTTCTGCTCTTCCTTCCATGTCATCATATACGCCTTCTCTCCTCTGTCGTTGATACAACTGCTGCTACACCGATGTTGGAAAAAACCCCCTCTGAATATCTTAACGAAGCATAAGTCTACATTTAAAAAAATCAAATTTGTATTCAGTAGGATAGTTGTAATTTTTATTCTTCACTAAAACTATTGTCCTCCACTTTGTAAATGAAATTGTATCCCTAGTATTAAGATAGCTGTGAAATTTTTCATAAAAACCTGTTCCCCCTTTTTGTTTACCAAACTATATTTTTAGTTTTAAGATAACTGTAAAATATGTCGTAAAAAACTATTACAAACTGTATATAAAACTGGATTCCTTGTTTTAAATTTTTTCATAAAAAAATCTTTTGCCCCCACTCTTGTATCTCGAATTTTATTTCTAGTCTTAAGATGGCTGTAGAATTCTTCCCCTCAATATAAAATAAGTATTTAAAATGCAATAAATAAAAAAAAATTCGTAACGCCAAGCTAACGCATTTGTGCCTATCAAATAAACGAACTGAATAAAAAAAAGTAAAATGAGCCTTCGCGACGTACAATATCAATCTTTCATTGTTTACTTCAATTTTTAAAATAAAATAGTAAAAGGAAAGCTCTCACCTGATTGTCGTCCAAATAACCTCGTTTTTATGAATTGAATCTCAGAATTTCAGGATCGTAGAAGACCTCTCGGTTGAGCTTGAGCTTTTGCGACCACCCCTGGCTGCTACTCCGTTATCGATCGGGACTAGCTGAAGTTGCACAGGGAATCAGTAGATAATTATGCTTGGGAGTAGCGAAACATCTTTCAATGTGCAACTCCTAGTAATCCTAAAGTGTTTTTGATTAATACCGGCGCCGGCCAGGCCCGAACATAGATCGCGGAAGGAACGGGAAGGAATGGTTAGTCCGATACTTGCTTTTCCTAGAGGCCGTATATACTACTGCGCGCTCCACAAGTATCACGGGAGGAGGATATTTTTGTTAGTAAGAGTATAGAAGTTGGATCTACTTCTTCTTTACCGACGTCAGAGAGGTGATTCCAACTACCTGGACTAGATATCGATCCATCAATTTCATGGACTGGGGACCAACGGCTTTACTTCCCTTCCGAAGGAAGACGTGACCACAGATTTTTTCACCTCAGAAAAATCTCAACGACCTCGACTGGAATTGAACCCAGGCCAACTGGAATGAGTGGCGGTCACGCTTACCACTCAACCCCCGGCGCCGTCAGATCGTAGAAGACCTCTCAGTTGAATTAGGCAAAGTACTCGCTTCTTCTTCGAAACAGCATTCGTTATACTTGCAATAACCATCAGCCATGTATCTGAATCACGGATGAGTCTCGGTGTCCGAAGATACGAAGAATGTCCGAACCTGATGTATGCGGTATATGCATGTGCTTCGATTTCTAATATTTCCTCCAGCTGGTAGATGAGAACATCGACATCATTTCGTTGATCGTGCATGCACGAGAGCTCAGTGTATTCTTCCGGGGTACATTTTAAGGTATTTTTGCACAACACGGTTTCACGCTCAGAAATCTGTTATACTATCTTTATGATTTACACTCAATAACGCGAGATAAAAACGGCATCAGAAATTTTTCACCTCGTTCCTTGTCAATGGTTACTATGATTCTATTAAAAATAAATAAGTAAGGAATAAACATATAAAATTATTATTGTTTCCGCCGTTTGTAAGCGTATTTTGACAATCTATAGCAATTACTACAGCTGAGTCGATTGGTGCATGACACTCGGTCATCCGGGCCTCGCAAAAAGTTGTTAAAATTTGAGCGAATCTTTTACATTTCTTTTTTTAAGACATGTAAAAAGGTACCTTCAAAACTAAAAACGTAATCTTCCTATTCTACACTTCTAACCAGATATTTTTGAAAATTGTTGCACAATTTTTAAATAATGCCATTTGTGTGTTCTAATTGCAAAACAATAGGATCAATAACAAATACATTATAAAAACTGAACGTCAGTTTTAGCGTTGGACACCTCTTTATGAATTTGTTATAAAAACAGAAAATTATACACTGCGCCCATTATTCTCTGCACGTTATATTTTATTTGCCACAGATGACAAACATTTATTTCTGTACAGTCAATTGCACTCTAATGACATTCACTTCCCCGAAACAACCCTACGCAACAACGTTTCTGTGTATGTAATAAACAATACAACACAATGTCAATGATATCATTATTTCCTACTTCCAACATTGTATGCAAGCACAATTTTCCCCGGCAGCTTTTTAATTGACACAAGTGTTCAATTTTTATGAATCAAATTAAATTCAATTGATATGATTCCTCCTCGGCTACGCCAGCTGTCGTTGGATCAATATTCTTTTATCACACAGTGCCCTTCAGCGCGCAGCATAATTTATCATCACCCAGTCCGAAGATGCTGCTTCTGATTCCGAGCACGCAGGGAAGCAGCAGTGTGCGAGCACACACAAAAACCCGGCATTCCACACGTCGGAACAGTGATGATCAGTTCGCAAAGCTCGCTCACTGACACTGACGATAGTTATCCGATTGACGGGTTATGATTTATGTCATATCTTTCCTCCGACCATGTATGGCCAGCCAGTTCATCACAAAGCCAAACGAAAACCAAAAGGCTAACAGGGTGGAAGATTTTCCTTTCCCAGCTGTGCGGTTTTTCTTGCGGTTCCACGAGATTCGGTGTCGGTGGCTTGAAGTCAACCAGCAGCGACGAACCGTCAACCATTGCGCGAATCCCACACGCGTGTGATTGATGATTTTCTGAAGCCGGTATCCTCCGCTAATTAGGAATATCTTTACTCACTGTCACCCATATTTTACCACTTCGGACACGAGATTACTCGCCCAGATATGTCCGCAGGGAGATGATTGAATTCATAACGTTATTATATAGATATGTACCAGGCAACATTCGCTGCCGGTGAGATTTATGGGCGGGCATGAAGGTCAGAAGAAGCGTAGTGATTCCTCATAAATATGGAAGAAAAGTTTTACACTGGGGACACGTAGCATTCCGATAGCGTTCGTAGACGAAGCCTCTGCTGAGTCTCCGCGAGTGTTGAATATATGGACTCATGACGCAGATCAGCTGTCTAATGGACCAATTCACACGGGAAAAAGAAGCCAACGCCGAGCGAGCTGAGTGCAATTTAACAAATTTGGAAATCCAATTTGATTGGGAAATGTGCAACGTTTAAATATGTTGGCGTTCGGTGAAATGAGCTAACGTTGCGCAACTGGTTCAATTTTTCAATATCTTGATCGCGGTTATTCCACAAAGCGGTAACTGGAACCCAGCAAACGGCGTGCCGTCGGGCTCGACCAAAAGGATCGCGAATAGAGAACTACATGCAAAACATCTGCTTATCGCGGGCGAGGATCACATTCCCAATCCGTAAATCATATTCCGGCACTCGGTGCAGAATACCAGTTCCAATCAGCCTATCGCGCATCCGCCCACCACATCGGTGCACGTAAACGGTCATAAATTATGTAATTTTGCTCCTAATCGCATTAATAGGTCCAGTTTCAGATTTATCATCGCAGCGAGCGAAGTATGATTTGCGTTGAAGGTGATCGCTTTATTTCTAATGGGTACTTGGTATGGCACACACCTGTGAGTTGGGGGAAGGAGGGCAACAACGCGAAAATATTGTGGGTTTTTTTTCTGCTAAGTATGGGAGCGTAGAACGGGGTACTTATGATCACGACTGGGATCTCAGGAGACATTTTTCAGAAAAAATATGATTTATTTCTTCCTACAACAAAATATTTATCGAGTAATGTTTTTATTCTATCCTTCTCGGTTATTTTGAAACACAATACAATTGTTTTGAGTACATAATAATAAAAAATCACCAGTTTAAATAAAAGATGGGGACGATCGTTGGTAAGCCAATTGCCTTGAGCTTGTTTGAAGTAAACTTCTGTGAATATCGTTTAACTTTTCTATATGCTGAATATACAAGTTTTGATGTTTGATATTGAATTCTTAACAATTTTCTGAAGCCACCGAGTCAAAATTTGTTGTTACTCACAGCATGATTAAATACCAAACCAGAGCTTCTCTGTAGTAGTTTTCCAAGACGTCACTCAGGATCAGCGTGTCGCTGTTAGCGTTCGAATAAGCTGTGTGAACTGTTTGGATTTAGTGTCTAAATAGTGCCAATTTAATGCTAGATTTAGCGTTCAACTGACTACACGTTAATGCCCGTTACTGACTAGACTAGAAACACCGAAATTCAACTTTTCGAGGATAGGTATTTTGACCTCGTGCACAAATTAGTTTATCCAATATTTTCCCTTTATACGAAATCAATTTGCATAAGAATAATATTCCACTAACGATGTTTCACCGTTTCACGATACATGTTTTATGTCGGGAAGAGAAAACTTTCCCACCATCTAAAAAATATTGAACATTATGGGTTATTTGGATTTCAGTAAATATCCTTCAGTTGTCTGGAAATTTAACTTCCACGGTCGAAAATATGTCACCAGTATTTTGAAAAGGGAGGTTGTAGCATAACTAAGTCATCTTTCCTGTTGTTTAGGTTAGTTAGTAATACATATACTGTTTATTTTCTTTTTTTGCAGATTCTTCAACACTCGGATCACAGAATCTCCGCGCACACTGGCCAGCTACGTGCGTAGAAAATTCACAATGGTAACAATCTTATTTTTTTGATCAATGATAGGTAAATTTGTTGGAATGATTTGCAATATTTAAGACTAGTTTGCTATTGCAAATGCAATTGAAACGCCCTAATTTATATCCAGGCTTAAGGTGGGACGAATGAACAATGGTTTAGTTTAGAACAAAATGTGGACTAAAATTAAAAATGAACAATTTATTTTTTAGATAATTTTTAAACAATCTGGACACTTTCACCATCCAATAAACCACTCTTTGCACTCGGCTCCTCTCTTTTGTTTACTAGTGAAACCCACGTAGATTATCCTTTCATTGTTAATAGAAAGTTGTGCTAGTAGGTTCTTGTTATTATTCTAACTATACAGAGATGTAATTATACAAAATTTATATCAGTAAAAACCATGCGTCTCCATAGACAGTTTTTTTTTTAAATTTTGACTGTTTATCGCAAATTATCGCAAAATTCTCTTAGCCCCATTTTAAAGAGAAAATTGAAAGATTTCGAATGAATATAATCCAATCGCAGGCATTCGGGGGTTTCGTTTTTGTTATCGCACTAGAAATTCGTACTTAATAAAAGTTCATGACAAACAGCTATCTAATCAATAATTAAACAAACTAGTGCCTTATTTTTGGTGATTTTATTATTGTGGGAATGTAGTTCAATCAAATAATTAGTTTTTTGAAGTATGCCACCAAATCAAATGTTTTGCGGTAACCGTAATAACTGGATTACGCTCTTTGGATCAAATTAAGCAAAAAAAACACTGGAGTTATACCCCAGAGATGGTCGGGTTTCAATTTTTTCGAACCCCAACCCGAACCGAACCTGAGAGCTTTATTATTGAAAAACCCTAACTCAGAACCAGAGCCGGAAATTTTAAAATTTGAACAACCCGAACCCGACCCGAGTCCGAGAACGAAAATTTTCTAAAATCCGAGCCCGACCCGAACCCGATAATTTCAAAATTCGAAAACCCGAACCAGAAAAATTATAATTTGAGAAACCCGATCTGAACCGGACTTGTTAATATGAAGAATCAACCGAAGATTTTTAATTTTATGCACCTGTGCTGGACCCAAGACTCATCTAAAAATTAAAGAATCACTCGAATCTGAAGTAGCACCATATGCGTCCAGTTATAACTGCCTGTGGTAAAATGAATTACTGGCGAGAGGAATTTGCATTTATATTAACTAACGTATGCGGAATGAAATTTGGACAACGCTTCCAGCGTTAAATCAAAAATGCAACCCTGCGCAAAGGACCATACTAAACGTCATACTTTAGGCAAACTTATTTTAAACATCCAGTGTTGATTTAAACCCGCTAGGAGATACCATGTGAATAAAATGGCAGCGAACGTCCAATCTGGCACCTAGCTATTATGCCAAAAAAATGTGTTGGCGCTATGGAGGATTATGGCATGCCTTTCGTACAAAAGGCTGTTAACCCTCCAAATGTATCCCAACTGCGTCCAATTGAGGATTCCTGGGATAATTTAAAGTGGAGAGTATATGCCAATAATTTTCATCCTAAAATAATAAGGAAGAAATTAAGAAAATGTCAACATCATTTTTTTAGACTTAAACTATCGCAAAGCTTCTCGAATGGGCTCAAAGTTTTCTACATTAGTTAATAAGCAAATTAATAACAAATGGTTTCATGTAGAGAGCACATTTAATACAACAAAAATTGCCTTTTGAATTTTGTCCAAATTTTATTCCGCATACGTTATTATTGAACGCCGAATTTGTAATGTCCTGAGAAACTTATAAATCGTCGATATCTTACCGAAAAGTAAGATAAGTCGGTGGCTAACGCTTTTCCTACAAAATGATGGCGTAATGATGACAGATTCAAACAACCTTGCTCGTCATACTTAACAAAAAATTTCTAATTTTTTATCGTAAACCATTTCTGCGGGAGTAGTTTTCTATAATTTATTACATGTATTAAATTAAGGTATGGTAATTGACAATTCGTATTCGACAGTTTAAACGACGTCACCCGTGTTGTTGGTTGGTAAGATCAAACTTGTGTCGAAAGGTGTCAATCAAGATTCTCAAGTTCTTGGAGTCACATCATTAGCTAGTACGGTATGCGCGCCAGCAGAGATGCTTCGACATCGCCAATGAAGTTCTCGGAACGAACCAAACTTCTATAAATTCGCTAATGGCTTGAACAGAACACACAATATTTTTACGATCAATTGCTTAAGATCGTGAAAGTTCATGTATTTTCATTAAGAAATCCGGATCATGCAACGGCCTAGCCCGCGAACAATCAGACAGAAAGTGCTTGTTTCATATATGTACCAATAATCTGATAGTGGCGCTAGTATACCATTACCATATGAGTACCATCGCTTGTGTGTTTTGTTCACACCATTAGCGGATTTGTAGAAGTTTTAAGTAAAAAGCACGTTTTGCACCGTATGTTATGAACGCCGTCAGTACATCTAGCGCCGGTACTACATCATTCAAATTTATCTCGGTAGATATTTAACGTGTCCTTCATTTGCTCTCAGTCTATTTGGTAACCTTAACTAAATCAAGGACAGCTAGAAACCCGGCGGAAGGGTTTCTTTAGGAGGACTCAGTGCTTGGGGACATGTTGATTCAAATCCATAATTTTTATCCTTTGAAAAATCGATTTATTTAATTTTAATTTGTTTTATTCAATATGGAATCTACTATGTTTTTATTTAAGTCTGTCTCTAGAAAATAAATTTTGGGATCAAACTGCTTTTTAAACTTAAATAAGACGATGTGACTCTTCCAAATGTTGGCTCATTTTGAACCGCCATGATTCCATCAAAGTACCATTAAATTTGTGATTTCAATATATGGGAATTGTTAAATTGTTCCCGGGCTGTAACGGTCTGGGTCGCAACCATGCTATGAATATACAAATTGTGTTGCATTTAAATTTAATTTATCGTTTTCATTCATGTTTTTGTTTACAATATACAAAGCCAAATGTTAATGTACTATTGTAATTCAATATGTATCACAAAGTACTGCTATTCAGAGCACTCGCGACACTTTTGAAAACTTTTCGAAGGCTTGCGACTGTCAAAACGATCAGGAGCAGATCAATAGATAGTTTTGTATTGTCTCTACTTCCCCCGTTGAATCAATATTTTCCGAAAACTTTCTATGACTTGGTTTATTGGTGATTATCATGAAAAATAAATCGCATAGAGATTTTAGATGCGAAACAATTATTGTTGAATGCTCTCTCATAAGTGCGCATTCAAAAAATAAAATAATTAGGGCAGCTTGCGAATCTGAAGAGAAGAACGTGGTAATATTTGGTACGGTTATATGTGTCATCTAATTCGTATAACGAAGCAAAAAGTTAATTACTACAAACAGAGAAACAGTATTGTGTATAGACGTAAACAGCGTAAAGAAATGGTTGAGTGCGATCTGTTCAAAACCCGAACCCGACCCGAATCTGAAAGTTTAAAATACGGACCCGACCAGAACCCGGGAAATTCAAATTTGAAAACCCGGAAACCGAGGAGTTTAAATTTACAAAACTCGAACTCGTCCGGGTTTCTGGTCCAAAAACCCGAACCCGATCATCTCTCTTATGCCCTTCAAAAAGCTGTCAAAATTTCGTGTTTGTCCATATGACCTAAAATCTCGCAATAATGTCTCTGATAGCTCGGCCAATACAAGAGAAATACTAGCGAGAATATCGCGTAACTTTATATTCGAACTTGAGTTGTGAACTATAATTCTTACAAAATTTGAATTTTCGGGTCCAAATCTGGTTCAGTTCTTTGAAATTTTAAATCTTTGGTATCCTGTCATATTCAGGTTTTCCAAACTAAAATGCGTCGGGTTTGGGGTGAGTCAGATTTTTGACCATTTCTTGTCGCTATGAATTAAAATTATCTCGAGAAACAAATTAATCATATTTTTTGGTGTCAAAATTTTGTATTGGTGCATTCACGATTCAAATTTATTTTATTTATATGAGCAGAACATTTTTTTTATTTTTCAAACAAACATCCACAATGAAACATCCAATAAGAGAGTTTTTGAGTTTTCCACCTAACCACTTTTTCGTACTTCTTGTTTAAAGTGATCATTCATCTTAGCGACAAGTCAAAGTCAAAGATATTGGATTTTAGTATTCGTTCCACATTTAATTAGGGAACAGGGGCGCTTTTTCAAAATTTCACAAGACGCGCAAAGTAGTGTTTTTGAAAGTTAATAACTTCCATTGTACTGAAAGGAATTACACTATGTTTCCACTAATCATTCAGAAACTCTATTAAATTTTTAAGCAAGTATGACTTACATAAATAAAGAAAAATAGACATTTATTAAAATCATTCCGGAGCGCTCTCTGATTGGATGAAATTTATCGTCCACCGTACTAGCAATGTGTGGCTGCAAATTTCACATCATACGGACAGTAAGAAGACGCTATCGATTTTCGGCAGTATAATCAACTTGTTTTTTGTTGTTGGATTAGCAGAGATAATGAAAATGCTCCGTGCGGGGTAATGAAAAGCTCCTGCGCAATTATTTGCTTGTGCTGTGCCAGTGGTGAACATTTGTGAGAGTTTAGCGGTGGGTCGTATAATTAGTTCATCTATTAAGCCCTTTTCAGAGCTCTAGTATGAAATGAAGAATACGTTTGAATATTTTCCGTTACCGATTCGTTCAAATCCCTTTTTATCCGAAAATTCCGACGAGTTTTCACATATTTGAAATACGGACTCTCCATGTATTCTACATCTAATTTTTTTCCGAGGCTCGAAGAACCGAGTCTTATATACCAATCCACTCAGCTCAGCGATTTGGGACAATGTATGTGTGTGTTCACGGCATTAACCATGACATGCTATTCCTATGACGTCCCCCTCCCTCTTTCTCTTTCTCTCTCTCTCTCTCTCTCTCTCTCTCTCTCTTTCTCTCTCTCTCTTTCTCTCTCTCTCTCTCTCTCTCTCTCTCTCTTTCTCTCTCTCTCTCTCTCTCTCTCTCTCTTCCTCTCCATTCGTGTTCGCAGCAACTGTCACGACTCACATCTATCTTGCTATTTCTCTATCCATTTCTAAGTTGTGCGATAAGATCTTCTGCGAATCTGAAATATTTTTAAATGTCCAAGCCAAACCTATTTTTGGCTGCTGTTACCCTATAAATAGTTTTTTCGTCTTAGTGTAGAAGAGAGTCACGCGCGGAAACAAGTTTAAAATTACACCATACTTGGCAAATAAAATATTCGTAGTCCTGAGAAAATTTTCAAATGTTCGCACCATTAAGATGAACGGAGAATCAATTCGGAAACGTTGCACTATGGGTAGGCAGGTGACCAAAAATCGAAAACTACATTAACTCTAATTTAATTCAGTTCTATTCAGAGCTTTTATATACACTATAATTAAAGAAATTCAGGGCTATCTCAGTAAAAAAATATTTGGCTCAAATGGGTAACAGGATTTTTGAAGATGAAAGTTTTGAAACGAGGCATTCCACGTGCGTTATTTAAACTCTATCTCTCTATCGAATTTTGAATTAAACATATGCTCAAATATATCATGTGAAAACTAAAAACACCTCTATTGTGATTATACATATTGTTGAAAATGCATATTCGTTTTACTGGTATGAATTTTTATGAAAAATAACGGATCAAAGTCAAAAAATATACACGAATTAGATCCGGGAAAAGAAGTCTCTTAAAGATCCTATTCTCGATGAGGGATGCAAGTACAATATTTCATCTAACCTATAGTTGTCCATATTTGCTCGATACTGATTACACTTCAATTATTTCAATGACAGTCACAACTAGTAGAAAGGCGTTGAATATTTCAATACACGTTTCATTTGAGTTCTCTGTATTGTACACGTTAATTAGCGAGGATTACAATCAGAGTATATGCATTGAAAAGATAGTTGATTTGACCACATACTCATAACTGTATCAACAAATGGCACTGATTTGTACTGAAAATCCGAAGGTATCCTTTTCATGACCAATGTGACTAGACACATATTCAATCGCAAAAAATAAGATTTGTACTTTCAATCGTGCCCATCCATCAAGAGCAGCTTTTATGTCCAGTAACAATTCAATGACCACTTGTATTTCTGATAATTTAAATACTTATCCTAATAGTTTGAACCATTTCTTTTTCATAGTATTGGTTTGTATAGGACTCATTTATCTTTATTTCCTGAACGAGAATTCCGAACGAAACAATATGCAAGTTATAAGGATGACTTGAAAGAGACCGCATTATAATCAATTAAATGCACGGCTTATGCTATCGACTTAGATTTCACATTCGTAGACACTTCACATTATTTACTTCAATGCAAATGAAAACTTTGAAATATCTACCAGTCTCATACACGAATCGCATTCTCCCTGTCGCTCTCTGTTTAAGGGGCTTGAAAGCAGACGTAATCTTGCCTCACTTTACTATTTATAATTGCGCGTAATCACGTATTCTGTACAAAAATCTTTTTTTCGGGAATATGTGACCAACAAGACAACTTTGAATTCCAAAACAAATTTAACATTCCAGGTTCCTGATGACTAATTAAGGTCCATGAATACAGTAGAAACATCAGATAATCTTAAACGTCGCCGTCAATAAGAGAAGAACGAAAACGAAAAGGTGAAACCAAAAACGAATGGAAACCCCTAAAAGTCCGTTATAGATTAATAAGCCAATTTTTAGATAGTGGGATTTTCAATAACAATTCTATATAGTCAGTTTTTTCAGTTTCTTCATTTCATAGATTCCATTCATCTTGTTTATTTTATTCATTTTGAATATTTGACTAATTTTAAGTATATCAGCATTGCATTTTAATTATTTATTTCATTCAGCATTATTTTTATTATTTTTTTATTCGGGATCATTTTATCTATTTTACTCGTTTCATTATTTGGAATCACTATGATCTATTATTATTCCCTGTTTTCATTTAATGCATTCTATTCGTTTTTTTCAGTTAAATGTACGTGATGTGATGTGATGTGATATGAAGCCACCATCAGCTCAAGGTTTTTCCAGTGAATGCGGGTAGACTTACCGTAGTTCCGACATATTTTACCATGAAACTTTCAAGTTATTGCTGTTGATGAAGGAGGTCAAAATGGGTTGTGCGGATACGTGATCAGAAAGATTCCCTTCCAACAATAACATCCAGTTAAAGGATAAAACACCTCGCTATACGTGCTTGAACCCACCTGATGGTTTGTTTTGAGAAGGGTGCGTCAATCTCATATCAGACCTTCTGAAGTTTCCTTCAAGTGACTCAGGCTGGCTATCCACGTTCCTTTGTCCAGTCCTCAATTCGAATGATACCCAGTTGCTCCCAATTCCTTCCCCGCATTTGTTATGTAGTTTATTTAATGTATGTTGTATAAAATATTGCATATGGCTTGAGTAATTTAGTATGGTACAATAAACAATGGGCTTATGAATATTATGATTTGATATATTTTTTTTGGAGTAGGGAAAAGCCCGCTGGAGTGTTGTTCCTTTTGAACCCCTTCTCCAGTAGGCACAAAACCTTCTCATCTTTTATTTTTAATCACAACAATTGTTTACATGAAAATTTGGGTATACAGCTCAAACTAATCGGTTACTATAATGGATAATCATTTCAAAAAGCTTGTTCCAACTATCACGTATTTTGAATATGGTGTCTCCAGGTATAACTACGCATAGCAATAACTTCATCGGTAGGTAGCACCTCTCCTGTAAAATATAATAGTAATTCCTGTTGACTATATATGCTTGAATCAATGTATCAGGTCGATGAGCTCGATGATATGTGATGAGTGATGCAGATAATATATAAAAGAAAAGTTTATGGCTGTCGTTGACTGATATGATAATCCACCAGTGTCCTTTCGATGGCAGATTAGAATGAAATAGAGAATTGTATTTTAGTTTGTCTGTTATTTAAAAGGATATCGTAAATATAAACTAAAAACAATTCATTTAATAACTACTACCTGAAAATTTTGAATATAATTTAAACAGTATCTGAAACGCTGGTACTACGAGAATTTTTGCTACTAGCTTGCAGAGTACAATCAAGTTTAGTCGAATACTAATTATAGTTATGATAGGTATATAGCAGCATGTTAATGAATGTGCCGAATAATCTCAATGTCTTATGTTACAGCATGCGTTTTAAATAATATAATGACATATGAAAGGTGTGCGGCTAGGATGTATATTATCTGTTGACGTAAAATCACCCCGTCTACTGACGCGATTTTTGGCTAGTCCGGGATCATTCTCTGGTGGTTGTCTGTCGGTAATATTTACTACTGAAATTAAAATAAAATTCTGCTTTGGCCCCATTTGATGGTAGGAATTAATGTGTAATTACTATACAATTATATGTATCAATGATCACGATGTAAGAACAGTATGCTACATGTAATATATTCATATAATACCTAACTATAGTGCAAGTAGTAAGATGTTAATAGTTATAACAATAAAATATAATGTATGGACTGTGTGGTACTATTTAAGATCATTCTAAAGAATAAGAATTTGTCCAGTTTGCGTCTCCCACTGGTCCACTTCGTTGGCTATTTGTTGGGCGTAGAGGTATTTTCTTGTAGGGCCATGTCATAATGCTCGTATCGTAAAATCCATTCTGTTGTTTGGGATAGATAGAATTGTGAATAATTTTGTTAATTTGGAGAAATGCATATGAAATGGTTTGCCTCGGGGTCTGAATTATTGAAAATTTGATAAAATGTGGCGTGTATTATAGAATTATGATTGATATGGTGGTTCAAATAGCAAACTAGTTAATGTACTGAAGGATAGCTGGTGAAAATTCAAGGGTTTATAAGGCATCTGTGGGATAAACAATATAATCCATGTGGACGTACAGCACTGAACAATGCATGCGGTTAGAATATTACGACTCTGTATTACGAATTTGTACCTATTATAAATATGATTATTGTTCTTATTTGTGCATTATGTTTTTTGTGTTTGGAGCCAGCTTCAAGATGTTTGACTTAATGTAAATATGTTTCAGCATTGTGGCATTCGTTGAATTTTTTTGCTTATCTATCGTTAAAAAGCCTATATCTATCTTTTGATTTCTTGCCGTTTTAACCAATTTTATAACTTTCAAATCTTCCTTTCTTATTGTTGCACGTGAATACATTTATTGATATTATTTTTAATTTATTAGCTACATTATGTCCCTTATTTTTCTCCTGTAGTATTTTGTATTTTTCTCTGTGCTTCACACTCATTCTCGCATTCCATGTTTCATTATACACATTCCCATTTTCACATTCGTCCAATCATACCCTAAGTCGACATTTACATACTCATACATACCCTACGCATATCTCCTTTTCAAGTTCGGACTGCATCGTCTCTATTATTCGCTACTTGCTTACGATTAGCTCCTTCTTGGCTGACTTTTGTTACGCCTTCATATCTACTGTACTGGTGTCATTTGTCTATATCTCCTCCTCCTCTCCATCTGAGATTTCACTGTCCTCCATTTTGTAGATTTCTTCCACTTTCTGTTTAAGCTTCATCTTATCCTTAGCCAGATCTTCCCATTGTTTCCCTCCTATCTCGTTGAATTTATTGAAGTCCTGAGTCAAGGAGTCTTTCCACGTATAACTGGGGCGACCTTCTTTCTTCTTCTCGAATTCCATTTTGTATGCCAGTTTCAACGGGTGCTTATTATTTCGTCTTATAATATGTCCGTAATATTTGAGCCTTCCTACTCTGACTCTCCGGTTTATGGTCTTACCATTGAGTTCTTTCCTAACGTTCAGTTTTCTGTTGTCGCATTTCCTACAATTCATCCAGATGTCTTTCACAATCAACTTTTCGTACTTTGCCAGTTGTTGTCTACTCCTTTTAGTTAGTGTTGAAACTTTTGTCCCATATAGCATTGCTGGTGCTATCACTGTGTTGTAAATAAGGCGTCCAATTTCCCATGCGGGTTTGAATTTCTTGCAAAATTCCACAACCACTTTCGCAGCCTTTACTGCATTCACACATCTTTGCCTTACAGTGGCCGGACGATCAAGCGTTCGAGTCAGGTGGATTCCCAAATACTTAATTGCATCACTTACTTCATACGGCTTGCCATTCAGCATCATCGTATCTGGTGTGGCTCCTGCGGGATTCGGCACTCTCATAAGGATTTGGCTCTTATTATTATTGATGTCCAGCCCGACTTCCAATAAGCATTCCTCGATAGCTTTGATAATCCTCTCTAGATCCTCTTTCTTTTCCGCCAGAATTAGTAGGTCATCTGCGAATGCTAGTATACACGGGAGTTTAAATGATCCTTCCCTAATCATGTGTATATCTGGGACGAGTTCGGCAACTTTTCGTAGGACGCTCTGCATTATAAGGTTGAACAAAAAAGGGGAAAGAGGGCAACCTTGCTTTATGCCTTTACCTCTACTCACTTCTTCAGACAACTGGTTTTGCCATCGTACTCTTGTCCTATCTTCTCTCACACAATTTAGCACTCTGTTAATTATATGCGATGGCACTTCTATTTTTAGCAAAACATCCTTTAATTTATCCAAACTGATGTTATCGAATGCCTTTCTGATATCGAGTGTTACTGCGATTAAGCTTTTTCCAGCATTCCAGAACTCTTCCATGGTTCGCCTGGCCATAAATATTTGATCATCCGTTGATCTTCCTTCTGTGAATGCTGCCTGGTATAGATCCAATTCTCCCGTAAACTCCTTTAGCCTCTTCCTGATCCACTTAGCGTATGGCTTGTATCCTACATTGCATAGGCTAATTCTTCTGAAATTGTCCACATTTCTAGGTCTGCTTATTTTTGGTATTGGTATCTGAATAGATTCAGTCATATCCTTCGGCATCACATTCTCCATCCAAATTCTCCTCCAAATTCCCATCATCTGCTCCATGGTTTCCTCATCCGCATACTTGATGTACTCCATCCGTACTCCATCTGCCCCAGCCGATTTTCCATTGCATGAATGCCTAACAATTTCACTCATCTCATCCATCGTTGGGGGTTCAGTTAGGGGGCATGTGTCTTGCTCTTCCAGTAGCTCCAGTCTCGGTCCCTCACTTTCCTTCAAAATTTCTCCCCATAATCTGGTTGGTATGTAGGCATTTCTCGCCTGTTTCCTTTTAGTGAACTTTTTCATGAACTGGTACGACTTCCGTATTCTAACTGCTGCGTCGAAATCGTTCAGTTTCATGTAAAACTCTCGTACCTCAGTTTCATTGTGATTTCTTACTGCCGCTTGAAATTCTTGTTTCCTGTCCCTCACCTTCCACTTGTATGGGAGCATATCCGGATATTTATTAGCCAAACTAAGTGCCTTATTGAGTCTATTTAATGCCGATTTTCTTCCTGGAGTCAAGGGTACTCTTGAAGAACTCAAGGCGATATTGGATGCTTTTTTCATTTTATTTGTTATAGCCTGGTATGCTTCATTTATGCCTACTTTCTCTGGATCTATTCCCATTTCGTGACTTTTTAATGCTTCATGATATCTTTTCTTTATTTGTTCTTCTTTAAGAGCTGATGCATCTAGTACTACGAGATTTTTCTCTTTGGACTGCTTCTTAATCATTTTCGGAAGTCGTACTCCTGCCAATAATAGTTTATGGTCTGTGTTAATTCTCGTCCATATACCTCTTATATATCTGATGCCAACCTTTCCATCTACTGGCTTCACAATATGATCTATCTGACTTTCCTTGTCTCTAACTCGCCAAGTTGACCTTACTTTGACTCCAATCATAGATGAGATGTTTATAAGCTTATGTATATGAAGAAACATTTTGAACTCCTCTCCATTATCATTGCAGTTGTTGAATCCTAGCTATACATCTACATCTACTATCTTCTTCGGTCACTGAATCCTTACCGATTTGTGCATTCCAGTCTCCTACTAATAATAACTTGTCTCTTAAATGATTTTGGTCTACGATTGCCCCTATACTGGACAGAAAATTAAACGCTTTTTTGTTGGGACCATGTACATTCACTAGCACGAGCTCCATCTCTCCTTCCACTTGCAATCTTACGGAAACTGCTGAATGCCCTACCTTTCTTATATCTTGTACTACTATGTTTGCTTCCTTCTTAATCAAAACGGCTAATCCTCTTGATTTGTTCTGACCTTCTCTTGCTATAAGCCATTTGTAATTACGTGAATCTATAATTTTCCCATCGGTGTTGACCTCCTGCAATGCGGCGATATCTACATCATAGTATCTTAAAACATCATCGATCTCCTCTCTTTTTTCCTGTCTTTTGCAACCTCTTACATTCAAGGAACCTATCTTTAACAAACCTGTTTTTTCACGCCTAAATTCAATTGTCTTGGTACTATCACTGCGTTTCTTGTTTCCTTCCACACGGTTTCGTTGAAGATCTTGCTCGGTTTTACTTAGCTTCGGACCACCTATCTGCATGTCATTCGCTTCTCTTTTATCTGCATCTTTCTTGCGTCTATCCTTTGTGTTGGTATTCCTATGTCTTCCTTCCTTCTTTTCTAGGCTCTTACTTCTAGCATGAATGTCTTCCTGTAGCTGTTGCTTCGCCATTTTTGACATTTCTCTCCTCTGGTTCTGTAAGTTTTCATTTCTGTCACTTGCATCTTTCTCACGTCTTCCCGCATTTATGGTTGAAGACCCACCTATCGGAATCTCATTATTTCCTATGACATTTACCACACTGTCGTAGTGGTTTTTAACAACTTCACCCGTGTACAGAATTCTCAATATATCTTCATCGTTGTTTTTTTCTACACCGATCTGGAGGTTCGGATTATCCTCTTGATAGATAATTATAAACTTATCAAATATTTCTGCTGCTGCCACTAAGGTTTCTAAACCTAGCCATGTTCCCATTCTTCTTACATATTCTAGAAAATTTTCAAAGCCTTGATGTTCCAAGCTTTCAATGAGATAGACCTCAAAACGTTCTCGATGCTCTTCGATATAGTCTGCTATCATTTCTCTAAATGCTTTTATATCTTCCTCCTCAATTTGGTTTTCTGCCTTCGATTCTGCTAATTGATCTAATAATGCCCTTATTAAACAATTCCCATCCTTCTCGATTTCCTTTACCTTTAGTTTATTCCGCAAATTAAACTCATTCAACCAGTAATACTTGGCCTCTTCGTTACAAAATGGTTCGTTTGAATGTTTATGGGTAGAGTTATCTGCGTTTTCCTCTATCCGTCGCAACTTGTTTTCCACAGCCTCTTCTAATTGGCTCCCCTCATTTCGTTCCCCAACTAGTATCAACCGTTCATTCGAAATGCAATCATGCAGCACTTCTCGCATTGCATCCGGCGGATCTTGTACGTAACATTCATCCATCATTTCTCTCACTCCTTCCACCTTTTTGGATACACTGCCAAAAGCGTCCTTTCCCATTTCATGTTTGAAAAAAACTCTCAGTTCGGGAACTGGCTGGGAACGTCCCTCCATCGTTATGGGCATTACATTGAACACCTCCTCACTGTCTTGCATTATGCTAATGGACACTCTAAATAGCTCTCCGTTAGCTTGCAACATCTCCATATCTGCCCCCTCTTTTCCCTCTCTAATATTCTCTGCAATCTCTATGTACTTTTCTCCCCAGTATAACATAAAACATTCTCGACTATTCTCAATGTAATCTGCTATCAATATCCTATATTCGCATTCTGAAGAAGAATATGCTTGAAATGGCATGACGTTGCTCTCTAGCTGATGGATTAAAGCGCTCACCATCGAGCCAGAAGGAGAAAACAAAACTTCTCTCTGTTCTCCGCCACACATTACGCTTTTTCTATAGCCTCTCATGCTGCAATTATAATAGGTCGGATGCCGTCCAACAGCGCCGCGCGCATAAAAATAAATTCGTAGTAACTCACTTACCGCTATCTCGATGCCCTCAGTTTTACCTTACCAAAAGGGGTGCGGGAAGCACCAAGCTTCGGTTGATGCGCAGTTATCACTCGTGAGCAACGACACACTCTCTCTCTCTCTCTCTCGTTACCACAGAGCTTTTCTATAGCTCTGGCCCAACATCCACACACAACCACCCTTGTGCTCACTTTTCTCTCGTGGGCCTTTTCTTCCACACTTTTCTATCTGGTAATATTATCCATACAGCCTCTTATTCCTATCGCCCAGTTTCACGTGGACGCGAGAAGCACCAAGCTTCGGTTGATGCGCAAATTCCTCTCGTGAGTGCGACGCACTCTCATTTTCTCTCTTTTTTACTATAGAGCTTTTCTAGAGCCACACACAACCACACTTGTGCCCACTTTGCTATCGTGGGTCTTTTCTTCCTATCTTTTCTACCTGGTAATATTATCCACACAGGTTTTTTCTCCTATCTCTCTCACTTTTTCTTCGGATTTTGATGCCACTTACAACATGTAATTTTGGCTTTTCAAACACTTTTCAACGCTTGTGCCTATGCTTTATCACACAAAAAACATTTCCACGACTGCCACAATGCCAATTTATGTGAACTACGCACTTCGACAATAGAAAATCTACCGAAAATACAGTAATCGGGACCGATTTTGGTTTTGCTAACTATTCGCAATCAATTATACAACCGAACGCGTTCGTGTCTTGAAGCTGACTGAGTTTTTTTCAGTTAAATGTACGTATTCAGATTCTTCAGTTTAATAAACTGACTATTTTATTCAGTTTTATTCATTTCTTCTAAATTATTTATTTGACGTAATTAATTTGTTTCTGTCAATTTAAAACTTTTTACCGCCGCTTAATTTTTCATTTTGATCAATTTATTTTATTCTAATCATGTTCTTCTTCTTTTCATACATTTTATCAAATCTATTATGTTTATTTGATTTGTTTATTTTATTTATTCATTTTATTTAA
The DNA here is from genome assembly GCF_030247195.1 of Topomyia yanbarensis. Classification (NCBI taxonomy): domain Eukaryota; kingdom Metazoa; phylum Arthropoda; class Insecta; order Diptera; family Culicidae; genus Topomyia; species Topomyia yanbarensis. Next base: position 47,070,148 of record NC_080672.1, on the reverse strand, counting down.
TTCATTTATTTTCAATCTTATTAATTTTATTTCTTTCATTCGTTCCAATCACTTTATTCATTTTATCCATTTCATTCATTTGATTCATTGTATTCACTGGATTCAATAAATTCATTTGCTTCATTTGATTCAATTGCTTCAATTGCTTCAATTGCTTCATTTGCTTCATTTGATTCATTTGATTCATTTGATTCATTTGAATCATTTGATTTATTTGATTCATTTGATTCATTTGATTCATTTGATTCATTTGATTCATTTGATTCATTTGATTCATTTGATTCATATGATTCATTTGATTCATTTGATTCATTTGATTCATTTGATTCATTTGATTCATTTGATTCATTTGATTCATTTGATTCATTTGATTCATTTGATTCATTTGATTCATTTGATTCATTTGATTCATTTGATTAATTTGATTAATTTGATTAATTTGATTAATTTGATTAATTTGATTAATTTGATTAATTTGATTAATTTGATTAATTTGATTCATTTGATTCATTTGATTCATTTGATTCATTTGATTCATTTGATTCATTTGATTCATTTGATTCATTTGATTCATTTGATTCATTTGATTCATTTGATTCATTTGATTAATTTGATTAATTTGATTCATTTGATTCATTTGATTCATTTGATTCATTTGATTCATTTGATTCATTTGATTCATTTGATTCATTTGATTCATTTTCATTTGATTCATTTGATTCATTTGATTCATTTGATTCATTTGATTCATTTGATTCATTTGATTCATTTGATTCATTTGATTCATTTGATTCATTTGATTCATTTGATTCATTTGATTCATTTGATTCATTTGATTCATTTGATTCATTTGATTCATTTGATTCATTTGATTCATTTGATTCATTTGATTCATTTGATTCATTTGATTCATTTGATTCATTTGATTCATTTGATTCATTTGATTCATTTGATTCATTTGATTCATTTGATTCATTTGATTCATTTGATTCATTTGATTCATTTGATTCATTTGATTCATTTGATTCATTTGATTCATTTGATTCATTTGATTCATTTGATTCATTTGATTCATTTGATTCATTTGATTCATTTGATTCATTTGATTCATTTGATTCATTTGATTCATTTGATTCATTTGATTCATTTGATTCATTTGATTCATTTGATTCATTTGATTCATTTGATTCATTTGATTCATTTGATTCATTTGATTCATTTGATTCATTTGATTCATTTGATTCATTTGATTCATTTGATTCATTTGATTCATTTGATTCATTTGATTCATTTGATTCATTTGATTCATTTGATTCATTTGATTCATTTGATTCATTTGATTCATTTGATTCATTTGATTCATTTGATTCATTTGATTCATTTGATTCATTTGATTCATTTGATTCATTTGATTCATTTGATTCATTTGATTCATTTGATTCATTTGATTCATTTGATTCATTTGATTCATTTGATTCATTTGATTCATTTGATTCATTTGATTCATTTGATTCATTTGATTCATTTGATTCATTTGATTCATTTGATTCATTTGATTCATTTGATTCATTTGATTCATTTGATTCATTTGATTCATTTGATTCATTTGATTCATTTGATTCATTTGATTCATTTGATTCATTTGATTCATTTGATTCATTTGATTCATTTGATTCATTTGATTCATTTGATTCATTTGATTCATTTGATTCATTTGATTCATTTGATTCATTTGATTCATTTGATTCATTTGATTCATTTGATTCATTTGATTCATTTGATTCATTTGATTCATTTGATTCATTTGATTCATTTGATTCATTTGATTCATTTGATTCATTTGATTCATTTGATTCATTTGATTCATTTGATTCATTTGATTCATTTGATTCATTTGATTCATTTGATTCATTTGATTCATTTGATTCATTTGATTCATTTGATTCATTTGATTCATTTGATTCATTTGATTCATTTGATTCATTTGATTCATTTGATTCATTTGATTCATTTGATTCATTTGATTCATTTGATTCATTTGATTCATTTGATTCATTTGATTCATTTGATTCATTTGATTCATTTGATTCATTTGATTCATTTGATTCATTTGATTCATTTGATTCATTTGATTCATTTGATTCATTTGATTCATTTGATTCATTTGATTCATTTGATTCATTTGATTCATTTGATTCATTTGATTCATTTGATTCATTTGATTCATTTGATTCATTTGATTCATTTGATTCATTTGATTCATTTGATTCATTTGATTCATTTGATTCATTTGATTCATTTGATTCATTTGATTCATTTGATTCATTTGATTCATTTGATTCATTTGATTCATTTGATTCATTTGATTCATTTGATTCATTTGATTCATTTGATTCATTTGATTCATTTGATTCATTTGATTCATTTGATTCATTTGATTCATTTGATTCATTTGATTCATTTGATTCATTTGATTCATTTGATTCATTTGATTCATTTGATTCATTTGATTCATTTGATTCATTTGATTCATTTGATTCATTTGATTCATTTGATTCATTTGATTCATTTGATTCATTTGATTCATTTGATTCATTTGATTCATTTGATTCATTTGATTCATTTGATTCATTTGATTCATTTGATTCATTTGATTCATTTGATTCATTTGATTCATTTGATTCATTTGATTCATTTGATTCATTTGATTCATTTGATTCATTTGATTCATTTGATTCATTTGATTCATTTGATTCATTTGATTCATTTGATTCATTTGATTCATTTGATTCATTTGATTAATTTGATTAATTTGATTCATTTGATTCATTTGATTCATTTGATTAATTTGATTCATTTGATTCATTTGAATCATTTGATTCATTTGAATCATTTGATTCATTTGATTCATTTGATTCATTTGATTCATTTGATTCATTTGATTCATTTGATTCATTTGATTCATTTGATTCATTTGATTCATTTGATTCATTTGATTCATTTGATTCATTTGATTCATTTGATTCATTTGATTCATTTGACTCATTTGATTCATTTGATTCATTTGATTCATTTGATTCATTTGATTCATTTGATTCATTTGATTCATTTGATTCATTTGATTCATTTGATTCATTTGATTCATTTGATTCATTTGATTCATTTAATTCATTTGGTTCATTTGATTCATTTGACTCATTTTATTCATTTCTTGTTCAGTCATTCTTTTTGATTTGTTTTCAGTCTAGTCTTGTTTAGTAGTTTGAGTTAATTTAATTTATTCTATTAATGTTATAACTATTTTTTAGATATTGCCTAATTTTTCACTTAATGAGAAAATTTTATTTGATTGGTTTATTTTATTAATTTGATTTATATTAATCATTCTACTCATTTTATGAATTTGATAACAGTTTTTATTTTTCTGCTTTTTCTTAATTTCATTCGTGTTATTGATTTCATTTAATTTATTCAGTTTATTCGTGGTTTTATTCGTGCATGACTCGAAATTGTGTTCATCCCTTCTCTAGTTGGGTACCTACTTCACATGAATTCTGCAAATTAATGAGTGATCCAACAGTAATATATGTAAGAAATGTCTTATCTCACTGCTAGGTGGATTAAGTCGGTTTTATCATTTTTTTTCCTTTAGCCATTTCTAATTAATTTTTCCTTTTTTTCCCTTTTTTCCCTTTTTATTGCCTCTGTATTTTTCTGCATTTTTTATTTGTCCACCTCTGTTCATAAATTTTTTATTTTTTCATGTCAATTCCATTTCCATTCTGTAACCGATCAACTAGAATTTGCTTTTAATTTCTTGGACGCGTATTTTAAATCAATCCTGGTATGACATTTAGTCCCGAATAAATTCATGCAAAACCCAGCATTGCACCCTTCCCCCTTTTCTTTCCATTTTCTGACTACGTCTGTTATTCAGCAATTCATTCTGAATATTTCATTCAATGGTACCAGGTCTCTGTGATAAATATGTTCTGATTTATTTGAGTTTATAATGTCGATGTCGGTGATGCACTGGCAGTGTTGGAAGAAATGATAAATTTCTGCAATTGGTTTGAAGTATAGGTTTTAAAATCGTTATAACAATTTTTTGAAAACTCCTAGCTAGTTACAGTCTTCGACAAAGTTGTTAACCAAGGTTTGAAATTCAGTTTTATAAAGCAGTTTTTCATATTGAGTGAAATAGCGACCTTTATTAACGTAAATGCAAAATAATTGCATTTCCCATACAAACTTTGAATGCAATACGCAAACCCGTCGATCAATCTATCGTTCCCACATTTTGCACAGACATTTGGAATCACAAAAGGAACTCAAAAGTGCTGTGCCCGCTAGTTTAAATCATTTTGAAGTTTTCCCAGCCACTCTAATGTCGATGTTGGCCGCAACGAAAAAAGGCGTGTTGTAATTGTGAGTAGCACTACAAAGGATATAGTTTGGTCAAACTTTATCGTTTTGGCACATGTTGCGATTACTTCCCTAAGCGTATTATTGACAATTCGACAGACCCTTCATACCGCATGTCATTGTGCTAAAACTAACAAACTGCTAGCTGTGTCCTCTAATATAGTTGGATCCTTCTGAAGTCCGTCTTGCGTTCTTTTAGGTTATTTCAAAGTTATTAGTACATATTGAAAGTAGCACTATGTTTCTAACTTAATTGCTTTCGAAGTCATTAAGATTGAAACTTCATGTTTTTTTTTGAAACAGCAAGTTCTACAAATTTGCCGAAAATATCCTCTCATTCCAAGTTTTTGTTTTAACCTTAAGGTCATTCGCCTCTTTTCAGGATAGAGAAATCTATTTGGAAAAATCTCTAACCCTATGTGCGGGGTTGGGAATCTGCGCTCAAGGCAATCGATTTACCAACTACTCTCTTTACAATAACGAAAAAAATTGTGCAACATTTCCTTTCTAAGGCCGTGAGAACATGATTTCAACAGAAAGATCTTATGGTCATAAAATTTTTCAAAGACGCCATTAAACTGAACTTACCTCTTTAGATGTAATGATTAATCGCATGGTTTGGACAGAAACGCGCTGTGAACCAGTCTTATTTTTAGAAAAATATAAAACTTTCGTTCGATCGTAACCTAAAGTGCACGTCTGTTATAACCGTTATTTGATTACTTAGGATGCTATCTCTGACTGCTCTCTTATCACAAGTTCATGTATTTTTTGACACTCTTGCTCGACAGCCCGATTTCGAATCACCAGCACAAATTGCTCTCTTTTACCAGTAGCCCATCAATTTTCCCCCCGGTGCAGTGCGACAACTCCAGTGATAATCGCCGATTTATGGCAACTGGTTTTTTTTATTCGCAAAAGGTAGCGCCGAGCCGAGACCCAAGCCACTTCATACCGACTGGCACTCAACTCAGCAGCCAAGTACTACCCCATTTTTAACAGTTGTATACAGCTGATTGAACATCATAAATTCAGATGCTTAAATTTATTTATTACACTGTAGAACCTGCCCTTCTTTCACGATATCCAGTTCACCGGTGCGCTTGTAGAAAAGCGGGCCTCTCCTTGCCAGCTCACGGATCGATCGTCCCGCCTCTTGCCGCGGCGTGTATAGCGACGGCATCGTCCACAACATCATAGTCATCGGGTCGGCGAACGACGTGCGATAATAATCACCTATTGAAATGTCATTTCTTAATAATACCGGAGTTTCGTTCGGTGCTGTAGCGGAGATATTTGGTTGTAGTCTTTGCCCAGCTGAAAACTAGCGGAACTGAGCCGAGCTACGCGCAATAGTTGCAACACTCGCTCTGTTGGATTGCGAGCGATGACTTTTCCACTTACGCCCACAGTCTGGATTCAGGGGCAACCAGCAAAATATTGCTCTTATTAGCGGAACATACAATTTATTCTGTGCGTGCAGGGTAGCATCTTGGTACACCATTGCATTGGCACTGTGGCGTTGGATTGTGAGATGTCGGACAATTTGAGTATTCTTCGGATTCTTTAAGATTAGATCTGGAAGCTTGAGATTAGATTTCCGAACACAAAAAAGGATCAATTTAAATTTATTCGTTCGGTTATTGCTCAGCCAGCATTTTAATTTTGCCTTCCGCTAGTTGGACATTACTTTAAAGAATTATTTAACTTCCTTTCAAGATATAACAATATATAACTATGATTTTAGTTGCAATAATTACAATCAATTCCTTTGTCACTTAGTAGAGAATAATTAGACAATATTGATTGGTTAATTAGAAGGATGGTTACACATTTTTCCTCGAATAAAAAATGTGTAACCAATAAAATGGAAAACATTTTTCCATATGAAAACTAATTGACATTCAACATTACCCTAACTGGTCTAAGTGACAGTGCTCATTTGAAGAAGGTAGTCCTACTAAAAGTCACATCAGTATCAGCAAAGCCCACTGTGCCTCAAATACGCATGCGACTTCCTAGCCGTGAGTTCGCACTGTACCAGCGCCGGTCGTGGTTACTAGCACTAGCTCTAAGGGAATGCTATGAAGCTGCCGCCATTTCAGAGGTGTCAGCCTGTCGAAGTGGGGACGTCGTAAATTATTTTCCTCTATGGGAGTCAGGCTAAACGGATTGTGCTGTTCCCGGAGCCGCAATAAGTGAGTGTGGAGATGTTGTTGGCACATGAATTATCACTTGTTCTACGCGGTGTTCCGAACTTATTACAGCAATCTGTAATTAGTGGGTTTCGCATCAGTTAAAGCCGACCTTGTGTGGTAGCGGCAACGTGGGCTGCTTTCGGCTTCGGACGCAGGGGAGAGTGAGTCTTTGTCCAGTCCGACCGGCGGCTTTGGCCAACAACCGGGAGGGACAGCCTGTCAAAACTGCTTGTGATCTAGTAGGACCGAAGCAAACAGCTGCACTCGAGGAACTAGATCTTCTCGCCGATATACAATACTGTATTCCAGGGGTCAACATCGTGATTTTGCTCATAAATATTGTGCGCTTTTGCCGCGTTCTCAAATGCCACGTATTTCAACGTGATAAATTTAATTGCGAGCAATTGCGGCGGTAAATACTCATACCGTCGAAGGCGTGAACGCATTCCATTTCTGCTGGTACCGGAATCGATAGGAGTGAAGCTTTTTACGAAAGGAAATGCAGAGCATGGCATGGCGACAATCGATACGGCAAACCAGTTCTAGAATTTCAATACGCCATTCGATTCAACAATAACTTAATAGCCTTATGCAGTCGTTTACGATTTCCCACCGGGATGATGCTATCGAGTTCCATGCGTATGAGTCTTTTCTTATCAAGTCACTACGATCGGCGAATGTGCATATATAAGTGCACTCGAATTGGTTTGTGCGGAACACTTACAAAGTAATGCAATCATGGAATTATGCAGACTCGTTCGAGAGAGGTTGGAAATTCTTCAGAAGTCTTTTATACTAACTTTTTATTTAGCTAAACTTCCAGATCAGCAGCCTCTTCCATTACAGGGGTAACAGCTCAAATACTTTAAGTTTTGTCAATCCTTTATTATCAATTGGCTTTTTGATCGATAACGAAATAGTTGTTTTACTTATTTTTTCAATTTTATTTTTCGTCGGCCTATGCCCGCCCTTCTTCGGGTAAGAAAATCTCTTATGAAAAATTTCTAACCCTATGTGCGGGGTCGGGACTCGAACCCAGTTGCGCTGCGTACAAGGCAATCGATTTACCAACTACGCTACGTCTACCCTCATCGTAGGAATCGGCCTATCAAAACATGAATCTAGACCAACGGCTTTACTTCCCTTCCGAAGGAAGATTTTTTTTGCCTCAAAAATGTCAACGACCTCGGTTAGGGCTAAACCCAGACCCTTCATTTACGCATTAAACCGGGGCACAGTGATCACCATCCATACAAAAGTCGGACAAAACCTCAAAAGTGACACGAATTTGATGAAAACTTCACATTGGGGTTATTTTGTGGCGTTGAATTCACATTTGACGTATTTTTTTTACCTCAAAATGTTGGTACTTAGGGCGGTTCGAAAATTCAACATTTTTTAATTATAGTGCACTTTATATCTCAAAATTTACTTTCAAAAAATTTGGTGCAGAGAATTTTTATAAGAATACGCATTTTTTCAGTTGTGGATAATTCTGAAAGACATTTCTAAATTATATTACGACCTCTAGGTAGTCAAACACTACCATGCGACAAATAATGAAAAATCACCTTTTTTCATACCTCGGGGCAGAAAGGGGCAAAACAAGACATTCATTTGCGAAAAGTACACTAAATTTCAAGTGTCATTAACTACAAGTGATCTTTCTGAACTATTTCAAAAAAAATGAGCAGCCGCTTTGAACATTATAACTTAAATTTAATGCGCGATTTATTATTTTTTCTTCATATTTGAGCGAGAAAAAAGGCTTGTATGGACTAAATCGAATGGCAAGTATAAGTCCAGCGAATAACCTTTCAAATGAAACCAGTTCAACGCTAATCGGAATCTTAACTAAAATGATATATTCATTTGAATAACATAGGTTTGAATACAGTTTTTTTCTGCATTGATAACACTAGTTTACAAATTTTGAGTTAATTGCATGAAGTTAAGAAAAAAGGTGTTTTCTAAGTCGCTGAGCACGAAAATCATATTCATTTTCTTTTTCAAAGAACCGTTTTTGTGATTTTTTAAAAAAGGTGTTTTTGAGCATTTTTTGCAGTTTTTGGTCAATATCTCAGGAACAAATCTTCCGATTAACACAAACGACTCACCATTCGAAAGGTATTGATGTGCCCATTCCAGAAATGTATTACATGTTAGGATAACAATTTAGGGATAAGAGCAACCAAAATAAAAAAGTAGCGTTTGGTAAAATTACTAATTATCACAAAAAAATCTTTTAAAATCTTATGTGACAGGCAAACTTCTCACGTGAATTTTAAGCCTAAGATCACGAAAATCCGACAAAAACTGGTGATGTTATTAGGTACCGAGTGCAAATTGCTCTGTTTTTCACATATCTCTTTTGGTCTTAAATAAGATCACACTAGTTTACTAGAAAAATAAAGTTACGAGAAAAAGTGTTTTCTAGATTAATTTTGGGTCGCTGAATACGAAAATATTACTCTATTTCTCTTTCAAAGAAGTTCGAGTTTCGACATTTTCTTTTACTTCCGCTTTTATATTTTTGCTCTATTTTTATTACAGAAAAATAATTTTTCATATTTTTAGAATCTAATGTGACAGATTTCAACAATTTTAAGGTAATCGCGATAAGCTAAGAAGAAAGGTGTTTCCTCAGTTAATTTTGGATCGCTGAATACGAAAACCAAGTCCATTTTTTTTCAAAGAAGTATTTTCAAGATTTCTTTGAAAAAGGTGTTTTGGGCACTATTTTAGTTATACAAGATATTGGTTCAAATGGGATCTGATCGAAACAGTTCGAAAGGTATTGATGTGCCCTTTCCAAAAATGTATAATATGCGTAGATCAAATATCGACAAACATATGATTACAGCTTAAAAGCCAACTGTCAAAATTCTCTTTGAAATGAAATTTCAGACTGTTACCCGTCAATCAAATAAAAATAAAGGAATTTTAGCTTGTGCGACCACCCCTGGCTGCTACTCCGTTATCGATCTGGACTAGATCAAGTTGCACAGAGAATAAGTAGATAATTATGTTTGGGAGTAGCGAAACATCTTTCAATGTACAACTCCTGGTAATCCTAAAGTATTGATCAATATCGGCGCCGGCCAAGCCCGAACGTAGATCGCGGAAGGAAAGGGAAGGAATGGTTAGTCCGATACTTGCTTTTGCTAGAGGCCGTATATACTACTGCGCACTCCACAAGTATCACAGGAGGAGGATATTTAGGAAGATATTATTTGTTAGTAAGAGTATAGAAGTTGGATCACTTCTTCTTTACCGACGCCAGAGAGGTTACTTCACTAGCTGGACTAGATATCGATCCACCAAACTCATAAACCGGGGACCAACGGCTTTTTACTTTATGCAAAAGACCACCAGCGCAGTCTTTTGCATAAATTTTAATCCAATAGTCACAAAAGTCGGATGAAAAATGTAAATGGTATGAAGCACTGAGTGAAAATTGTAACTTTTTATTTTTCGCACAATCATACTTTCGACTGATATAATCTTCTATACTTCATAGTTATTGTTTGTGTTGGGTACTGTCTTCTCGAGCATGTATCCATCCATCCTGCGGCATTTGAATGGTTTTGGATATTTCATTGTACAACTAAGTGCTCTTTTTAAAATGTGGAAATATCGTTGGAAAAGTTTTGTTTTATCTGTGATGAGTACATATTTTACGAATTAAAGGAATTTTAGCCTTCTGCTTCAACAGGCTTTACAGCAGATTCTCAGTTCACAGAATATTACGTGGCTAGTGCTACGATCCCACGGAAACTCCTTCCTGATAGGGACTCGAATATTTGACGACTGGCTTATGAGACCAGTGATACACCCTCTAAATCGCCGCACCAGTGCAGGGTCCGCTAAAATCACAAAATTTCCATTTCACTCAATGTGCCATAGCATCAACATTTTCCATCCGATGTTAGTGATATTGGGCTTAAAATTAACGTAAACATATTATTTATCATCTTAGATTCTAAAAGGTCCGAAAAAAAAATTGTTTTTCGGTAAAAAAAATCACTTAAAAATGAGTAACTTTTACAAATGGCCAAAAAATCCACTTTTTTAAACTTTGGTTGCTTGCAGCACTAAAAAATTTTACATATGATCGACACATATTATATGTTTTCGGAAAAGGCATCTCGGCACCTTTCAACCTGCATTGACCAAATTAATTGAATGATTTTGACAAGACATATTGTCTAAAAACTACAAAAAGTGCTCAAAAACGAGTTTTTTGAGAAAATCACAAAATCGCTTCTTTGAACAAAAAAATGAATATTGTTTTCGTGTTCAGCGACCCAAAATTAGTCTAAAAATACTTTTTTTAAGCTTCATTTTTCTTGTAAACTAGTGTAATCTATTTCACCTTTGAAATTCTGTAAAAAATCTATCTTTCGTCTTCATGATTTAATATTTTGAGAAAACTCTATTCAACCTGTTTACAAACAGAGAAAAATGTTGCAAGAAATATTTCGACAAAGCTTCCATTTTTTTATTAATAAAGAAAATGTTAAAAATCTTTAGGGGACTGTTTTATGGAGCCCCCTGTCCTTAAATGAATTACACATGTTTTTTGTAAATCCAACATTATAATCATACTTTTTAAAATATTTTTAAAAAAATAAGAACATTAGGGGAGGGTTCCTCTTTGCCCCCCGTACGCACGGCAATGCTGATCAGGGATATTTAAAGCACTACTTCGATTGCTACTGATGACACAAGCTCCACACAAACAGCTGCTATGTTAATGAACAAGAACTATTAACTTTTTCCTATGGGAGTATAAAAACGAGAACGCAATGTTAAGATTTAGTGGTTTAACATTTCTATACTGTATTAGATTCTATATTACCCAAGAGAGTGAGAGACAGCTTGACAATTGGCAATAACAATAACTTAGAATACGATACAAGACAGAGACCTGAAAATTACTAAATGTTGGATATCTATATTTTGCAACCGGAACTTTTCATCAACCTCTAGGGCTGGGGTTACAAAAAGTGAAACACAGTGCCGTAATTTATGTATTTAAAGGATAAATCAGTCTAGCAAATTGTTTAATTTTCTGAACGTGCCGAAGTTCTCCCAGAAATACTGTGATCCAAACACTGAAACTAAACGCAAACGGCCAAGTTATCCGTCCGAACGATCAATTAATTGTAGCAATACTTTCATTGTTAACTGTTAATGTTGCCTTAAAATACCGTAAATAAACTTAGCAGCCTGTTGAACATTTCTTGATGATTAGCATATCCTCGAAAAATCACGAAAACATTGCAGGTACGAAACACAAACACTTGCTTGCTTGATACCTTCTAACTAAATATGAGGGCACGTGCCTCCCTCCGTAAAGCTTGATGTTTTGGAATGTAATACAGTAAATTTCATTAACAGCTCCGGTCGCTCATCGCAGCCATAACTTTGCACACCAGCAGCACTATGCTTCATTTGTCTCTTAGACAGCATAGATAAATAAAACATTCGATTCGAACGTAGCACTACCCGTCCGACACGATAGCGAATTAGTTACGATATTGCTACTACCCTCCAGCCTCAGTCAACAAAGGGTTGGCCCAGAAGGGTCGGAGGGGGGGGGGATCTCATATAGGCCGGTATGTGAGATTCATTTATCCAACCAACGAAAGCTTGCCCGGATTGGTCGAAGGCGTGGTTTAATACACCATAAACTAGCTATTATCGCGAAGGTAATTATTTTCATTCACACTGCACACCGGGTCTGCTCGGTGATAGTCTGGATTTTGTTTTTCTTTGGTTTTGTCTGTGGATTTTATCCCAGTCCCCAGTTTATGACCAATTTCGTGCCTTACAGGGCTTCTGCAAATTGTTGTTTGGCGTAAAAAAATGCAGATTAACCCTTAAATGCGCAATGTTGTTTTAAAACAACATTGCAAAAACCATCTCAAAATTATCGTAGTAACGTATCAAAGCTGTGAGACAATTTTCAGAAAATTTGAAAAAAATTGGTTTGCGCCTTTAAGGGTTAAGGTGAAGGAATTATAAACTGTCTACTTCCACCAGTACGCTTATGAAAAATTGTCACCTCTCCAAAAACAGTTTCGTAACATTCCTACATACATTGTTTACTGTTCAAAACAGTATGTCATAAAAATGGAATAAACGAAAAACTTCAAAAGTATGTAGAGTAGATGCTGCCTTAATCGTTTCATTAATAGCACGTTTGTTGAAAAGTTTGATAATTCTGCTTATATTTAACAACTAATAAAAGTAGCTTGCTACATATAGACACTCGACCTACAAAGCCTAAAAACTAAAACTTGGACGCCAATTTCACTACGAATGTTTTAGAGTTGTGACTATCGCGCTCCTGATTTAATCTCAATGCTCATGCTGCTGGTTGATCGTCTTGCAGCTCCCAAATTCGGCTAAAAGGTAAAAAAGAAGAATATAAAACTTCCAGTCAAACTCAACTGAAAATTCCGACTCAAACAACCAGCCAATTATACGTGGAAAAAATTGTTCCCAAAATCATGAATTAAGTGTCATGAATTCTGAACAATCACATTTTTACGTTACGAAAACAGGACCATGACCAAAAATTGTGTTTTATAATTATGTTCAATTTCCTTTCAGTAACGCCCGCATAACGGTTTTATTAGTGGACTTTTTTTTTTGGTTTGTGATCTTTAGTCACGCTTTCCGCCAAAACGATTTTCTGTACGTGAACTATTTCACAACTTTATGAAGATTATTCAGAAAACCAAAGGTTGACTCAACATTCTGGATATTGTTTTGTGAACTGTTTCACGAAGCTCAGATTTTTATTCATGAATCTATTCAATCCTCGTTCTTAACACATTAGTCAAGATTCAATATCCGTGTTCGTGAAATAGTTCACAAAATCATGAAATATCTTTTATGAGGTATGATAGTCATACCTGACCATTCGTGCACGTCAAATAGTTCACGAAATCATGAAATATAATTAATATATTCGTGAACTAATTCATGATTCCATGTTCATGATTTGCGATCTATTTGTGTTTTGTAATATTTAAAATGCATTAATCATTTTCAATTTGTTGCAAGATGATAATGAAATTTTGACGTGAACTCTTTTACAAAATTTAGGGTATTATACGTGGAATCATTTTTGTTCCATGCACCAGAAATAGGTACGAGCAGTAGATATAAGAAAACTACTAGGACCTCGAGCATCGTTATTCATTTGATAAGGTTCAGTGTGATGTTTTGACAGAAAACGAAAACTGTGTTGAGCACCGTGTTCGTGATATAGTTCACAAAATAAAATTGCTGATATAACAAACATAAGTCACATTACTCCACGTTTCAAAGTCAAAAGTAAGCTCTAGAATAAAATATCACGATAACGTTAACAGAAATTACGAAAATCGTGACTAAGATCCTGAAATCAAGAACATAAATAAACATAAATCTCTACTCGAGACTACAATATCACGACAAAGCGAACAGAAATTACGACAATCATGACAAAATTCCTGAAATCATGAACATAAATCACATTGCTCGTGGTTAAAGTATCAAAAATCGCGACAAAAATCCTGATATGAACATGAATCACTCTACTCATGATTAAAATATGACGATAATGTGAATAGAAATTGCGAAATTCGCGACTAAGACCCTGAATCATGAACATAAATCCCGCCAATCTGACAGAAAAATCCGATTGTAAACTCATGAATAATAAGCTCCTGAAATCATGAACATCGTTTGATTGTCGACTGTGTTCAGAGAACAAAAACAGTAACCCAACCAAAGATTCGAATGTAACGTTATGGATATAGGGTGATGAGCCTATTTGCGCCATGTTTCTATTATCACCCTACCCGTTTGAAGCCGTTGGTTAGAGCAGTGTCTGCCATCTTTGTTCAACGCATTGAGTCAAATCGTAGCGCAACAATAGGGGCACTCGATTCGAGTTTTCATTGTGCTCAAACACGAGAATTTTACTGTTTTCAACGCATTTGTGTTATTATATTGGTTGTTAACAACGAAGCAAAGCGGTTGATGTCAATTTTGATGCATTCCATTTATTGTAAGGCAAGAAATTACCGAATTAATGCGGCACCTTGCTTAGTATGGTGAAAATAGGCTCATCACCCTATATTCGGGGCGAACTAGTTTTTCGGAAACACAAATTGTTTAATGCAGTGATTCTCAATCTGGAGTCCGCGAAGCCCTAGGGGCCGTGAAGTCGTTAGTAAGGATCTGCGAAGAAAAATAGTTTTTTCAAGTGAATTTTTGTTGGTTTTGTTTCCTAACAGACTCAAAATGAGGTTTTGGTAGCATTTGAAATCGATGTTTACCCGTGAAGGTCCGCAGCAACCCGGGGTGATTTCCATGGTACGAAAAAGGTTGAGAACTGCTGGCTTAATGCATACGAGGTTTATTATTCACAATTTTAGGAACTTGGTCACTATTTTCGTAAATCGTTCAACTACTAACTTCAATGGTGTGTATTAAACTACTAACACCAACACACATGTAAAAATCATGAAAAAATAATTTTGGAAAGGTCCTATTAAAAACTATAATTCCGCTGAGAGGAGAAATCTTGCAATTTACTTGAGCCAGATCCAACGTTATTGATAAACCAGACAATGTTCCGTCATTTTGAAATTCTCGAATAATCGTTCACTTTTAATATAGGTAGCGTTAACGTCGTTTTTCGTCCTTTGCGGGATTAATAGAAATAAAATAATTAATTAATACCTTCTCTTCTTTAAGTTTGCTCCTTAACAAAGTAATATCATACCTTTAAAATGATCATTAAGCGAATCTACTCGGAGAATATACTTTAAACATTTAAACAATTCTCATTTGGAAAATTTGTGCTATGAATATATAGAAGTATTTTATCACTTTATTGGTTTTTAAATAAAGCAAGACAGTTTCTATTCATCGAATAAGATTATAAGAAAAGCCATCAATACAACAAATGGTCCATAGACGTAGTTTTCTAATGATTTAGGATTAGAACTTAAAGCCAACTGCCAAAATTCACTTATGAGATATTTCCGACGAACCGTTACTCATCAACCCGAATAGAAATATACAACACCACTATGTTTACTGGAATAGTATAGTAGAATGGGGTCAAATAGGTATGGGTCTACAATAGCTATGGGGCAATATTTTTGCTATGTTATTACATTATTGTCTTTCGTCCTTAGTACAGTACATTGAATCAACGTAAAAAAATGTCGAGTGGGATTTTCTTACGTGAAAATTAATACTGAATACGAATTTTTTGTAGCTTTTTCGATGTTTTTGTTTTTGTAAAAAAAACACGGACATCAACATGAAACATCCGCTAGGTCACTATTGATCGTCTCACAGCTAAGTAATCAATTAAGCCTGAAAAAACAACATCAGTTCCACACTCTGGTGACGACGAGGACACTTCGTGTTTTTTCGACATTTTCTTTCGCGGTTTCATGATTTTTCACATCATTTGCCATTCCCTTACCTGAATGACGTCAATTCAATTTTCAAATAATCTGTAGTATTAATACTCTTCAAATAAAAGCTGTACCGGTGATTTTGTAGGCATTGTACATTGTGTACATTGTTTAATTTAACCACGAAGATTGTGGTATATCGTACCCCCAGATTTTTAAAACCATCGAAAAAAGTACCTTCGCCTTATTGGATTTAGCTTGAAAAATATTTAGCCAGACATAAAATCATTATTGCCAAAACATTACCAGATATAAAACTTTTCTAACGAGTGCTTGTTTGTCAAAATCTGTGCAGAAATACCAACGCACGAACTCGCCAAAGTAAACTGACCTACTTAACCCCACTCTACTCTACAGTAATTTTACAATATGATACTGTATAGTCTAGCGGTATGGTACTATACAAAAGCAATAACAATTGACATTTTAACAACAATGTAAAACAGGCAGAGGGTAAAAAATCGATTTTGAACTTGGAAACAGTGGTGTTCAATGTTATTTCACTTCATCACTGCACGGTGGTAAATTGTATTGTTATAGAAAGTATTATTTTAAATTTTGCGGCAGAACTCTGTATCGAAAGATATGGACACAGTAAAAACCATAACGCTCAACATTTGTTTATGTAGTAAATATAATTGTTTGTTTATATATGAAACATAATTTCTCTGGCATTTTTCCTTAAAGTGGATTTTGACACGTCCGTCACCAGATGTAGATAATGTGAATTTACTCGAAATCACAATTTTAGCGGCTCCTTTTGACGGGTCTGAAAGTGGGCTTTTGAATACAGGGGATATTCGAATGATGTACACGATTTCGCACTGTATGGGGTACTGAATCATTCCAATATGCATAAATGTCTGTCGATAATGTAGTAGGTAGCTTAAAAAAGCCTAAACATAATTTTCGTGTTATTTATTTCCCAGCCAATATGCTTCTTCTAATTGCGGGTATTGTGACCCCCGTGCGGTAGAAGCCAAACCAAAACAATAATTATGCACTGTGTCTTGCTGTTTTATTCACTTTTTGGTGTTTCCAAATATTGATGGTGCAGTATACTGCCGTTATAAGCATATTTGTCCCATGTTCTATGGGATTCCCTATATACATGGGACAATTATGCCTAGAACGGCAGTATACGTATACGTACATATTTTCCTTCCATACCCCACACTTAAAATTTATGCGTCAAATGGCTCAGTTCAGCAGTTGACAACATGGTTGACTACGAAGTGACAGCGACTTCTCCACTGAATGGATATTTTAAGTAAGCTTGTCCATCATTACAGCCTTGAAGCACAATAATAAATCACCAACTACGAAACTGTTATGGATTATCAGAGTGTGTACAAAGCGAATGACAGCTGTTATACGCGGAACAGTACCTAATAATACATAGATTATAAAGGGTGTTTGTTAGTTTAGAGTGAGAGTGATGGCTACTTATTGTTCATTGTTTCATAGTTGTCGTCACTTTCCTTATATGGGGCCATACACTAATTACGTAAGGGCATATGGGAGGAGGGGGAGTTTCAAAATATCTTACAAATTCTTATCTGAGGGGGAGGGAGGGTTAGTTCTTTCTTACGTAATATCATAAAACAAGTAAAAAGTAAAAATTTGATGTGATTGTCTTGTGGATGGGCCTTAAAGTGCATTTTCACACATCGTGTATACGGTTCAAGGACAAAATGTCGAGCTAGCAGAGTGTTCTGCGAATTACAGAAGGAAAAAGAAAATAGCAACCAACTCAAGATTCACAATCCGTAGGAAATCAAGTAACCATCTGACAGACGATTCCGGCTCATCTGCGGATCAAATGCGGGACATTTTCAACAGCAAGAGGACACAACCCAGTCAGGATTGGAGATAAGTGAGAGATTTCCAATTTTTCATACCATTTGCCTTTTTGTGGTTCAACTAGTGTCGTTTTTGCTAGAGAACCCCGAGGCGAATTCTGGTCGCGCTGGGCTCGCTCTAATGTTTACAACATTTATATAAAATGACTGTTTCGAGAGACTCGTATCCAGAAGCGCAACCAGCATGTGTCAGTTTCAGTTTCAAGCAAAAATGACATAACAGTCAATGACCACATCATCCTTTTTTTGTTTCTCTAACTAAATTTTGAACCCTTTATTGATCTGC
The DNA here is from genome assembly GCF_030247195.1 of Topomyia yanbarensis. NCBI lineage: Eukaryota > Metazoa > Arthropoda > Insecta > Diptera > Culicidae > Topomyia > Topomyia yanbarensis. Next base: position 47,051,883 of record NC_080672.1, on the reverse strand, counting down.
CCGCGAAGACCGTTTCAGGCATCTTCTTTACGTCCTTTATTCGTGCAGTAGATTTATTTCGCATTATTTCCACTTTCTATGCTTGACTCTGTACTCTTCCAGACAGAGACCGTACGTAGGCCAATCTCGTTTTAGAGTCTAACCAACGAATAAACAATACTCCAGAAAGTGTTCCGTTCTCGGGGAATAATTGCCGGGCCCATTGGCTGAGGTACCACAAATAAATGTTTAATCTCGTAAGTTATCCTTATTCAGCATTGCTCACTGGTGTTTCCAGATCCGAATAGTTCCGCGAGTTGATCATCCGTCGATAGCCCATCTTTTTCCCTCCAACAAACGCCAATGACAAAGCGTTACCAAGAAACCTCGGGAATAGTAATTCTCCACACCCGTGCAATCCACACCAAAACAGATAGGCATCCCCATACATTGATGAGCGATTCACAAAACACATACGTGGTGCAGCTTCTTCACTTAAAACTCCAGAGAAGGTTCCAAAACCCGTTGACCAACTTCTCAAGCCCTAATTTCACTTTGTTAGTCTTCACAATTAACACTAGATAATTTCGAATCAGACTAGCTTAGAGTTGTAGCAATACTCCAACGGACGGCTGTTTGGAGTTCAAATTGCAGCAGTTTAGGGACAACCACTCTCGATTGCCGGCCATCCAGAGTTTAAACACAAGAAAAACATAAATAAATATCTCTTTCCTCTGAGTATACGTGCACTCCGAGACTAACCATCCCACCGCATATAAATTTATTAATTTCATGGTCGCATTGCCTGCTTGTGGCGTATCCTAGACCTATACCTGTCCTTTAATCCAACTCCGTAATACCTATGGAAGCGTCGCTGAGTCGGTGGACTTCCTTAAGTAGGTCGTACATCAACATTTCCTACCCTATCCTAAGTATCGGTGAAGATGGTCGTGACCGGCAATAACGATTCTCATGCTATTGGTTTACTTAACTCAAAAGAGATAAAGTTCATTCCCTATCATTTATCTTAAAAGCAAGATTAGTTGAACTACCTATAGGCAACATGATAATCGTTAGTATGCAATCTACGAATAACACCGTGCTTCGCAACGCAACGCAACGTAATATCATAAAACAAGTTTAAAAAATTAAATCCATAAGGAAAATATTCTTTTTGATAAGAAAAGGGAATTATTTTCATTTGTACCATATAATCCTTGTATATCAAACAATATGAGTAATTTTTTGGCTCTTGGTTGTACATTGTTCTGTTCGGGAACTGAAGTCACAATATTTATGCCTTACAAGTTAAGTGTTGATACCCTTCGTGTTGTTAGACCTACTTTGTTCTTTTCAAACATTCGATTCAAATCCGCAAGGTATCTGGAAAATGTTCTAACATGCGATTGTCAAAGATCTTGAATGTAGAATATTTCCAGAGTGTGAACTGTATTTTAATTCAAGAAAATTCGAAGATGGTTAACTTGGAGCTATGTGTATGATAAGCGTCACAGCTGGAACTCAGATTAAATTCATGCCAAAAGAGGTTATAAACTCTTTTAATTTCTTCATCACAAGAAAATAGATTCAAAGGAAGTGGAATATAGCAAAGCATCATGTGGACCAAATTGGAGTCAGATGACAACAGTTATTCTTTCTACTTGGCGAGATTGGCATGCAATTAAAATTCTGCAGATGATTACAGTTAAATTTTGTCATGAGTTTTCTTGTAATAATTCTATACATATCGTTTTCGCTATCTTATTATTTGATGAATTAACAATTCGATTTTTTAATTACGATAATCATGATAAGATCTTATGTACGGGGAGGGGGAGTTCACCAAAATCTTACGAACTCTTATCTGGGGGGGAGGGGGAGGTTGAAAAGCTCTAAAAAAGACTTACGTAATTAGTGTACGGCCCCTATATACTCTGTGAATTGGGTAAACAAAGAAAGGAGCTCTGCTCTGACTTGAATCGAAGACTGCATATCAAGAAGATTGGCAACTCTGTCTAGAATCTGGCGGCAGTAACACCAACACCACTTGCGGGTATAGGTGGTACTTCCCATAGTGATGCACACACATATATAAACTTTCTACCTCCATAAAATAAAGGTGCTGTAGGCTCTGTCGCTTCTCGTTTGTATGGGGAATGGAAAGAAATATCAGTCTTCTTAATAAGCAGTCTTCGCTTGAATTCAAGAAAAAAATTGTCTTACACAGGTCTCATATTGGAACGATTGATAGTTGATATCAATATGGATAGATTTCCATTTCATATAGCATTTGATAAATTTCCCTTAGGAAGTTAATCAAGCATCAGTAGCCTCTGGCTCAAATGGCACGTCCCCCACGTTGGTCGGAGATTTGTGCCTTGTCGTGATTTGTCTTTTCATCATTTCCTGATGGGATGGATTGAGGATGTGGTAAGGAAAGGGGTAAGGAAAATAAGGACACAAAGAGTATAGACAGTACGGAAGTATTCTTCACTCCGAATGGAGTAAAAGACATTTCTCGATGAGCGGATATATCCCCGAAGGGATATTGATATTGAGTTCTACAAGATGACGACACGAATGAACTCATGATGAATGAAGTTCATGTTGGACAATTCTCGGTGGTTTGTTTACTTTGTCAGTTGTGTGAGTGCGAGTGCAACGGGTGCTCATCTGTTACATTCGAACTCACGTAACGTCCATGTAAACAATCCACCGAGAATTGTCAAACGAAGTTCATCCGGCTTATTTTGTGGGGTTATATCGGTTGGTGTAAAACCTAATATCAGAACGATTACACCCCGAAGTGATATTGACATTCAAATATGGCTTAAATTACAGCTGTTTACCACACTGGGTTAGGAACAATAGCATATCCTTCAGGCAGCCAGACTGTCTGAGCAAAAACAAAATTTCCCGCATATTCCCTGTTCAAATGCCGAGAGTAGCCCAAAATTAAAAATGACAGCTAACTCCAGATAGTTCAATGCCATTTTATGTACAGAATAACAAATAGTTATCCGGAATGCACAAACATTAGTTTAAATCAGCGAAGAATATAAATATTACAATTCAATAGACTTTAAAGTATTTAAAGCAACCAGCTGACACAAACATTATTCTACAGCTAGATTCTGTTTCAATCGTTTCTACCATATAGACGGCAAGTGCTTCGGTTCCGTCATGCGATTCACCGTGATCTACCGACGCAACGATCATCATCCATCTCAAAGCGTCGGCAAAGTTTAAATTGAATCAATTTTAACGAACTCAATTCTTCACTTTGAAGAACCCGGAGAACCGCACAGGCTTCGAATAATGCTCCCATTGAAAACATTTCATTCTGACAGCGGACGGCATACACCGTGGCTCTACGAAGTGTATACCTTCCCCATCCTGCACCTACTTTGCTTGGTCTACATTTTACGTTAGTTTATGATATTATTGAGACGTTTCAATAGCGCACTGGGACAGGACCGGGCTGGGCTGGCCAAGTTGAGGGCAGAAATCTTTCGGTTGCATTTTTCCGCACATCATTATGTCGCATTGTCTGCCGGCTCTCCTGTTGGAATCCCTGTGTGGTATGAAAGAAATGAATCTCAACGGGGGACATTCCTTGGGGATTTTCAAGTGTCGTATTCGGCACGAGCAGTAAGTTCCACAGACGCCAGTCAGGGTAGCGCGAAGAAGAGCCGGTAATGACACATTCTCTTAAGTTGCAATGCTTTTCCTCCCCATGCATGCAGACTTGCTGCCCTCACAAGGAGCGCCTGCTGCTGCTGCTGCTTCGGCTGCGCTGTGGTGGTTATGGAAGTAATAATCAATAAATTACGGAACATTTCAATTTATAGGAATATACGATAAAATTAATGTGACATCTTTTTTCTCGCGTCCGTTTCGTGCTTCTCGACGGGAGCCTAGACTGGAAACTAGTCCTTCCTGGACACGATCGGTAAAATAGTCTGTTGAGGTGTTTGCAAATACTAGAGCCGCTTTAAACAATGGGCTATCAGTGCACAAAGTGCTGAAGAATGTTTGCTGCGATTGAGAGCTTTAAACTGGACCAAGCCGAACGGCTTGTTAGCCAGATGTGATACAACACTCGTTCATTAGGACCTCGCGGTACATCGATGAACACACAGTTATGCTGCGTTACGCCCTTTGGGACCACACTTTATTTTCCCTGACTAGCCTATAAAGCTGTTGGAAAAGCAAGCAGTTTTAGCACACTTTCAGCGAACAACAAGATAAATTGCCGGAGCGCTTCAGAGCTAATTGGGGATCGTGAACTACCATCAACAATATTATTTGCCATGCATCGTTTTTTTAGTGGTGGCGTTCTCTATGCACCTATAAGCAACTACTAAATAAACATATGGGCGGTTGATACTGTTAGTGCTACGCATCGAGCCGACCGTAGAGCGTCGTGGTTGTCCGCCCCGGGGCTTTCAAGTTTGACCGACACGTCTATTAGACGGACTCCAATAAATCACTGCACCTTTTAAAGTGAGAAAATGTGTTTTAACGACTCCTCACAAACCTGGCTTGAAGGCTCGGACGTGTATGCTCCGGTGGAAGGACCCCCGCTTTCGCATATCATCAAACATGCTTGTTGCTGAGGGCATGACTTTTTAAAAGGCCTGCGCAGGAAAAACACCAGCTATTACATAATATCTAAATATTTACATTGATCCCGTAGGACTACGGAAAATTTATTTTCTTTCAACGGAACGGATGGTGTGTTTGTTTATTGCATTGACAGGGTTGAATGCGAAATGGACGGAACAACTAGAATGTTTTGTGTTCTTTTTTAATCAAATTAGTTGTGCGTTTCAACTTTGTCTCATCAGCATCCGACATCTTTTAGTGACAAAACTAAGCCAGTGCTGGATACTATTTGTGTTTCTCAGCAAGCCCCAATTCATGCGTGAGGTCCCACCAGAACAGGAGTTCCGTTTAAGCTGATGTGAATTAATGAAGTCGAAACTTGTTTTGGTTTAGCAAGCCAATATAATATGCACTGTCATATTTCTCCTTATGGTGAAAAATTTAGGCAAAAACTGTGTTTTCTCCACTATAGATGAATTTCGCGCTAAATCGTATTCAGAGTTGCCAGCACCCATGAAATTTTCTGTACGTGAGAACTTTGTCACAAAAAGCAGTTTTGCATACTTCGATTTTTCAAAAATGATCTAGACTGTCTTTTGAAAAGGGTAACTTTTTAACCATTTTTTTTTCAAAATGGCTATAGTCCAAAATGACAAATCCTACAACAAATGTTTATGGAGCGATTTTCACAAAATTAGTTGAATTTTTTAACAAAAATATTGACAAAATTCTTCTCCTACACTGAAAAAATCGATTTTAAAAATTTAAAGTCGATTTACAAAAAAAAACCCATCTTTGATTTGGACAAAACTTTTGTTCCACGATAGGTAATTATATTCCCTATCTACCGTCAAAAATTTTAAGGAAAAAAAGTTATTTGAAAAAAAAAAAAAACTTTTCCTTGTCCAAACTGAATTTATTTTTTCAGTGTATTTTGATCGAAAACTAAACCAATGAAAGTCATAAGCATCTCAGAATCCAATCTCCCAACTTCTAATTGCCTGATACATGTAAAAAGTATCAGTAACGAATTTGGTATAGATTCATAACAAACTTGAATGAGGGCAAAGATGAGCCATTTAACATCATCGATATATGCGAGATTTACCTAAATACCACTTGGCCGTGTACGAAGAAGTATCTGGTCTATGTACCCGCCCGGGAAGTAGAGATTGATGATGTAGTCTCCAACAGGGACTTTATTGTGAAGTATGGGGTTCGCTCCTTCAAGAACCCTTTGTTTCATCCAGTGAAAATTCTGGTTCGCAAGCAATTGCGTTCAGAAAAAAATCAGGAAGTATTTGAAAACAACTTATTTTCCATCAGCCTCATTCCGAACCTTTCGCCGAATCTGCTCTTCCAAACTTTGATCTTTTAGGCGGGCTAGTCTACCTGTTCGCTTTTTTGTGCCGCGAGGCATGAACTTCTGTTGTTGCAAACAATTGGGCCTATAGCGACTTATTGTAGAATCAAGGTACGCTGTGGAAAATGCATATAAATTATGTGAGGACAAAATGAAACATTCTTTTAAGGAACGCTCCGATAATGCAAAAGAGCGCTACACCACCGACAACTACTAATTTCTACGTTACCTTGTACACTAAAGAGCGAGAGTCTGATCATCCCATTGGGGGAACATCTTCTAATGTGCCTATAAATTTCCGAAAGAGGAAAATCAGTTTTCTCTCCTAAGCTTCCCCGTAAAGGCCTGAGAGTGTCCCTTGAAGGGTGCTGTTACAAAACCGAAGTAAGTGGTTCCTGGTCTCGGTAATCTTAGAAACTAGCAGGAATTTTCACATGGGGTATTAAAAACCCCAAGTGTCCTTATATTTCTTCCAGGTTTTACACAATGCATTTGCATTACGATTAAAGGTCAGACGAAACGAGTACCCGACGCGAACAACCGTGAACAGTCTCCTCCTAGATTGGTTAGAATTATACACGAAAGGGATTTTTGAACGTCGGATCGCCCGAATTTTTCCCAATATACGTGACGCTACAAATGCAAATGAAAAACTTGATGAAAGCTGAAAAACGCGATTATTGGCACCGGTCAGTCGACGGATTAACGGACAGATCATCATAGAAACAATGTTTCGTCTGGTGGCTAGGGCTTACGTTGTGTATTCGATTCACCCTGTGATTAAATTACACGGAACGCTCGTTGTATGATGACAGCTATGCATCGCTTCTATGCTAATTATTATGACAGTAGTGGTGAGTGCAACATAAAAGAGGCTGTGCTACCAACATTCTCCCCACAAAATTGATGGTTTTAAATTTTCCTATAAACGACCATGCCAACATTGTTACAGTAACAGGAGGCTCTCCGTTTGATGGAGCATGGAAAGCACTCTTTGTATTTCCTGGGGAAAACATGGGAGTTTTTCAGTACTTTGTCTGAAAAATCATAGCAGATAACCCTAGTTTGAATTTTTCCGCAGTGCTCCATTCCGGGTAATGAGAAGGCGGACACTTGGATTAGAATGATAATGAGAAGGTGGACATTTTGGCATTAGAAGTTTTTAAATATTTTTTCTCAGAAGACGCTTGAAAATTGGCAAATTTCGTGGAGCGATGGAAGTTTAGGAATCCCAAAGATATCAACAAACCTTGGTCTATGAGAATGGATGAGGGTCATAACATCATTCGGGTGATATATCGGGTCATGTACAATCATTATACGTAGAAGGCCCCTCTCCAGCGTATTGAGGTCGTGGAGAGCGGTCTCTGCGCTTGTGGTGGCGTTTATCGCGATATTAAACATATTGTCTGATCGTGCGCTAAGTATTATAGTACGGATCTCCGTCAAACGAATCCCTTCGGCCTCGTTTCAGTCCAGTCCGAGATGCTATACCAAATTCGTTACTGATACTTTTTGCATGCATCAGGCAACTAGCAGTTGGGAAATTGGATTCTGAGATGATTATGACATTCATTGGTTTAGTTTTCGATAAAAATACTCTGAAGAAAAAAATTCAGTTTGGACAAGGAAAAGTTTGTTTCAAATAACTTTTTTTTCTTAAAAATGCCCAACTTGAATTTTATGACGTTAGATAGGAAATATAATTACCTATCTTGGAACAAAATTTCATCCAAATCAAATATGGGGTTTAAATTTTCAAAATCGATTTTTTCAGTGTAGAATTCGATGAAGAATTTTTTTCAACATTTTTCTTCAAAAATTTGACTAATTTTGTGAAAATCACTCCCAAAACATTTTTTGTAGGATTTGTCATTTTTAGATTATAGCCATTTGAAAAAAAAAATTGTTTAAAAAAAGTTTAACCCTTTTCAAATGACAGTCTAGATCATTTTTGGAAAAACAAAGTATGCAAAGTGGCTTTTTGTGACAAAGTTCTCATGTACAGAAAGTTTCATTAAAATCGGACAGGGTGCTGCCAACATTTGTTGAAGTTGGCGCAAAATTCATCTATAGAGAAAATTGTTTTAAACCACATTTGCACGTTAAGGGCGCAAAACCTATAGCTAAACTAGTTATGGGATTTGCATTTAGACTTCGTCTCATCAGAATCCGACACTAATTTAGTGACAGGGCTAAGCTAGCACCGGAGTCCCAAGGGTTGCAAGTTCGAAATCTGCCTCTGGGAGAATTTTTTTCACATAATTGCTTTCGTTTAATTCACCATTTCAATCTGTTTTCCCTGTTGGATACCATCAAAAAAGTAGAAAAAAATTGTTTTTGCCTAAATTTTGCTCCACCAACGGTTCATTCATAAATTACGTAACGCTTTTAGGGGGCGAGCGTTGGGAAGGTACGACAAAATGTTACATGTTGTGTCATATGGGGTAAGGGGAGGAAGCTAGATCGTTACGTAACCTGCTTTTACAGAAGGAAAAAAATAAACGAATTCATTACGTACTAGGGGAGAGAAGGATAAAAAATGGTGTCAATTTGTTATATGGGGGGAGGGGGAGTTAATTTTGAGCAATTTTTGCGTTGTGTAGTTTATGAATGGTTCCCAAGGAGAAGCATAGCATAGAATTTTTTAAAACATTATTTTCGCTTATATTTCTGTAATGCGTAAGTCTTCATTTTCTCAAAGCATTCAAAAAAAAAATTTTTGATGTCCTTAATAAACGCAAAAAAAAATTCGAATAACCGTATGATCCGGTTAATCGAATCAGAAACAAATTACTTCTTGAGATGCATTTGCTTTGGGAAAAATTTTGAAAAAATTACACCTAAGATACATGTCAATGTATCTTAGGTGTAATGTTATTTCTATTTATTTAAACTGCTTGATAAGTTAGAATATCATCTGCTTCACTTTCTGTTAACAGTAACGTTTCCACGCAACTTTAAAAAAATTGATTTCGATTTGATGGTATTCACAACTTTGAAAGTACAAATACATTGCTTCAAGGTGACGGAAGCCCTCGATCTGGTTAATCTCCTACAGCAGCTGCCGTTTACTAGAAAAGTTGCAACGTGCACCAAGTGCAGTCGGAGATCTTGTTTAGAGTAGTTCCGGTCATTTCATACGGCCCATCGAAGGCAATTCGAACCTGCGCACCTGGACGACGGCTTAGTACTCACGCTTCTAGCACTGCGTTTAAAAGACGAGCTTGGGTTAAAGGGACCAAAGAATCCACTGGGCCTGAAGTGGGCAGGCGAAACCACCAAGATCGAAAACAGGTCACAAAACGTTTGTCTTCAAATCTCCAGCGTAACGAACCCGATCAAAAGGTATGATCTTTCCGGTGTACGAACGATCGGAAATTTGCAGATCCGACCACAGACTCTTCTTACCGCAGAGTTGCAGCATAGATACCAGCACCTCATGGGACTACCGATTGAGTCGTATAACGAGGCCAATCTACGAATCCTAATCGGCTTGGATAATGCCAATCTCGGATACGCAATGAAGAGTCGCAACAGACAGTCAAATGAGCCGATTGTAATCAAAATACGGCTCAGCTGGATTTCGGCAGTTGTATGGGAGATAAGAATGCTGGGCACTACGCAAACTATCACACGCTACAGGTTTGCCAGTGCAACCGAGAGAGCGGTGAAGATCTTCACGAACTCGTCAATTGGGCTACTTTGCCCTCGACAGCTTGGGTATTTCTAAGCAATTCTATACTACTTTTGTCTCATGAGGACCGGCGAGCACAGTCAATGCTGGAATCACTCACTCGGCCCGTAGACAGCCGTTTCGAATCCGGACTTCTGTGGAAGTACGATTCGGTCCGACTTCTGGATAGCGCAGCGATGGCATTGCGTTGATGTCGATGCCTAGATAACCGCATGAAGAATTCCACTCCTGGCGGGCGAATTGAAAGCGAAAATCCAGGATCACATCAATAAAGGCAACATTCTCAAGTTGTCTGCGGAAGAGCTGGAAGTGAAATGTACACGAGTTTGGTACCTTCCGATATTTCCAAGCGTCAATCCAAGACTCGTATGGGATGCAGCTGCCACCGCTTCCGGAGTTTCACTCAACTCAGTTCTGTTAAAAGGTCCAGACCAACTGACTGTGCTGATCCAGTTCCGGGAGTTTCGAACAGCGGTATGTGGCGACATCCGTGAGACGTGCCACCAAGTAAAGATGCGGGAAGACGACCAGCATTGCCAACGCTTTTTCTGGAAGGTCTGCGAGACAGATATCGACCCTAGCGTCTACGTAGTGCAGGTAATGACGTTCGGCGCATGCTACTCGCCGAGTACGGCACAATACGTGAAAAATTACAATGCAAGGAGGTTCGAACAAGAACATCCAAAAATATTTGAAGTATAAATTGCATATAGCGCCACACTGATCGATCGCTCTCCGGAAAGTCTAAACACGTTGCAGGACTGTACAGTCACTAAAATTAAGGGAATATATCCATTATCCTATCAAACTAAAACCTTAACCATTCTAAAAATTTTGGGATGATTTCCCATAATTTTCATCTACAATGAAGTGAAGATTGATAAAATCTGCGTGTACTCGAGCAACATCGCGCAGGATTTGTATTATCGCGCAGGACTCAACCGTTTGTATGTTAACAGATTTTATGAGTGGGCGTGTGGCTCGCGTGTATAAGTTCAATGGTATGTAACCGCTTGCATATTCGCGTGAGCTTTCGAAAAATTGCACGAACCGCGATTTTGAGTGTACGCGTGATTCTAACAGTTTTAAGTAAAAACTGCTTTGGTGCTATATGCGCTAGAAAAAAATGGGAACGGAATGGTTAAGCCCACAATGTCATAAAAATTGATTAGTCCAGTACTGGACTGAGTTTCTGTTTGCAAAAAGGGTACACTTGGGTTTTTGAAATCCTTAGAAGTAGTGGGTACTCATTGTTGGTTTCAAGTCAACCAGCAATTGGCGGCAGTGTGGCCCAACGGTTTGCAATTGATACAGCTAACGAGCCGTGGTACAAACAGATGAACAGATAGACCAACATTTTCCAGCATGATAGGAACTATTCATAAATTACGTAATGCTTTTAGGGGGAGGAGGTACGATAAATTGTGATATATTGTGACATAAGCTAGTAACGTTACGCTACATAGAAAAATGTTTTTCAATGAATTTATTACGTAATAGCCCTAGTAACAATTGAGGTTTTATGGTACTCTAGAAGCCCTTCTTAAAACTTAGAATGCACTTGTAATGTGCTATAAAACTAGAAATGCTACTTGGGAGGGGTGTGGGAGGCTGTATAGATAAATTTGTGACAATTTGTTACATGGAGGAGAAAAGAGTTAATTTTGGGCAATATTTGCGTGGCGTAATTTATAAATGGTTTATAGAGAAGACCCGGTAAGGGTTACCCGAAATGCTCGAGTTTTGTTGAATGCAGTTGCTTACTATCTAATATCTTGACCAGTTGAAGTAAGGAGTCAATGCCGGATCAGTGCACAGTTCAGTAACCACACCATCCATCTCCACGGCCCAAGCGGGTACGTAGATGTGATGGCGTCGCGTAGAATGATTTCAGAAAGCAATCTTATTTGCCTGAATTCTGTTTGCAGTCTTTAGCTATTAAAAGTGCATTAACTGAAACGTTGCCACTTGACTTGATTCCAGGTTTTCCCAAGTAACTCTTAAATCCCCAAGAATTCGCAGTTTTACATATACTGGATTACAATAATGTCAGCAAGACTTTTGTTAGGTTATAAATTGATGGTGTGAGTCAAAGTATGATTCAATCTGTCGATCTCAATGCTCTGATAGACAACCCAAAACGTGACAAATATACTAAAACGTGTAAAAAATAATAAAATGCTATATCAAGACGGACAAAATCCGTTTTTTCCAATCCGACCTTGGCTTCAATAAAAATGGTGGTAATTCAGGAAGTTAAGAACAGTTTCTGACAAAACACCAAATATGTATAGTATAAGTCTAGAGCTGGTTAAGTTCTTGAACAAAGATGTGAAATCTTGATGAAAGGATTGCATTTGCAGTACACTGATAGAGCTCAAGCTATCGCTTCCGAAAGGATATTATTGTTCGTGGCAAATAATAGACTAACTAGTTTCATTCATTTCCGTACAGTAAACATCGTCATGCTTCAGTTAGCCTTGTTGTCATACCTAAATAAACACTGTATAAATGTAGATATGTATTTGAAATCACAATGTATAAACCAAAAAAAACTGGAAATACAATTGCCATAGAATAGCAAATTATGGTATACAAACGCACCGCGCAAAACCATCCCTGACCAATCATCGCACCGCTATTGGGAGGGGCCGGGCATCCCATTGCCGTTTTTGCTGCTGCGACTGCCGCCGCCTTCCAGCGGTTGATGCAAAAAGAGAGCATAACACTGCACACACGTCTTGAATCGTTAATTATGAGCGTACACACATCAGCCCAGCGCGAAAATAGCCCCCAGGAACATAGAAATCCAATAAACACGAAATATGGCCATGTTTTATGTATGGAAGCTCAAAGCGAATAACATACCACGACCTCTCGACTAGCGATCCCATCAGGGTCTCCACTGCCGCTGCTGCTGCCGCTGACGGTTCGCGACTATTTCACGCTGATATATATTTCTCATCTTTACCATGCTGCCAAGCGGACTGTGGCATAGTCTTTTATCCGATGGGGGCAGTCCATATAGGCTGGTTTGAATTTCTCAACTTTGGCTGCTTCTGGAACAGATCGCACGAAAATTTATGTTCGAATTGAAAATCAATTTTAAATTTACTACTGTTTTGTGCGGTTGCGCGCGTGTTTTGCGTTAAAATTTTAACGTGTTTACGCGCTCACGATTCGCTTCAGGCTCGTTCAACAGTACCTACCCATAGATACGTACCGCCATATCCAGCGGGTCTATTATGTACCCTAGCTAAGCAGCTGATCGCCGCGTTTTGTTCGTGCGGAAGAAATGTGTCACGACGAAGTAGAGGAAAATGAACGGCAACATCAGACGGTGTTAACATGATTCAATGTGGCTGTAAATTATAACATCTCATGTCAATTGCTGTGTTACTTAGCGAGTGTCATCGTGTGAGAAAAATGGTTATAATTCTCGGTTGTCAATTGTTAGGGGTCTATGATTGATTGGGCATGAATCTAATAGTTATAGAAATGATAATTTTTCATAACCTTCCCTACCCAGTAATCTCTAGCTAATTGAATTCTGTCTTTGTCAAGAGACATGCAGGTGAACTTGAGTGATTCGTAGTTATGCTGCCTAAGCTCGACCCTCATCAGCAGAAGACAAAAGTTAAGCCCGTCAGGTATTAAGCCTGTTCTAATGACCCTGCCACTTTTAGTTTGCCGATCTGTATACTTCACATCCTTGCTCTATAACTTTTGTCTATAGCTTCGAATCTTTGTACTACGGGAAAACTACATCAACAATTTTATTCAATTCTATACTGACCGTTTATATGGACTATGATTAATGATATCTTTGGATATTTCAAAAAATCATTGACTAAACTAAGAAATATCAATATTTGAAGATTAAAATTACACACGAACTCTTGGCAAGTTATACGGTTGACAGAAAATTGACTGCATTGTAATCGACTGAATACTAGGCTTTTGAGCTATCTACGATTATATAATCGCCAACATAGCCCAGACCTCTACTTCAATGCAAATACTTTAAAATATCTACCTGTCACATTCACGAATTGCATTTGCTCTTTGTTGCTCTCTTTTTAAGGAGCTTGAAGTACATGGTACCTTATTTCAGTTTACTATTTTCATTTACGCGTTAAAATTCTGGACCTGAAAATTATATTCTGTTAAATCTTTTTTTCGGAAATCTGATCTGATTTTCAATTTAATTTAATTTATTAATTTGAACTTATTTGATTCATTTATTTTACAATTTTAATTTATATCATTCATTCTGCTCATTTAGTTTTTTTGATTTTCTATAATTTATTTAGTTTATTTGAGGTTCATTCGAAATTGTGTTCATCCCCCTCTAGATAGGTGCCTATTTCGCATGATCTGTACAATCTAATGAATGATCCAACAGTGCAATATGTGAGAACTGTCTTATCCCTCTGTTAGGTGGACTAAGTCAGTTTTGATTTTACTTTTATATTTAGTTTTTGTTTAATCACGATGTTATTAGTATTTTGTTCTATTTGACGATTGCACTGTGTTCGATTTTAATTACCTCTTTTATGTTTGTGTGTGTGTTGCGCTGCTGCCATCCATGCTTATATATTGTGAATCATCGAAAAACCACAGAAAATATTTCCAGGAGTAGGAAAATAAAAAAGTTCTGTGGAGAAATAATATAATAAAGCAACGAATATAAAGTGATGGTTCCATTTCTTAGTTGTAGTATAGTAATATGGTCAGGGATACAAGGGGTCAAAGCACTAATAAATAAATAATAAAGTGGTGAAAATGAACGAAAAAACCTGCTTTAATCCACATAGCGGTATAGTTGTACCTATCTCAATCATGAACACTAGGATTTCATTGTTGTTTATATTCATTGTAAACTTCAAATGTATATATAATATTTTATGGTAACATGAAAACTACATATCGTAAGCTGGGGTGACTTTGATCATCGGGGTGACTTTGATCACTCGAATTTTTTCGTAGATTACTTATTTAGCTAGAATAGTCTACCCAACCATTCAAATTTGAAATAGTTTTTCCCTAAACTTAAAATATTAGTATATTTGTTACACTTTTTGATTATATTGTTCGATTTTTAAATACCAAAATCCAAAATTTTACTTTACCTTATTTTTATGAAACTTCATAAATTGTCTATTTTTTATACAACAAATAAATCTTATATTTTAATAAGAATAGTAACAACCAATCGAGTTTTCATTTTTCTTTAAAATCGGATGTACCAAATATATTTTTTAGCGTTTGCTTATTTTAAAAACAATTTTTTTGTGAAAGCAGTTCGCAATTATTTCATATTATTTCAAACTCACATTAGCAATATTTTGTTAAATTCAATACTCCAACGTGTTGAAATGGATTGAACTCTTTATTAATTGATAAACCGCTGAAATCAAACAAATTGAGCACTTAAAAAAAATTTGAGATTCCTTTATTCGAGTTGGACTCGAATTGTACAAAATTTGGTCATCGAACTTTACAGTATATTGCAATACTTTTTACAATACCAAACCACATCAATTTAACAATGAGTATTTTTTCAGAATTAGTCTAAACAAACATTTGAATAAAAACATAGAAATCAAGGACTTAATGTGGGTGTACATGAAGGTGATCAAAGTCACCCCGGAACACGAAAACGGGCTTCAAATTGTAATCAAATCTTCAAAAATAGTACTAAGCAGACAATTTCAGATAAAACTATTCAATCTTGTTCCTTATACATCAGTACATGGTTAAAAAATATTAAACTTGAAAAAAATGTGTTGCGTCTAAAAACATGTAATGTTTACTTCGAAAAGTGATCAATGTCACCCCGGTTTACGGTACAAGAAATTTTTTTCGATATACCATAAAATCTCAACGTTTTCAGCATTTTAAAGATATTTGACAGAAATACGAATTCGATTTCTAAAATTTCATGGGTCCCCCCTTTGAAAAAGAAATTAGTTCGGGGTTATATGGGTATTTTATATATGACCGGATGGTTCAGCCTATATTTCCGGAACCATATAAGCGATCCCTACGAAATTTTATGGACGTCTTTGGGAATAACATAGCTTTCATTTGGGACTAAGTTTGAGCTCGGCTCAACCATTTCCATTAATCTGATGTGAGTTTGATAATTTTAATAGGTGGGCACTTTTCCGGGGTACTTCCGGATCCGTCTATGATGGTCAATGTAGTCAACAAAACTTCGGTTGGTGCTGAAGGCTGAGATCCTAGCATATCCAGACATGTTCAGGATGGTGCTGTAGGAGTGTTTAAAGGCAACTTCCCCCAAATGTGGAAGGTCCAGAAGCTGGTGTTGCTGCCGAAGCCAGGGAAGCCACAGGGCAATCCGGCCTTGTACAGGCCCATATGTCTGCTGGATACACTCGGAAAACTCCTGGAAAGAATCATTCTTAACAGGTTGATGAAATGCACGGAGGATAAGTGCGGACTGTCCAAAATGCAGTTCAGATTCCGCAAAGGAGCATCGACAGTGGATGCGATTCGAACAGTGCTCGAGAGTGTTGATCAGTGGCGTAGCCAGAAATTTGGTTTGGAGGGGGTTTTGACGAAAATCATAGATTTTTCAAAAATGTTGGCGGGTCTATTTATGACATTTAATCTGTAGACCGCGATCGACTGGGTACTACCGTGTTCTGCAGTAATAGCGAAATGGGATGGTGTGAGCGGGCATGGGCGCTTTAACCTTACCGTAGGCAGAACTAAATACTTGTCGCAGGTGTCAGTTATGTTGGGTGGCGGACTACGAGACAGGTTAGGTCAAGTTCAACGAGTAGCCCAAAAAAACCACTTGCTAACAATCAAGGAGAAAAAGATGAGCTGAAAACTCGCAACTTCGAAACCGTAGCATTGGAGGAGCTTTACTAGACGGGGCAGAAGGTGTGAAAATGCGGGGATCGAGCGACGGTACAAGAGCTTGGCAAAATGCGCCAACGCGTTATCAAGTGGTAGGCGATCAGCGAAAGGATGTGTAGTGTGGATCAAAGGCCATTTCTTCGACTAGAGCATTATCAATGTGCACTGACCTCACGAAGCCGAGAAAGATGCATTTTATGCGCAGCTGGAGCATGTCTATGATAGCTGCCTGTGACGGAATGTTAAGCTCGTCATCGGTGACATAAACATCCTGATAGGCCGGGGGCATTGTACAAACCGGTTATCGCACAGAATAGTCTGTACACCTTATAAATAATGTGCAGAAATTCTCACGATTGATAAATATATTATGACGAACACCTAAATAGCGAAGCAGTAGACGACAAGAGTATTGCAAGAATCAGTTTGGAGACGAGCGCAGTCGACGACAGATTCCGGATCTACCTAAGATTCATGAAAAAATAGGACGCTTGAACCGCTGGCAATGATCAACTGTCATGTGAGCTACTCAAACACAGAGTAGAGGTATTGGCTATAGTACTCCACTGGGTGCTATTGAAGATCTGGAAGGAGGAGATTTTACCGAAGTATAGGATGTAGGGAGTAGTATGTCCCATCTATAAAAATGGTGTTAAGCGGGATTTTTGCAACTAATTACCGATTAATCACATTACTGAACTGCCCTTGTATGCAAAGGTGACGTAAATGCCATCGAGAATATTTTTCAGGAAATCAATTTTAAAATCTTGCATGGTGCGGGTAAAAGCATGCTTTCCCCACTTTGTTTTTCGTATTTCAACAGGTTATTTTTTATTTTTATTTGAAGTCGTTTGCACTAAAAGATGCAAATTTTCGTAGTGAACTTAAAATACGAAAAAGTTACATTTGACCCAAGTGGCGTAGAACTCACTTTTGCGTACTAGGATAGTAAACGTCATCTACAAGGTGTTCTCGTTCTCGAATTCGTAGTGCAATATGGCCTATAATGCACAAATACGGGTTGTATTCATATCTTCAACCAAGCTATTTGCAATAACATTCTCGACAACATTCTTGCTGAAGACACTAAGGGCCGATTTCTTCACCCTCGCTTATCGCCAGGTTTAAATGCACTGGTAAACCTAGTTTAAATGTTAAACGAGGGTGAAGAAATCGACCCTAAGTCTCGAACTAAATTTGACTGGAATTAGTAATGCATCCAACTGGAAAAATGTATCAACAAAATTATGCTGCTAAATACTGAACCTCCAGAAGCTGATGGTTTCCAAATTATGGAATCTTGGCGCCATTCAATTCGATACCCAAATGTCCATCATAAATAGCGAAAAACGCGACAATTTTTTTATGTTTTTATTACCTATTTTAGCTAGTAGCACTTTATATAAGTGATAACCCAAAAAAATCAAATGCGTATAAAACCGATTCTGACCTGTTAGAGACAAGCGCAAAACGCCATTTTTCATCAGCTTCTATGTAGGCGTTTTTGTTGAGCTATTTTGCTTGATATTTACATAATTTATCAACTATAGAATCCTCACTAAAATATTAGTTACAAGATCCCATTCTTACAATTTACAAAAAGTCCCGATAACGTTAAAAACATTGGGTTCTCAATGTAATGATCAGATAAAAAACTTCCAAAATTATTATTTGAATATTTAAATAAACTAGTCAGCATCAAACACTTTTTTCTTCAATTCAAATATTTTGCTTTGGAGGGGGTTTTAACCCCCAAACCCCCCCCCCCCCCCCCCCCTTTGCTAC
Source organism: Topomyia yanbarensis (assembly GCF_030247195.1). Taxonomy (NCBI): domain Eukaryota; kingdom Metazoa; phylum Arthropoda; class Insecta; order Diptera; family Culicidae; genus Topomyia; species Topomyia yanbarensis. Next base: position 47,033,560 of record NC_080672.1, on the reverse strand, counting down.
GCCACTGGTGCTGATACTGCGCTATGGTCACGATAGATGTGAAGAATGCATTTAACGCAGCGCCGCACCGAATGAGGGTTCCCGGCTATCTATGCCAGATCTTGAAGAGCTACTTCCAGAGCAGAATGCTGCTGTCCGGTTGAGCTTCAATAATCACGGCTACGAATATTCGGCGAAGGCAACGAACGCAATAGCGAGAATCATGTCTGCAAACTACTGTTTTGTCATCGATACTCCGATGTGGGGTTCCCACCTGGAGAGCTGCATTGAAACCAATGAAAAGCTAAACAGGACATTCCGGCTGATGGCCGTACGAGTCGCGAGTGCTTACAGAACAATCTCGTCGGAGGCAGTATGCGTTATCGCCGGGATGATCTCCATCTGCATCACTCTGGCTGAGCTCGTAGAATGCTACCAGCGGAGAAATGCACGTAATGCAAGGAGACTGGTCCGAGTGGACTCATTGACTAAGTGGCAGCAGGAGTGGAAAAACGCGGAGGTGGACCCACCGACTCATCCCAAATATGTCGGCTTGGGAGCATAGGAAGCATGGAGAGGTGAACTTCCATTTGACGCAGTTTTTGTTCGGGCACGAAAGCTTGGATCGGTTTGGACATGCTTCGTCACCCCTTTGCCCGGAATGGGCAAATGTGCAGGAGACACAAGAACACGTGGTCTTTGAATGTTCTAGGTTCGAAGAAATTCGTAGGGGTATGCCGAGTGAGACAGTGGACAATATCATTGAAGAGATGTGCCACGACGAGCATACCTGGAACGCTGTCAACAGAGTTATTACGAGTATACTCTCCGAGCTGCAGAGGAAGTCACAAAGGGACCAACAAAGTAGCGCCAGTGAAAGTTTAGCATAATCTTGATATCATGGTGGTACCAGTTTTTATGAGAATTCACTGCGTGATCGCACTTTCAAATCGTAACTCAGGAACCGGAACTCGGATCGACGAAAAAATCAATAGCAGCCTACGGGAGCGTTTTAGCATTCGTTTGAAACTAAGTTTGTGCAAATCGGTTCAGCCGTTTCTGAGTGCATTGTGTGAGTTTAAATTACACATACACAGACTTTTCCGATCTCTTCGAGCTGAGTCGAATGGTCTTTGGCACACCACCCTTCATGCCGGGTTCTCGATTTTCATAGTGATTGCATAACTTTTCTCTATATAAGGATGGCTAAAAGGTTCACAGAAATTCATGTCTAATTGTACTTTTCAACTCACAACTGAAACCAGAGTTACGATCCAAATGAAATTCAACAGCAGTTAGTAAAGATACCATACCTTTCAGTTCAGATTAAGTTTGTGAAAATCAAGTCAATCATCCCGGAAAAGCCATGGGTATTTAATTCAAGAACTTTGTAACTTCCTCGAAGCTTCCGGTTCCATCGCAGGTGGCCAAATCGGTCATAGAGCGTTTTATTGAACTTTAGTTAGCCAGAATAACAAATTCCAGCAAAGTAAGAAAATATTTAGATGACTTTTACGCCATTTAGTCAGCAAGGTTATTCCAGTTTATATGGGAGTTGGATGTGTCCCCACACTATTCCACCCGTAGCTCCGGAACCCGAACTCCGATCTAAATAAAATTCAATTGCAGCCTATGGCGATGTTACACCTTTCATTTGGATATAAAATTATTGAAGTCGACGCAGCCATCTCTTAAAAAATGGTTGAGATTATTTGGTCGCTGTTAAGTCAGACCGGACTAATTGACAATATATTGATTTCGAGAAAAACGAGTTTAAAGTTTGAATCGCAGCATCCTTTACATTAGTTTTGGAAATAAATTTTTGCCATAATTCTTGTTTATTGTTTACATATTTCCAATCTAATAAAAGCCGAATGTAGCGGAAGAAATTCTTTATCCAGTGCTATCATTATCTCATTTATTGATGTTTTGCGACTTAGTCCGGTCTGACTTAACACCGACCATTTGATACATACAAACATTTTTCGATCTCGACGAATTTAGTCGAATGGTATAAGTGACTCGGCCCTCTGGTCCTCCGTTAGAAAGTTGAAATTAAAAGAAATTGCATAAGCTTTTTATATAATGAAGGCAAAAACATTTAAATAAAATTATTATATGGAATATATAAACAAAGCGCTTGAAAATATCACTTAATTCGATTGTCTTCGCGACCACAAGACATTGAAAATTCATTGTCCACTGCAATCATACAAACTATCAAATTACTTCACAGAACAACAGCTGCAACAGTGTTTAAACACCGGTTACCGGGTTAGCATAAAGATACCATTTGTCATAAACCACACCGCCTAAGTCTCGTTGACTGCACGCAACCCCTGAAGGAGCCCACACATTTGTTTCTCTGCCCTGTCATAATTCCAGCCCGGTTTGATTGGCGATTAATAGGACAGGCCAATCGAATCGAGAAATCAAAACTCCATTATGGCGGATTGGCAGAAAAATGAAGTCGCCGTTGGGCAGCAAAACTTGTTGCCAGTGCTATTCGGATCGCATGCTACCATCGGGACAAGTTCATTTATGTAAAAAGCGCAATAAAATAAATAGCATCAAAATTAAGCAACATTTTTCACCGGGCGCCTTGCCTCGATCAGAAACAGCCACATGTGTTTATGGTGTACAGAATACAATAACAAGAGACGCTTTAATGTCTCACTTCTTCTGGACATGTATCGTGTTACAAACAACAAGCGCGCGAAAAATGCTTTGCAGGTCGAAGGAAAAACAAAACGAACTAACCCGCCGGTGCCCTCCAATTGTACATAATTAACAATAACACGAGAATGCTCCGGGGCGTTTTTGATGTTGATTAGCAAATTGGCAGGCTCCAGTTAGTACGCGAGTAAGTTGCACTAGACAACCGTACCGCAATACAGTGCTAAAGCCCAACAGCAACGCCACAAAAAGTTAAGTGTGACTAATGATTTATTTAGTCTCTTTCCTCCACAGATGGTTTTCCTCTGCAACCTCTTCTCATACGACCAACCAACGGTCAGAGCGTCTAACAACAAACCATAGGCCACCTGGCTTCTTTGACTCCGAATACCACTGGAACACGGTCCGAAGGATACCACCAACGGCAGTGGTGCCAAACAGCAGCCATTATAGAAGCTTGACGCTACCGCTTGAAATACAATACGTCATTGAATCTCGTTTCTACCGTAAGACAACGTTCCGGTTACAAGTCTCGAGCTGGTAATGTTCAGGAAATCTTGCATCACTGATGTTAGGCGCTAAACGTGAAACTCCCGCAACCCATTGGCGGGCATAAATTTCGCGGTGATTTATGACAAACATATTTCGCGCAATTCCTGAAATATCGTACTGTCGGTAAACGAAAAATCATTTCAAGATTTTGTACAAATGATTTTCTATTATTTATAGTAGCCCCAAGTGACGATTCCTTCGTCAATAGGGTACGTACTTACCGCAGAAATAAGCATCGTATGTTTGAGCTGAAAATTACTATAGATTGCCCGATTTCTTCGTCTTCACGAATAACTCATCATCGGCGGCGGCGGCCTGCGATTTGATAAGATTGGCCTGGAATCTCAGCGCAGTTAGGATCAGTTTTAACAGACCGGCGGGCAAACAGGTAACTTTTGACACTTTGTAGCAACAGCAACAGTAAATGGGTGCAAATCTCACATCGAACGCCACCGGTTTGCTATATATTTTTTCAATCGAACTGGGATTTTGTGGACCAGAAGATTTCATGCATTCGATAATAGCTACTGGCCTACTAAGTCCCAACTTGTTTGGAAATTGTTCGACAGATAGCAAGCGGTGGGCAGTTTGTGACCATTTTTCGAGAATCACGTGGATCCCAGCGCGGAGAGGCAGTTGATAGTGAACAGAACACCGAGAATATGCACTGAGTTGGGATTTTCGAGTGACATTAACGTTTGCTCGATATCCGATCCCATTTATTTCCGTAATGCCCTTGGAAATCCCAAAATGTTGCATGTCACGGCAGAACAAGAAAAAAACATCATCGCTTACTTTCTTCACTTCGTTGATCCGACAGTTATCACGCTTTTTTATTCGGAACTCCATGGTGTTTTCCATTAAAACTGTGTCACGATTATCAGCACAATAAAACAAATATACAAACAGAATAAATAAAATATTGATTCGAGTTTTACATTGACAATTGTTATAAATAAAAAGCGGTGCACAATGGACAGCTGTTCGAGCTAAACTGACAAAGTCAAACAATAGATCGTGGCAAGTGAACAACTGTAGGTAGCGTGGGTCTTTGAGTGTGTGCATGTGAATACGGAATAAAACAAGTTTATGTAGGTATTCTTAAATAATAAATAAACAAACTCCACGTAAAGTAGAGGAGAAATGAAATTTCACTTGAAAATATTTAAAAATAAACAGTAGTTCAAGTTCATCTAAATTAAAAGTTTTAACAATTCTCGGCTTACAGCATTGAGATCTACTGGTCGACTCACATCTCCGAATCGGGGCTATGTCTGTATATATGTGTGTATGTCTATGTGTTTTTATAGTAAGGTTCTTCAAAACTTCAAAAAGTCGAAAGTCTGATGGGGTGTTATGGTTGCACAGAGAAAGCGCAAAATTCGCAAACGAAAAAAGCAGTTTTTTTCCACACCGTATGTCAGATCTTCATAAAAATCAATCAGCAGTACTGTAACAACATTCTATATACGCTGATTGATTTTTATGAAGATCTGACATACGGTGTGGAAAAAAACTGCTTTTTTCGTTTGCGAATTTTGCGCTTTCTCTGTGCAACCTTATCAGACTTCAAAGCTGGCGCGTAGGAATTAGTCTTCTGTGTATCTTAGTTCCATATGTATTGAATTTTAGGGTCGGGTAGGTAGGAATTGGAATTTCGATCCGCATCTAACAAAAAAACCCGCACACCATGCGGGCTGATCGTAGTGAACGATTGCACTTCGTGGCAGAATAATGTACGATTTTTTTGTAAGAGTTGGTCAGCTTAGTGATACCTCAAAATAACAGTCTCTCCAAGTATCAGGCAGACTGTATTCTAATTCTTCGTATTGCTAGATGAAATCGTGTAGTCGTATCTCTATTTTACCATCTTTCGTTTAGAGTACCTTTTAAAATGTAAGGGAATGTAGTCTAGGTTGGGACGGGTTTGTTTAGAGGCTGATATCTTGTTTCCATGACAATATTTTTTAGCTTGTAGTACATTGTCTGCGAATGGAAGATGTTTACTTGCAATTTTAAATAAGACTCAGGATCAATTTTCTACATGACGGCAAAATGGCCAAAAAAAGTGTCGTATAGGTTGGGACACTTCAAACAATTTAAATAATTAAAGGCAATTTAAACTTTAATGCATTATATTAATTTTTTGGTTAATATTTATTTGTTAATTGGTATTTTAGAATAAGAATAAGTAACTGAAAGACTTATTTACTTCCATTTGACAAAGTTAATCTGACTCACAGTTTTTACATGTAAAACTTGTACGCAATCTTGTACGCATGGGTAATTGTATGGTGCCCAACCTATACGACACGCTTGTCCCAACCAATTTTTCGAAGAAAAAAAAATCCAATGAAGCAAACGCAAAACCCTGATCGGTACTTTTTAGTTACTTCTTAACACTTTAAAATTATTTACGTTGAAATTTCGATGAAAAAGATTCAATTTAAGATGGCGCAAAAATCAGCACAACAAAAGATTTTTCGGTCGTTTTTTGACACTGCTGTGACAATAATGAACTATAACTTCAACTTGGTATGAAAAGTGAGCTACGATCGAGTCTAGTATGTGCTAAAAATAACAGATGGCAACACTGCATAGGAACGAAAATATCGAGCTGTCCCAGCCTATACGACAATCCCTTAATTGTCTTAGTGTGATAAATGATTCAATATCCTCCATAGGCCAAAACGGCGTGATAGCTGGAGGAAAACAATTCCAAAACAGTTTATCGATCGGACTATTTTTGTAAGAGAACTTAAACTAGAGATCTCAGGCGTGCTACATATAGTGTAATGGACTTACCGACCTTAGTCTTCCTTATCGATGGAATCTGACCCTCATAGTTGTAAAACGTTGTTTGAGGATTAAAAGTGTCTCCATCAAGAAGGAGAAATGTTCAAGACAGATTTTTTGTGTATTCATTTATTGTGATTGGTTCGTAGAGACTTAGAAAGCGAACTGGTGCATTTTAAGTAATAGTAATATTATCCCTATTCAATAAATTGGTATTTCGAAGACAGCCCTGACGGTTGAGTTTCAAACCTGAATGTTTATATGCTAAATGGACCTGGGTTAATTCCCAGTAGAAGTCGTCGAGTCATGTCTCCCTACGTGGGAGGAGTAACTCGTATGTCAGTGAAAGGAACTAAGTGCAGAGAGGGACTGATGAAAAAGAAATGTGAATATTAACATTAGTTAGTTATGATTTAGTTTATATCGTTTTGGATTTTCCTCATCCATAACTGGCATCATTCGATATTGGAAGTGCTCAATACCTTAGTGGTCACGTAAAGTTCGTTTAAAATTGCTTTCAAAACGAAACATAAAAATTACTCGAATCTATCAATATCATCGGTACAATTCGTTTCAATGCAAGTTATGTAAAATAGTCTGAATATAAAAAATGTCGAGTGAACGTTTTCGCGACGCATAGTGTGCCTTAGCTTTCGTCATTTGTCCATAAACTGAAATTTAGAATTTAGCAAGAAAAATCTGAATTTTAACAATATTATTTTATTAAAGCACAAGAATGTTCTGCTTGTGTGAAGCATATATTGAGAACATACAACAACAATAAAATAATTTTAAAAATATTTACGCTACCAAATGTCCGAGGCATTACAAACATCCTCAAATGCACGCGCATTTTCAGTGACACATTAAATCAAATCTAGTGTAAAGCTAGGTTTGATACGGGTAGACACTTTCCCAAGGACATTTTTAAACTTCTTTTTTTTGGATTTCAAGAACGCTTGTCTTCACAACGGCTATTTTTTTGTGTGTTATGGAGCGATGTAGTGCAAAAATAACATTATTGGTTCTGTGCCAGATTAACACTGATCAGACAGAGCGAAACATACCAAATCCGGCCAGAAAGTCAAGTCAATTTTGGACTCTTCCTTGGGCATTGGTCCATTGAAAGACGCAGATATGACGAAGAAATGAATATTTGACCACATCCGCAGATCGCTTGCCAAACATGGTTATTTGGTTGGTTGGCCAAGGTCCGGCGCCTTCCAAACTTTGTAGGGTAAAGTGCATATTTTCACCGTAATAGTTAATTACTCGGCCTGCAGACGATGGGATGCGTATAAATTGACGTCAACAGTTTTGCTTCATTGTCAAGAACCAATATAATAACACAAATGCCCTAAACACAGAGAAATGCTCGTACTTGAGCGCAACGAGAACTCAAAAACGGCTTCATAAAGAAAGGTTGATAGTAGAAATTAGACGAAAATAGGCTCATTGCCTTATATGTTCCGTAAACCGGGGTGACATTGATCACTTTCCGAAGTAATCATTACCTATTTTTAGGCGCAACACATTTCTTACAAGTTTAATATTGTTAAACCTTGTTCTGATGTATGAAAAACAAGGTTGGATGGTTTTACCTGGAATTGTCAGTTTACTACTATTTTACCAAAAATGATTTCAATTTGAAGTCCGTTTTCATATTCCGGGGTGTCTTTGATAACCTGCATGTTCATCCACATTAAGTTCTTGGTGTCAATTTTTTTCTTTCAAATTCGTATAATTCGAGTCCAACTAGAATGAAAGAACAGGAAAGCTTCGTGAAAGTAAGGTAAAGTAAAATTTTGGTTTTTTGTAGCTTTTGTACCCACAAATCGAACGATTTACTCACAAAGTATAACAATTCAGTGTTTTATAAGTTTAGAGTAAAACTTTTCAAATTTAAATGAGTCGGTGGACTATACTGGCCAACTAAGCAATCTATGAAAAAGTTTCGATTGATCCAAGTCGGGGTGATGATCAAAGTCGCCCCATTTTACGGTACCAAACGTTTCACTGCTGCTGTTAAAAATAAATTAGAACTTCAATCGAAATGTTGGATTGATCTTCGAATTGGTTTAATAGTCATGCAGTGCCTCGTTTCCCGCAACTCTTATGCTCTTTGAACATCTTGATCGCCTGGGAACAGTGCGATTCCAAGTTCCACATGCTAAAAAGTAATTAACAATTCTAGACAAACACGTGTAAAGGGTGTAAGTCCAAATGAGAGTCTCTCTATGTTTACTTTCTCTTCCGTCAATAACTCGGCCGCTTTGATGTTTGCTCCTTAAATCTCAGCATATGTTAGACGAAAACAGAATATTTCGATATTTATTGAATTAATATTGAAACATTTTTTGATGACGCCATAAAAATCGAAAGAGAAATTAAATTTGCGCTTTCGTTCTTTTTACATGTTTATCTTCAAGTGAAAGCGACTTTTCTTCGAAATATAGTTAATAGAATTATTTTATAACCATTTCAAGTGTGCCTCGAAATTTGCTTTTTTTTGTTCAATTTATAGGCTTTTAAACTTTTCAAAACAATAAAATTGTAATTTTTTAAATTTCCTATTTCTCAAAAAAGGCTTTTCGTGTTTCTTGACCCCACCGTTTTCCAGAAAAAACAGTTTTGAAACCTAGAAAAAAGTTGGGCATGAAAGGGTTAACAATTTAAAATATTTTCGTGTTCTCAGCGCTATAAAAATGAAAAAATATGTTAAATGACGCGGAAAACGTTCACCTTTAAGAACCTGTGAAGATATTTTTGTCCTTTTGTTTCTGTCCAGATATGTAGTGTTTTGTTAGCGTCGTGCTCTTTCAACAAGCGGCGCATTTCTCCGATAACGCACTAGCCACAGCCCACGTGAACTCGTCCAACGGGCATGTTCAAACTTGCGTTCAGCACTATGCGATATCTATCATTTAGGGACCATTCATAAATTACGTAACGCAAAAATTGCCCAAAATTGACTCTCCAATCCTCCATTTAACAAATTGTCACAAATTTCTCGATCCTCCCTAGAGTATTACGTAACAAATTCCTTGAAATTTTTTTTTCTTCAGTGAAAACATGTTACTTAAAGATTTAGCTTACTCCCCCTCCACCTCCCTCTCCTAAAACCGTTTCGTAATTTATGAATGCTCCCTTAGGGATTCGGAACACATTTTCGAAGCACATGGGTCAATACCAGTATGCTTTGGATGCTTGTGTGGACCGTGGGAGAAGAGCAAAACGATTGACATGGCTCAACTCAGCAGCGGATCGCCCGTCTGTTGCTACCAGCTCACTTTGGACGTTTGAACCTGATCGTGTGAGGAACGTGTGACAGTTAAGGACAGTATGTTTGTTTGAGGAGATAAAAACAGTACAACTAGCAACCATGAATGTAAGCTGGCATCACGGCAGATCCCATAAGCTTTGCATGGGCTTCCTCCCATGCTTCCCCTCACAAAACCCTAATGCACGTTTGGCTCCACTTTTTGAAACTTCACTAGTCAGTGTACAAAGTGTCTGTAGCCCAGAAGCGTATCGCTCATCTCTACTGCTCGCTCGCAAAACCAATTTCGGTATCAGCCGATGAGCGCGTATTCCTTTCTCCGCGTCATTCCAACCATGGCTCTCAACTCAATTTGGTCACTCTCGCTAACTTCCTCGCACCTCTCGTACCTCTACGTTGATAACACTCCATATCCTCAGCTAGAGTAGTAGCATTCGACATTAGGGACCATTGATAAATTATGTCACGCAAAAATTGCCCAAAATTGAATCCCCCTCCCTCCATGTAACAAAATGTCAAAAAATTCTCTATGCCCCCTCCCTTATTACGTAACAAAAATCCGAGAAAAAATGGTTTTTTCAGTAAAAACATGTTACGTAACGATCTAGCTTAGTCCTCCTCATATGTCACAACATGTCAGAATTTGTCGAACCCCCTCCTCCCCCTAAAAGCGTTATGTAATTTATGAATGGTCTCTTATTCTAGTTACCGCGTTGGTCACTTTCGCCGCCTCCTCGCAGACATAATTGACGTGGTTATTGAAGCTTAACCGATCGTCGATTTTTACTACTCGCTGCTTCAGTGTACGTTCCGATGGTCTTGTTATGTCTCTTGGCCCGTTGAAGCTCTTTGAAGTTGCTGACTAGCACCAGCATCTCGTCAGTTATTGTTAGTACGACGTCATCTGCGAGCCCAACAATCTCGACTCCTATGGACAATTGTAGTGAATACCGTAATACATTATGTTACGAAGTGTTGGGCCAAGTTTGGAGCCTTGTGGCACGCCCACCGTGATCCTCGTCGTCTTCTGCCCTAAATTTGTTTCATATAGACTAGCATTCGATTCTGAAAGTTGCATTTCAGAATGTTGCACAAATATTGGAAAACTCGCATGCTATAAATAGCCTCCCAACTTGCGCTGTTCAACGCATTATTGACGTCCATCATCACCACCGCGCAGTAGGGGAATTGTGGGAAAAACCGACACTGTGGGTAAAACCGACACCCCACAACTTTGCCTAGAAATCAAATTTTTATTCATTTCATAATGATACATTATTATTAGTACGTTTATGTAGAGCATTTGAATAAAAATTGGATTTACGTTAGTGCGCCGAATGTCAGAAAAATAAACAAAACATACGACAGCAGCGTTCATACTCGTCTGGATGTAAAATTTCGTTGGTAGATTTTAAGGTTTTAACCGAACAAAAGCTTTTCAAATCACCCCATTTTTCAGTACCTATTATTATCGGCCTTTCCTATGATCAATTAGATGCATTGAAGACGAGTTTGACAAATTCAATATTTTTAATTGCTTTTATAAAAAATGTGCGCTGTTAGGGTAAAACCGACACCCTTTGGTTAGGGTAAAACCGACACACTGTTAAGATGGTTGTGTTTACTTGCGATTCATTACAAAAGGCTATGGATCTTTGTGACATTTCAATTACACTATTAGCACACTATAGTAATAGCTGAAATACACAGAAATACTTTTATTGTGTTTATTTCTTATAAGTCTCTTTAAAAATCAAAAATTGGAATATTTGCTTATCTAATTCTATCGAAGCTTTTGCTATTTCTCCAAAAAGCTCATCAAACCGAATTTCTAGTGTTTTCTTGGTTTGTCATAGACGAACTTTATCACAATGAGACAATGATATTATGTATACCCCAATAGATCGTTGATAATCAGAGTCCGAAAAATCAAATCTGAAAAAGATAGTTTTACTAAGAAATGTGTGTGTGTCACTTATAAGTGAATGAATCCAATTAGCAGAACGTAGAACGCTTGCAAATCTTCTCTTACGAAATAAAATGACACTGGAAGTTGCAATGATGTGCGCAAGGATTATTTGGAAATACTCATATCAATAAATAATCCTATAGCATAAAATACACTTTTTTATAGTACTACGCTTTCGAACTTTCTTCCCCTCACTACATGATGAAGCAATAAAAAGCACATATTTTGCATCATACATACTCACACTTTATTAATCACGCATATATCTAATTTTTAATAAAGATAAAGATTTTAATAAAGTGGAGAGAAAATAAATTAAAGGGGGTGTCGATCTTACCCATATAGGGTGTCGGTTTTACCCGCAGTGCCTACAAAAAGTCACTTTGTTTTCCAAGTTTTACAACCAATAATTTTTAATGAAATTAATTTTTCGAAGCGCTGAAAAAATTAAGCCTTGTTAAAAATTTTCTGAAGAAGAATTGTGCATTAAAATTATAATTTTATTGGTTTTGTGGCAGCTTAGAAAAAGTGTTAAGCTTAAGGTGTCGGTTTTAACCATAATTCCCCTACCGATTATGCCTGCTTCTGCATGGACGCCTCCACTATCACTGTCCAGATTGCATCTACCGTTGAACTTTTTTCCGGAATCAGAACTGTCTGTTCGACATACCGCTTTCTCGCGCCGTGCATTTTGTGCACCCTTTTCAGGATATCCCTTTCCAAAAGCTTCTCGTGCGAATAAAGCAGGTAATTATGGACCTGTATGATGCGGTTCCGCTAGTTTGGCTAGCAGTACCATAAACCGGGGTGACATTGATTACTTTTCGAAGTAATCATTACATATTTTTAGACGCAACGCATTTTTTTCGAGTTTAATATTTTTAAACCATGTACTGATGTATGGAGAACAAGATTGGATGGTTTTACCTAAAATTGTCTGTTTACAGTTATTTTTTTCAAAAATTATTTCAAGTTGAAGTCCGTTTTCGTGTTCCGGGTTGACTTTGATAATCTGCATGTTCACCCACATTAAGTTATTGATGTCAATGCTTTTCATTCAAATGTTTGTTTAAACTAATTCTGGAAAGATGCTCATTGTTAAATAGATGTGAATTAGTATTATACAAAGTATTTCAAATTTCAAAATTCGTATAATTTGTGTCCAACTAGAATAAAAGATTCTAAAAACTTTTAAAACTGCTAAAATTGTTTTGTTTCAGTGTTTTATCAATGTACAAAAATTTTCATCCATTTTAATACGTTGGAATACTGAACAATAAAAAAATGTTGCGAATTTTAGCTTAGGGGCCGTACACAAATGACGTAGCTTTTTTTCAGCGATTTTTGACCCCTCCCTCCCCCTCGTAGCATTTGGTCACAAAATTCTAACCTCCCCCTCGTAAATAACGTAGCATTTACCTACCCCCTCCCCCTCGTCCCATGCACAGCGCCCGGGTGATGAAAAAAAATTACATGCTTTTCAATTATTTTAAATACATGTCCTTTCGAAATGTTTGACGACTTTTATCAACATTTTCATTATAACAGCAAATTACGTGCAAAATAAGCCATAATTTAATTACAAATATAGTGTTGATAGTTTTGTTTTGAATTTTATATGTCAAGGGGAGCATGAAGAGAAGTTTTCTCAATCCTGTAGCTGCCAATGATTCTAAGAAGCATACGTTCATCTAAATCACTAAATTTAGTTTGGTTGATGCCGAAGTGAAAATTTAATTCAGCTTCCAAACTAAGTCTACTAGTTAGCAACATTAGCTAACTAATGTAGCAAGTTAAATCCGCATACAAAATCTTTTCGTATTTTTGCGAACTTGAAATTGAAATTCTGCGAATCGTAAAATTTACCTCATGAAAAACCGCATCAAAAGTAACTTGTTTGAATTTAAATTCATTTCTCTTGGGAATGGAGGATCAATTGTTTTCTCTAAACAATGGGTTTTAAACATAATGCTACGTCGCATAACTTCTGACCCTACCCTCCCCCTCGTCACACTTCGTCACAAATTTGGTATACCCTCCCTACCCCCCAAAATGCTACGTCATTTATGCATGGCCCCTTAAAATAATTTGAAATTATTGCCAACTAGTTTCACAAAAAATGTATTAAAAATGAACAAACTCTTAAAACTAAATTAAGCATATCCCAATCTAAAGGAAAATAAAAACTCGCTTGTAATTTATTACTCTTGCTCAAATCTGAGATTTATTTCTTTTATTAAAAATAGACACTTTACGAAGCTTCGTAAAAATCGGGTGAAATCAAATTTCGGTTTTTGTAGTTTTTGTACCCAAAAAACCGAACAAAATACTCAAAAAGTATAACAAATCAGTATTTTATAAGTTTAGAGTTAAAATCAATTCAAAATAAAATTATTTGGTAGACTATTCTGGTTTAATAAGCGATTTACGAAAAAAGTTTCGAGTTATCAAAGTCACCCCTATGATCAAACGCAGCCCGGTATACGGTACCAGCTTCTGGATTTTCCATTTCACTGGGAAATAATGTTTTTCTAGGCATTTCGCCTTCACCGCCCTGAACATGTCCTGGAAATACAGGATTGCATTCTTCACTGTCACGTTGGAATTCCATCGGAACCGGCAGTTTTTTTTTCGATTTTAGACCCTTTACCATTACCAATAGCTCGTCATTGGAGACCTGTAAATCTCAAGTGTTTTCTACTTCTGTCATGCCGTCTGGTGTAAGCGGCCACGGCATCCGGTCGTGCTTCGGGACAAGATCATCCATATTAGCCCTCAGTTTCATTTGAAACAGCACGTTTGCATTAACTGGACGGTGCAGATTTCATTGCTTTACATTTTAATTTTATAATTTTATAATTTTAAATAATTTGACATTTAAAATGTTTTAAATTAAAACTTAAGGAAACGATATAACAACAGTATTAAAACTACGGAAACAGTTTGATATCCCTCGGGAAGTTGCGTAGTGCACTGAGTGCACGACGTTCTACAATTCTGGTGAAATCGATCTATAACAATAAAATTGGATATACGATATGCACCGAGATTCATATAAGCATGTTTCAAATGACAACCCTACTTAGTCGACAATTGTGAACAAACTGCTGACTATAAATATTTTATTCTGAATTCAAAAGGCGGACACGAGCAAACCACCATCCTCTGCTTATTGCTTGCTCTCCCTCTCGGTCCCTGGCACGGCTGTAGATTAATGTCATTCCAATTAGTGAACTCACCTAAACTATCATAAAACGTGAAAAATGAGCCGACTTCTCTAACTCAACGTACTCCGCATTGCTGCCATCAACCACTGCCACTGAGAAGCTGTCTGGGGGAGAACGCCCCATTCAGCAGTGCAACATGTTCAATTAATTGCTCTCGCTGATAAGGATACTCAGAATGGCTTCGGTGGCGGTACACACAACAATTTGCACGTTTGTAACCTAACCGTTTCGTATCTCGGGAGATCGCCTGAAATGGAAAACATTTCCACAAATGAATGCAATTTTTCAACGATCAATTTATATGATACATGGACTAGTTTCGCTGGTTTAGCTTTTGTGGTGACACCGGATAATGAAAGCTTCGTGGGCATAACTAGACCGCTCTCACCGTTCGTCTTTATCACTGACTGCTATGGAATGCAAAGCCGAAGAGAGTAGATACTCTGAAATTGATTAAATGGTCAATTATCTGCATAATAAATGGAGGCATTTTCGCTGGCAACTACCTGACTCTCACGGCAGCAAGTGTCTTAGTAGGACACCACCCAGTGCACGGCGTACGACAGGCTCCATAAAATCAATTAAAATTACAATAATCTTATTGACACCGCTCAGTAAGCTCGACATGACTTAAGTAGGCTCATTAGCGTCTGCAAGGGACATGGGGATTGGTTGAACCTACAGCTCGCCGATATTTTATTACGAATACACGTCCAGTCCAGATTAATGGGCTTTCTAGTTTACGAATAGATGTAGAAAAGAACAACATTTATTTTGACAGGTCATATGCCATGTATAAAAATATGTTACAGCTTGGATTGTAACTGTAATATGTTAAATTATTTCGATTCTTTTTCAAGATTACCAGCACTTACTAACGTAACTGTGTAGTACCTCTATTCCAAAAGACTGAAGACACTCCTGTGATCGCGCACACATCTTTTGCTTTGAAGTTCCACAACCCTCTGTGCAGTCAGATAATTGGTGGTAGTTATTTAACTGTTTACCCCAGTTTCTCCTGGTGTCATAGAAAAGCTCAACGACCAGGCGAATGATTTGCATGCAAATTACAATCTTTTGTTTCTCTTACCGCTTATTATATTATTTGTATCCAAGCTCAGGTCGATAATTATGAATCAGACAGAACGATGAATCTGTATAATTAATCAGTATTTAAAGCATATCAATTATTAAAACAACTATGTAAGGAAGAAACCGTTAAATCGACAAATGCGTGTAGCCAATATTTAATTCTACCAACGTATATAAAGGTGGATTTGTAGCTATTTCATTTATCCAGTAGGCTCTTTTATCAATTGTGGAAATACAATTTAAACCTTCTTCATTTCATGATCTGCTATTCAAGCTCAAATAATAGAAAATTTGCTGAGTATTCATAACACTTAATAAAACAAAATCATTGAAACGGAAAGCTTTATTTAATTGCACGTATCACCTAAAAGCATTAGAGAAGGAATCCTCAGTAACCAGCAAGAAGTTTCAAGATACTACACCAAAGACCCGTTTTTATCAGCCCCTTTTGGTGTATCTTTGATTGACAAAATGGGGGCAATAACAATACATATTTATTTATTTTCTTTTATAAAACGAATCTGTTGAAATATTCAACATTAGTCCGTATACATTGCCTCATAACCCTGGCTGGTTAATGAAATCGGCTCGAAAAGCTGACAAAATTAGGGGCTGATAAAAATGGGTTTTCACTGAATATGTAACCAAATTACATTATTTTTTGAAGGATACAGAATTACATGCATAAGCAAAAGAGAGTCCATATTCCGCTACTCTTGATCAGAACCAAACACGTCTGGTGAAAGCAGATCTTCTGGCGAAGGAAGCAATGTTAGTCCGATACAAGTTGCTACTGAAGTGCGAGAAATCCTGTGCATCCCCACATATAATACAGTGGGGGAAATTTGCTAGTAGGTGTACCAAGTGTAGTCATGCAGCTGGGTAGCTGACTACCGAAAACATATCGTAATTCTATATCTATTTCAATTCATTTTAATTTTCCAGTTTTTCAAAATTTTCTGGCTCGTCCATTTTTTTTAATTTCTCTATGGTTATTTTATTCTTGTCTTTTATATATACTCCTCTAGTTTTATGCATTTTTAGCCTTTTATTTATTTTTTCTATTGCTTTAAATATGTCTTGTTTTTAATGTTAAATAAATTTTATTATTCTTCATTTACCGAATTTTTCAGTTTTATGCATTTTTATATTAATGTTTGTATTCTTTTTAGTAGTTTTTTTTTCATTTTCATTGATTCTAAATTTTTTTCCTACTTTCCTATCGATTTTTTATTATTTTCACCATTTCTTCAATAATGTTCGACTTTTTTTATCTTCCCAATATGTTTTTCTAGTTTCCTGTTTTCCTTTATCAATTATTCATAGGTTTTGTTTTGGTTTTTCTCGATTAAACATTTTTTGACAATTGACATTAATTTGCCTATTTGGTTGATTTTGTTGTTTTTAGCTCTTTTGTGCATTCTTTTAATATTTAGTTTTCCTATTGTTTTTTAATCTTTTACCGTTGATCGCCGTTTTGATATTTTTAATTTTTGTGATTACTACATTTTTAATCTTGCCATTTCCTTACATTTATAAAAACTATTAACAAAAATGGCGCTTAAAAAGTTACCAAAATTATTAAAAACTCCCAAAGTATAAAAGACTCTACGTTTTTTTTCCTGCATTGGCACTACAAACAACTAGAGCAAAAAATGGTACATAAATATAAAATTTCAGTGTACTATATATGATATCAGTAACCTCCAATGGATTTCAAACATTGACTTTTTTGTACTTAGGCAATACACAGTGGTTGGACCCCCCGGGTCCGTATTTTGACTCTACGACTTGGATGAAGTCGTGGCTACGACAAACTCGTTCACAGTCGCATCCTACGAAGCAGCTTGTCCACGTACTGTTAAATCGACTAGGGGAAACCCTTAGTAGAGGGCTGAGCTTGAAAGAATGAAGAAGGATACGGCGTCAGCGTGATGACTCCAGGGATTTCAGGTCAGCTCGTAGTGCATATAAGAAATGGCTCAGATCTGCAAAGCGGGCTGGTTGGTTGGCAAAACCTATGCACGAAAGTCTCTAATCTGAACGAGGGTACCAGCTTAAATAAAATTCTCTCAAAATCCAAAGATTTTCAAACGAACTCATTAAAAATCAGAGATGGTGTTTATGTGACTGACTACAAAAATGTTCACAATTTTTTTTTTCAACTCGCACTTTCCAGGTTATATCGATCCGGAGCTGAGCAAACTAGCTTGGGTGTATTCTTAGATATTGAGGGTGCTTTTCACAATGTGTCCTTCCAGTTTATTCTGGAAGCGACACGCTGTCATAGAGTAGCTACATGTATGTTGGGCTAGATAAACGCAATGCTTAGTAATCGCATTCTTTGCGCATCACTTAAATAGGAAGAGATAAAGAGGTTGTGTATTTGCGGTTGTCCTCAGGGTGACGTTTTATCACCTTTGCTATGGTACCTGGTAGCCGATGGCTTGTTGAGGAAACTCAACGAGCTTGGTTTTCCAACCTAATACTAATTACTGAACTTTGCGTCGGAACAATTCTTGACTTAAAGCATAAACATCAAGAGCGGTCGAATAGTGCTGTCGACAAGTTAAATTATCAGTTATTCCAAACAAAACTGCAATCGTTCTTTTCACGAAGAAGCGAATTACAATCAGGGTTCATCTGCGTACGGATGAAGTCAAGTATGTTGGAGTTATGTTGTATTCAAAGCTGAACTGGTCTGCCCACTTTAAGTTCGGAGTTAATAATGTGTGCGTTGCCTTCGAGCAATGCACCTGAACTGTCTTAAACACAAGTACATCTACTGGATTTACTCGACAATTGTATGTCCAATACGGTCGTCCGGATGTCTTGTGTGGTGGCAGAGGGGATAAATGGTAACGGTCCAGCAGAAGCTAAACAATTTGTAAAGAATGCCGCTCATGGCGTTGACTGGTGTTTTCACGACAGCTTTGACTGCTGCCCTTGAGGCCTTTCTAAACATCAAACCATTACACATTCACATAAACAAGAAGCACTTTCATGTGCATACAAACTGTAAATTACTGGTCTTTGGAACACCATGTTTTTTTTTATTTCGTTTATTTGACATGGCTCATAGCGGTAGCTTAACAGAGCCGTAGATCTTTCTTGTGTTCACAATATGTAAAAAATAAAAATAAAAACAAATATTATTGATTATCCGTTGGATCTCGTGCGCGCAACTTTTTATTGCGAACGGAAACCTTCTTTCGCGACTCGTCTACGGCGTCATGGGGATTATTTAACCCTTAAAGGCGCAAAGCAATTTTTTCAAATTTTCTGAAAATTGTCTAAAAGTTTTAATACGTTACAATGATAATTTTGAGATGGTTTTCGCAATGTTGTTTTAAAACAACATTGCGCATTTAAGGGTTAATTCTCTCCTGTCCTTCACATCAAGGTTATCATCGTTATAAGTGTCTTGGTGCTCGCGATCAGAGGTTGTTTCCTGCTTCTTGCACTTGCGGGAGACCAGTGTAAATCCGTCGTCATTGTTATTAACTTCTTCGCTGATGTTGCTTACAGTTGTTTTAGGGGTGCTGGATGCTGCTTTTGTGATTGTCAATATGGATTGAATAACTGCCACAAATTTGGCAACCGCTTGTGGCAAACGGAGCAAGTGTAGTAAACCCGCTTACCACGTATATGGCACCCCTATCCCATTTGTATTGAACTGACATAAGTTAACATCTCAGCGGGCACACAAATTATGGGCCCCACTGACAGTTCAAATTGTTCTGCTCGTTTTGCTCGAAACTCGAGCTTCACTATTCAGACACGGCACGGCATGCCTCAATCTTTAGATGTTTGTTAAAAAGTTTAAATATTGCACTGCCAATTGATGAAAAGTGTTGTTTTGGACATGTCGGTGAATAACAAAAACTTTTCATCATGATTAAACGAACTCGAGTATCACAAATTTGTGTCGAATGAAATTGATTCTGTTTATTGTGGATCGACGCGACGTTTTAGATGTTGGCATATAAATCATGGCGGCGTAGCAGATACCTGTGGTTCGCCGACTCGGCGAAACGACCAAGAGCAACAGCAAATGCAGCCGCAACAACATCAAGCGAGAGCAACCCAAGGAGGCCATACCGAGCACGAGCGGCGACAAACCAATAGAGTGCCAAGAAAAGCTAGGGTTTTAGATGCGTACGCCGAAATCAAGCATCACCCAAAAAGACCTAAAGTGACGAAGTTGAGGCAAAAACGCGAAGAGCTCCCCGAATTTGTGAAAAGCAAGGGCAATGTACACGAACAGATCAATGATCTAGTCATACGCATCAAATCCGGCGTAGCAGCAGCCGAATGCGAACAGATTGCGTTAAAAAGACATTGACGACTACGGAGGTGGCGAAAGCAGATGCCTATGAAACATCGAAGGGTGACCCGTGTTGCCGTTCTATGAAAAGAGTAAGGGAAACACCAGGAGAGAACCGAAGAAACCGAAGAAGGTTGGTGAAAGACAGCGAAACAGCCGACAAATGGAAAGTGAATGGCGATCCGTAGCAACCGTAGAAGAGAGGCGGACAAAACTGAAAAAAGGATGAAAAGAAAAAGAAGAAAAAATACCTTCGGACGCGCCAGGAGGGGTATAGGGGAGACACTCTAATCGTCAAAGCAAACGACGGCGTGACGTACGCTACGATCCTCAAAAGGGTGAGAGAGGATCCCAAGCTGAAGGAGCTAGGGGAGAACGTAGTAAGAACCAGGCGCACTCAGAATGGTGAGATTCTGTTCGAGCTGAAGAAGGATCCATTGATCAAGAGGGAGCAATCGGGAACTTGTGGGAGAAGCGGTGGGAGGAGAAACGAACAGGAGAGCTTTAGTTCAATATGCGGAGGTCGAGTGCAGGAATCAAAACGATATCAAAACGGAAGACTAAGTGAGGAGCGCACTAATACAGTAATATAACTTGGAGAAAGAGCAGATGTCAATCAGGTTGAGGAAGACGACGTATAGTGGTACACAAACAGTAACGATACGCTTGTCGTTCGCCGCAGCCAACCAGCTTATGTCGACCGGTAAGACTAAAGTCGGATACTCGGTGTACTCGTTACGATTGATCCCCACTGAAGCGGTATTTCAGGTGCTTGGGTTTCGTACATTTGGCAAGAAACTGTAGAAGCCCGGACAAATCTGATCTGTGCAGAAAATATGGGAAGAAGGGACACATTGCTAGAGACTGCATAAAGCAATCGAGAACCGGTCTATATGCATGCTCTGTATAAAGCAGAGCGGAAAGGACCATATGACGGGAGGCTTCTTATCAGCATCGGGAGACACTCAATCCCATCGATGCGTGCGCCGACACACCTGGATGTGATGATCGACGATCGGTTAAATTACAACAGCCATGTCGACTAAGTATGTGAGAAGGCTGCCTGCGAGGACAACTAACGCATTGGGAAGGATCATGCCGAACATTGGAGAAGCTAGATGCAGTACGAGACGCCTCCTGACGGATGTACCATCCTCACCGCTGAGGTATGGCGTGGGCTGCTGCGCTGAACTCAAAGCGGAACCGGACGATTGCCGGGATGATCCCTGTCTGCATCACTATGGCTGAGAACGTGGAATGCTATCAGCGGAAAAATGCACGAAATGCAAGAAGACTGGTCACAGCGAACTCGTTGGCTAAGTGGCAACAAGATTGGGACAACGGAGAGAAGGAAGGTGGACTCACCGACTCATCCTAAACGTTTTGGCTTGGGTGCATAGGAAGCATGGAGAGAGGAACTCCGATTTGACGCAGTTTTTGTCCAGTCACGGATACTTCCGGATGTACCTGCATAGATTTCGACATGCTTCATTACCCCTTTGCCCGGAGAGTGAGAACGTACAAGAGACACCGAAACACGTGGTCTTCGAATGCCCTATGCTCGAAGAGGTCCGATGGTGTATGCCTAGCGTGACAGTGAACAATATCGTCGAAGAGATGTCCCACGACGAGAATATCTGGGATGCTGTCAACAGAGCAGTTACGAGTATACTTTCCGAACTGAAGAGAAAGTGGCGAAGGAACTAACAAAGTAGCGCCACCGGCTAGGAAGCCGTCGTGAAACCATACATCGGGTCGCGGGAGAAACTCCAGCGCTGGGGACCTTTCCGACTATGTAGATTAGGTCCATCGCCAAGGACCAGTTGAGTAGTACGCGTAGCACCGGGTTTAGGTCGTCGGGGCGCTAGCGAACCGGATGTCAGCCTTCACCGGAATCGCCGGACCGACCGAGACACCCTACCAGGTAGCTCGTGAGTAGGCTAGATCCACAGCCGGGGATTAGAGCGAGTAGATAGCAGTAGAACAGCTAGCAGTGGGTCGCTGGGGCGCCAGTGAACCGGAAGCTACGCTCCACCCGGAACCACTGGACAGACGTCAGCACTTACTGGCTGGCACGTAGAGTAGGCTAGGTACACTCCGCAGACTGGATCGAGTTGATCGGGATGAAGCGGGGAGCTACATGGTTCACAGTAACGAACATCGGTAAGTGTTCCGCCGAAGATTTTACGGTAGACCCACCGCCGTGGACTATCTGACTATATCGTGACAAAAAGAGATCTAATTGGCTCACGAAACAGACAGCAATACCGAGAGAAATTCCGCCGCCAGGGATCTTTCACTCGAAGTAGGGTGAGTTCAATGTCGGGGACTATCCGAGGAGATCTTGATAAGGCTGGGAACTAAATGACTCACGGAGAGAGGAGTTAAATGGCTCATGGAATCAGCAGCTAAATGACTCACTTACATGAGAGCTAAATGGTGACGTAATAGATGGAGACGAAAGGCAAGAGAACAGTCGAGAGTTAAATGATTCAAAGGTCGAGCCATTTCATGGATCAAGTAAGGTTCCGATAGCTGCATGAAACTCGTGAGCAAAAGAAAGAGGTGTGACGAAAACACAACGAAATCCCCTCCCCCCACGAAGTAATAACTTAATGTAGTTTCGTGGAGAAGAAGGGCAAAAAAGAGCGAAAGTGCACACCTAGAAAAAGTCGTGTAAATTTACGTCTCCTGACCCTGACATATACGAGCATCAAAAATGACTTAGTTTTACGTTTGGTTTTAATTTTACATGACGTTGATTTTTGTAAATCGTGTTATTTTACTCAACATGTGGCGTTTGTTTTCAATGGCAGTAAGTGTAATTTTGTGTCATTGCGCATGTAAAGTATATGTTTCTTGTAAAATTAAACGGAACACGGTAATGTTTCGTCATTTCGAGAATTACAGGTTGTTAAATTGTGTCATGTTTGCAATTACGTCAATGATAAAATTCATAATTTTTTGGTGTGTGAGACGTGAGTCCCACAGTGCCAATACACTACGCTTTTGAAGCTTTTTAGACTTTACTATAAAAAAAACTGACACTGATGGCTCTGTGGTGGAAAGACGTGCTGGTGCTGGTGTCTAATGTCGTGAAATGAGATTGGAATACTCTCACTCGTCAGGTAGATACTGTACTGTACTCCAAGTAGAAATCTTCACGATTCAACTAAGCATGTCCAACAAAGTTTTAAACTTCTTCTCCGAGAGTAAGGCTGCAATCAAGGCCCTTAGCTCGGAAAAATCACGGTCTTAGCTAGTGGTTGATGTACCATACTGCCAAGCTCCATTTTCTGCTAATCCCAATCCTGCTGCCACCGGACACTCATTATGCACTAACTACTAGTATTATGCCGATAGGGATCATTCCAGCGATACCGGAGACACCTCCGATGAGTTCAGAACGCGCTCATGACTCGCATGGTTACGAGCCGTGGTTCACTCGATTCCGTACTTCAGAAACGGCGAGGATACACTGACCTCAGCTACTGTTTGGACAAGCGATGTTCGGCATAATTCTAGCTAAAGCATTAATAACTTTGGTCGCTTTCTCGCGGACATAGTCGATGTGAGTATTGATGTGCAATTCAATTATTGCTGCTGGTTGTAGCATTTTATATTTAACACCTTCATTTTGTGGTTGGCTATCTGTAGCCCTGCAAAGCCGGATACTGATGAGATGAAGCAAATTCCTTCACTTACTCAAAACTAGATATTGTGTCCAAAATAGATTTTTTACTTTTTAAGTAGAAATAAAACATTTCATTCATTTTTAAATTTTGTAACAAAACAACATATTAAAATTATTGAAGCATTTTCAGTCGAATCAAATATTTAATCCTAGTATAGTTTCTGTTGATACTAATACTTCTCTTGCATGTTCACCCGAATGAAAATGTTTATTTAGCACGATAAATAGGCTCTGACATGTTTAACAGGTAAATATATCCCCGAATAGAATTTTACAATAGCATTTATCCTATAAACAATCATAAAACAATAAATATTATAGTTATTGCCACAGAGAACAGACATATAAGCTAGAACAAACTTTCCCGAAAAACCTGTGTAAACATTTAAATGAAAATACGTTGAAAATCACCATCGCATACAGGTTTGCATGCGTGAGTCACCATTGTACCCAAGTTTGCATACAAGTCCCGTATTGCTGGCCGATCAAAGCGCCGACCAGTGGCAAGTTGCTACTTGCTGTTGTCATTTCAAAGCGACAGTTTAATTTCTTACATAAGTTGAAAACTTTACTTGTATGTCAGTTCTCAGTGTTATTACTGTTTCCATATTGTACGACGCAGAGTTCTCTCAGTAGGTTTACAATAAAATTTAATGTACCAATCAATTTTACTGTTCACCAAAAAACTGATACAGTAAATTCACATTAAGTTTTACTGTTTTCGTGCACTAGAATCTACTGTAAATTATTGTAAAATTACTGTACTGTCACAGCGAAAATCATGGTTTTGTTAATGTACTTTACCATTCGGGTCTTCACTCTGGGCGTACCTTTATAGCGGGACCCTACACGAGCAGAAATATTGTCAATAAATTAAATGGTGTAAGGGCATCTTTAAAATATTGTTTTACTCGAATGAATGATAAGAGTAACAGTTATTGGCCTTACTAGATTTTGTGAGTAAAGCTTAATTTATCTAAGAGTTATAGCATTTATTGATTATTAACGAAGTGGATAGTAAGAAGATTAACGATTATGAAAATCCACACTACTCGATAAATTGAAAACCTGTCCATCGAATCGGATGCGAAATCTGTCGAAACAGAAGGTCGAGTGCCATGATGAGAAGTAGTACCAAGCCTTTGCTTCGCTTATCATCAATAATTCGCTACAGGCTGCGACTTGTCATCGCCATCTCATGTCCCACCATCATAAATCTTAGCTTAGCGGCACGGCGGGCATAAAACCGTTGACGCAAATGCCCCTTATTTAAAACCCGTAACATCCTGCTAACCATTTCAAAACCCCGACAGGAAAGTCGCTCCATATTCAAGCAAGCGAAAAAAAACAGGTGCAAATTGTTGCATGATTATTCAACCGTCCCGCGTCCCGGAAGCGCGAGAGCCACACGATTGTTGCACGTTATTCCATTTTTGCACCATGAGGATGACAAATTCCTACACGGAAACGCCGTCAATCGGATCAGACATCCTTCCGAGAAAGTGAGTAAGACACCCTCAACCTGACTGGACGCAGCGCCCGGTCGGGATGGCACCTCGCGCGTGTGCTTCTTTCTTCCGCCTGGAGTTGCTCGGTATAGCCACACGGATGGAAATTTAACCGGCGAGTGACACCGTTCGGGTAGGAATAGCCTCCATCCCTCTCTGTACTCCACAAGCAGTATGATAGCGCAATTGAATGCGAGCCGCAAACATCCAAGCCGAGATTTCCCGCCGGGAACGGATCGTCACCACCCGGTTCCTAAGCTGCTGGACGTTGGAGAGTGCGTTTTATTGACCTGCGTCACACGGGGGACTCACTCACATAGTAGAGCCAAAACCGGCTACGTTTATGTACACGGTGTATGGCAGTATAATCACGCGCATCAGGTTGATCGAGTGAACCTCCGCGCTAATTACGTTTGAAGCAGAGAAAAAACGGGAAATATAACAAAGTGACCACCACAAGAGGCCACTTCGACGATGGGTACAGTGCAAACGAGCGCGAAAAGTGGCGCAACTTTGGTGACAAAGTAACCGAACTAAATATTGATTGGAATCCAATACAGGGTTGAAGGTTGGTGGTTATTTCGGCTGACAAAAGGTATAGTAATACAAAAGAAAACCTCTTTTTTATCCGAATATCTCAATAACCTAGATTTGGCGATAAAGACGTATAAAGAGCACTGTTCCCCTGTGGCTATGATTCTTAGCTTTCCGAAGGTCGCAAAAATGGCTCATTGAACTAGTAGGGGTTTCGCTGGATTTTCAGAGCGACTAGTGAGTGCCGGAAGGTTAAGGGATATATACACCTAGGAGCCAAAATGGTAAGTTTTTGCGTTTTTTTAAGAAATACTCTCGTGTAGAGTAGAGTAGAAGCCAAAAGACTTTGATGGATCTATTAACAGACAATAATAAAGAAAAGTTTACTATTTCATCTACTGTTCTATTTCACAAAATTTTGCGGTTCTCAGTTTTCGCGTGCATGCACTGAGGGCGAATGATGTTTCGGAGCGCTTTTTTTTGAAAAATGTTTAAGCCGAAAAACAAGATTTTTGTTGGCAACAACAATTAATTAAATCAAGTGCATTATTGTGATTTTGGATCTGCCGGATAATATCTTTCATGCATTCTTGCCGCCAGCGTTCATCAGTCGTCCCAGTCCTGTTTGTGTGGGTGGAGAAAGGGTCTTCCAATCCGCCTTTCTCGGCAAGTATTATACAAATTGTAACGATACAACGGTTGAACCGATTAACGCTTCTAGCTCATCGTACGACTCTTGCCGTAAGCTACTAGCGTCCCGTTCCTGCTCTCCGCATCGCACCATCGGGGTGCAACGCATACTGGGACGCACCGCAGTTGGCACAATGGAAGCCCTCGATCCCTCCGCCACAGTCGAGCACTTGCAGCCAGCGATCATCAGTCGTCCCGGTCCTGTGTGTGGGATGGGTGAAAGGGTCTTCCAACCTGCCGCAAATGGCAAGTATACATCTGTTCCGAACACTTCAAGCGCTGATGTATTCTTCGCTTCCAGTTTTTCGCCTTTTGCTCCGACATCTTGTTATCAGATGCCAACCATTTCTCTCGACGACGACGATAGCCGCATTTTAGGGCGCGACGAAAGGATCTTCCTACACGGCAACATAGCTTCGCTCTCTGCTGTACCTGATCCGTCCTCCAACAACATCGAGGTTTACTACCAGAATGTTGGTGGCTTAAATTCATCAACGGACAGCTATTTGCTCGCGACCACGGGCTGCTATTACGACGTTATCGCCTTGACCGATACGTAGCTCGACAACCGTACTCTGTCTCGCCAGGACTTTGGTTCAACATTCGATTTCTACCGCTGTGATCGAAATGCCCTCAACAGCCACAAGACATCAGGCGGTGGTGTGCTTATCGCCGTTCGCCGTGGTATAAAAGCCCGAGTGAACAACGATGACCGGTGGGCGAGCTCCGAGCAAGTGTGGATATCAGTGAAACTTGCCTTGTTATACTGGGCGATTTCAACTTATCTGGCTTGACGTGGTGCCAGGCAAATAATGGTTTTCTACGATTGGATATCGAAAAATCTGCGCTTATTAAAAATGCCAGTTCTATTTTGGACAACTACAGCAGCGCAACTCTTCGGCAAATTAATAACGTCACCAAGGAGAATGGACGTACATTGGACCTCTGCTTTGTGCCCGGGACTACGCTCCGTACTGCTGCACTGCACCGACTCCTTTAGTCAAACAGGTGTGTCATCATCCCCCACTACATCTTGTATTCGCTGGTAACCTAGGAGTGAATTTTGAAGACGTCTCAAGCTCTATCGTCTACGATTTTAAACGCGAACGAAGCAGCGATGATGTTTTCTAGTATTCTTAACTACCTTATCGACCGCCATGTGCCAAGACGAACAATTAATATCGATCAACACCCTCCCTGGCAATCAACCGTCCTTAGACGTTTAAAATCTGCCAAACGAGCTGCATTTAAAAATTCTCGAAGCATAAGACACTTGCATTACGAAATCACTACTTTCAACTCAACCACGAATACAAACAAAGCAGACGCGCCTTTTTTAGACACCAGCGAAACGTCGAGTGTCAACTGTAATCCAAGCGTTTTGGAAGTATGTTAACGAGCAGCGAAAAGAATCCGGTTTACCATCCTGTATTTCGTTTAATGGAGTTTTAGGCACCGACACTAAGGAAATTTGCCAACTGTTCTCCGACAAATTTTCAAGCGTTTTTTTTCCAACGAGCGCCTGCCACCACAACAAGTCGCTGCCGCCGCTAATTTAACTCCTTCTCTAGGACAAACCCTCAACCGAATTTGTGTCGATGATGCTGCCATTCTCGCAGCAAATGCCAAACTGAAAGCATCTTGTTCCCCGGGTCCAGATGGTGTTCCATCGATTTTTGTCAAAAAGTGCATCAACGGGCTTCTTGAACCACTTCGGCGAGTCTTCAAGCTATCACTCACTACTGGTACATTCCCTTCCTGCTGGAAAGCAGCGCACATGTTTCCAGTTCATGAAAAAGGAAACAAATCGAACATTGACAATTATCGGGGAATCTCGTGTTTAAGTGCCGTATCAAAACTGTTCGAGCTGGTTGTGTTAGATCCTATTTTCTTTCACTGCAAACACTACATTGCAGATGACCAACACGGTTTCATGCCTAAACGATCGATAACGACAAACCTGCTCTTGTTCACAACATATGTAATGGATGGATTCGCTGACGGATTGCAAACCGATGCTATTTACATGGATCTATCTGCTGCCTTCGACAAAATCAACTATGATATCGTAATAGCGAAGCTGGACAAACTCGGCATTCATGGACAACTTCTGCGCTGGTTTCGTTCTTACCTCGATGGAAGGCAACTCCAAATCAGCAATAAGGACTGTCTGTCTGCACCATTCTTCGCTACATCCGGCATACCACAAGGAAGCCATCTCGGGCCAGTAATATTCCTCCTCTACTTTAATGGCGTCAATATCACATTACAAGGACCCCGCCTTTCTTTCGCCGACGACATGAAATTTTTTTCAACAAATACGGGATAAAACCGATGCCGAGCTTCTTCAGAGGGAACTGGACAGCTTTAGTACGTGGTGTTATTTAAATAGAATGGTTTTAAACCCAAGCAAATGCTCAATGGTTACGTTCACGCGGAAACGCCATCCGACTCAGTTTAACTACCATTTTTTCGGCTCGAGCATTCCAAGACACTCTCACATCAAAGATCATGGATTCGGCACTAACATTCAAACCACACACGTCATACATCGTGGATAAGGCATCACGACAGCTTGAGTTTATCTTTCGAATAGCGAAAAACTTCAGGGACGTATATTGTCTTAAATCGCTTTACTGCGCGTTGGTCCGCTCAACGTTAGAATATGGTTCAGCTGTTTGGAATCCGTAATACCATAACGGGATTGACAGAATCGAGGCTGTCCAATGCAGGTTCAAACGCTTCGCCCTTCGTCATCTCCCATGGCGAAACAGATTTCAGCTGCCGAGCAATGAAAACCGTTGCCAGCTAATACACCTCGATAAACTCAGCATTCGGAGGGACTGCTCTCGAGCCCTGTTCATCTCGGACTTACTCTCTGCCAGAGTAGATTGCCCTACAATCCTCAGACGTCTGGATCTTCAAGCCCGCGTTCGAGCTCTACGTAATAACTCTCTTCTGCGAGTTCCGTTCAGGAGAACCAACTATGGTTGCCAGAGCGCTGTTAGCGGACTCCTGCGAATTTTTAACAGTGTGGCGACGGCCTTTGACTTCAACCGGACGCGGAATGCGATAAAAGCGAAAATGTTGGCATTTTTTAAATGTAGGTAATTAGTTTAAGCAACCACCATTGGGGCCAAGGGGCCTGTTGGTGAAGGTAATAAACATAAACAAATAAACAAATATCTTGTTTTGGGTGAGACTATCAACTGTTTTCGTTTAATCGGTGTGTGAATAATGGAATATGGGTTGGTCCAATTCGGACCTTTTGCCGGATATACGATCTGATACGCGATTGGCAAATCGGTTGACAGATTTAGAAGTTATAGCTCATAACCTATTTTTGGAAATTTGACCCAGCTCTTACTTATTATTGTATATTTACTAGTTTTAGATATCGAAGAGAACTTTTCACTTTATGACTAATTCTGGGCATACAACTCTCATGAGCGTAGTAGGCATCGCTTGAATAAAGACGTCAATTTTTTCGTCGTGCGTGAATTTTTCAAAGAATATTACATTTAATTGAGGATTTTGCGAAATCCGCAGAACCGATTCAGGCAAAACCGAGGTTTGATGTTCCGCCAGAGACGAAGCATTCAATGAAAGCCTGGCAAAGGATGGAGTTGACTTGACAGCCACGGAGCCGATTGCTGCATAATTACCGGTGAAAGGGGGAACGATACAAAGAGTGCGAAATGTTGCTGATGGGCGCGAGGGGACTTAAAAATAGTAAAGTGAAGTAAAATTTGTCTTGTGATCACATATAATACAATAAAGTTACTTGCATGGAAGAAACTGATGCGAACAAGTTATGTTGTGTGGAAAACCGAACAAAGATACAAGTTGATTGCGCACAGTTTTCGGAGCAAAGGGCGAGAGATTTTCACAGCGCCTAGGGCTCCATGCGTTCGAACGAGATTCATTTTCTCTTGGTTCGGAAAATTTCAGTTAGCTACGAAGATGGTACAGATGCAAATTTGTATTAGAGATTTTGTGCGGTCTTGAAGTGAGGTGAAAATACAAGAGCGATTCGAGATTTTTCGTGCGGATTGGTCATCGACCAGTAGAGTCAGCAGCAGACTTCGCGATCATGGTGCCTATTGCTGCTTGAGTATGGTGAAAGGGGAATGGATACAGTGGTAGAAAAGGGTTGGTGATAGGCGAGATGTGAGACTTGTATGAAAAGTAGGATGAAGTGAAATTAGTCTTCTGATCACAAGTATTGCAACGAAGCGAATACGAAGAATTCTCGCGTTTTTTTAAAAGGGCCAATAAGCATACTGTTAAAATTCACTTTGAGAGGAAATTCTGGCCAATTATAAATCACAACAGCAGACGAAAGAGAACTTTTCTTTTTCATAAATTGTCAACATCCATTCTCGGCGAGCTACGGTTTGTCCGGAATTTTCTCTCAAAGTGAATTTTGACAGCGTGCTTATTGGTCATTTACAAAAAACAGGGCGAGAATTGTAGGGTGGAGAAATAGATCAGGAAGCGTAATGTTTTGACCGGCGAGAACGGTGATTCAGAAATAGTCGGTGGTAGTTAAGAGACGTGAAGGCGAATCCAGGTTTTTCGAGGAATAATGGAACATCAAGAAAGAGCTAATACAGGAAAGTGTGCTGGATCATGGAAACGGTAGAGAATATTGAATGGCGATTGATGCGAAAGAAGTGTATTGCTGGGAAAAATTACAGCTAGTGGCAAGTCTTGATATGCTACCGATCATGGAAATACAGATCAATTCACAATAATGAACAGGTGAGTATGGTAAAGAGGTACGAATAATCGAGTCATCCAATATGTTGAATATTGAAATAAATATGACAGCATGACACAATTATCACATCATCCATTGAGAAGAGAAGGGACCATCTGGGGCCCTATTCTCACAGTCACGTCACCTAGTGACGGGACGCGTCACCGACAAAAGCGATTCTCACAGTCACTTAAGTGACTGAAGTCACCCAAAGTGACAATTATCACGCAGTGAGTGCCTTCTTGGTTTATTGAAATCGGAACCAGACAAAACCGCAGCTTTGCAAATCCCAGCCGTGGTTCCTACCAGTTTCTTACTTCAAAATATCTCTGCCTTGACACCGGTTCCAACAGTAACGGCATTAAGCATCACTCTGCTATATCGCTAATCTACTCCTACAAAAAGTTAGTGTCTGTTAGTGTTTCTGATGAGACGAAGTCAAAACGCACCTAAGGAAATGAGTAAGGATTTGTGCCCTTCAAGTGCAAAGACTGGTTTTACCAAAACAAAAATTTCGCCCTTGTGAGAAATTTTAGTGTTTACCCAATTTTTCTCCTTAGGGTGAAATATAGCATAGTGCTTTCGCATAGGAGGGATTCCATGAGAAACCGGCCGACCGCAAAATATGACCATCGTCGATTCGAACGAAACTTTGCAGGTGTGTTCGCTGTATGAATCTCCATGATATTCTCTGGCAATTGGAATATTTTGATACAAGGGTAATTTTTCAAAAGGGCGTAAACGTTTCTACGTGCATGAATTTCAATTTTTTTTTTGTTCGATTACTGTATTTTATACAGCAAAACTATCTGAGAACAAGTTACAGGGAATAAATACTTCTGTCCGAAAAAAATATACACTGAAAAAAATGTTGTGTCATTTTTCAAAAAAACAAGAATTCATGATAAAAATTTAAATTGCGAAAAACCCATTTTTTTAATTTTTTATATTTTGTTACCAAAAACCTAAAGAAAAAAGAAACATTTTGATTGTGATTGCATGATGGAGAAAAAATCGGTAAAAAAGTTTTTCCAACAATAACTTCGTATACATGTTTTTAAATTTCATACTAATTTACATACAAAATTGTAATTTTATTACAGAATATAATTCTAAGCACCATTTAAAATCAAAATGCATTTAACAAAAATCTTCCAAAATGCGATAGTTTTCGAGATATTTGAAATTTTGCTACTTCAAAAACAATTAATTCGTGTAATTATGCTCTTTTTAAAAGTTATTCGCGTTACCCCATCAAAAAATGTCAAAAATTTAATGTTTATCGTTTTAAAGACGTAAAAGCAACCTTTTTAGTGTATTTAGATCATGGAGAAGCTTTCAATAAAAAAGTTTTCCTAACAACAACTTTTGACATTTTTTTATAATTCTTACTATTTGCAGTCAAATATACAATTTTCTTTTCGAATATGATTCTAAACGCCATTTTAAATCGAAATGCTCTTAACAAAATTTTTCTAAAATGTAGTAGTTCTCGAGATATTTTAACTTTTGTTTTAACAACACAATTATTTTGTTTTATTACGACCTTTTCATAAGTTAGTCGCGTTTCTCCATCAACAATAATAGGTTTTTCAAAAGGCCCGTAAACTTTCGTGCAACTTTCTTTTTGACATCAAGGCGATATTGTAAACCATTTGAAAGTTACATGAAAGCAACCAAAATATATTTCAACCATAGGGTCTGTTGATTAAACTATATAGCTGAATCATATGTTGGTTGTTTTCATGTAACTTTAAAATGTTTCACAATATCGCCTTGATGTCAAAAAGAAAGTTGCAGGAAAGTTTACGGGCCTTTTGAAAAACCTATTATTGTTGATGGAGAAACGCGACTAACTTATGAAAAGGTCGTAATAAAACAAAATAATTGTGTTGTTAAAACAAAAGTTAAAATATCTCGAGAACTACTACATTTTAGAAATTTTTTGTTAAGAGCATTTCGATTTAAAATGGCGTTTAGAATCATATTCAAAAAGAAAATTGTATTTTTGACTGCAAATAGTAAGAATTATAAAAAAATTGTCAAAAGTTGTTGTTAGGAAAACTTTTTTATTGAAAGCTTCTCCAGGATCCAAATACTCTAAAAAAGTTGCTTTTACGTCTTTAAAACGATAAACATTAAATTTTTGACATTTTTTGATGGGGTAACGCGAATAACTTTTAAAAAGAGCATAATTACATGAATTAATTGTTTTTGAAGGAGCAAAATTTCAAATATCTCGAAAACTATCGCATTTTGGAATATTTTTGTTAAATGCATTTTGATTTTAAATGGTGCTTAGAATTATATTCTGTAATAGAATTACAATTTTGAATGTCTATTAGTATGAAATTTAAAAACATGTACGAAGTTATTGTTAGGAAAACTTTTTTAAATTTAAAAAATGGGTTTTTTCGCAATTTAAATTTTTATCATAAATTTTTGTTTTTTTGAAAAATGATGCAACATTTTTTTCAGTGTACATTTTTTTCAGACAGAAGTATTCATTCCCTGTAACTCGTTCTCAGCTAGTTTTGCTGTATAAAATACAGTAATCGAACAAAAAAAATTGAAATTCATACACGTAGAAACGTTTACGCCCTTTTGAAAAGTTGCTCTTGAGTCAAAATAATCTTATTACCTGTGGAAAATATTTAGTCTTGCATGACGGTGAAACGTGTAAAGTTTCATTGGAATCTAAGATGGTCGGTCACGATTTTAAAGATTTTCGGACGGATCTTCGTGGAATTCCTCATAGGCCTGCTAAGCCAAGACAAGTTTGGGCTTCACTGTGTCTTATCGGCACAAACAGAACTTCTGCTCGGACGGGACATCACGTTTGATCAGTCGTTCGTTTGAAACACAAAGTGTGTTTAGAATTTGCGTAAGCTTGCGCTAATCTATTCCAACAAAAAGTTAGTGTGGTTTCTGGTTCCCTATTCTCACCGTCACCTCACCTCACCCAACTAGGTGAGGTTACGGTGAGAATAGGGCCCCTGATGAGACGCACCCATGTAATCAAGCATCAGCTATTCAAGCGCTTAACATCCATATTTCACAGCAAGATCAGCAGCACCATTTCCAGCAATAACAGCAGAAAATTAAGACTTTTCCCAGACGGTGACCACCATCCGACCGGTCGGTACCGATAACGTTCAGCGGTTTCGTCCTAGAGGTTGACCTCAATTCAATGATCGGATAAACAACCACTGCTAGTGCAAACGGCCCAAGACAATCAGGATCAAACGCAGATTCCGCAGTAGCAGATACAGTAACAACACCTTCATAAACAGTAGCAACAGTATACGATAAAATTCCAGACAGCGACAGGGATCAACGCAAGCAGGAGGAACCACTATTCGGTTGGTGCAGCAGTCACAGTATGGTGAGTGGTTTTTGGTTAGCTTTCTTTTGAATTCGAAACGTTCAGTACCGTGTTTAGTACGGCCGTTTATACGTGTGATCTTTAACTCTTAGCATAATATGCTAATCGAAATCAGAGTCTTTCGATATATCCTGGAACAATATTGGACAGTTTTATGATGACGCCGTAATAATCGAAAGAGGAAGTAAACAAAGAGAGGCACTTATTTGCACTTCGGACCATTTGACATGTTTGTCTAGAAATACTATAGTCGTTCTAGTTGCCAGTTTTGCTATTTTTGAAACCGTTGGTCTATAAGTCTGTGTAGTGGTAAATAAATAGGAGTCAATGCGATAAATCTCATTTTTGAATATGTGGTTTATTGTTTATGGAAGGAATTACGTTTAGTTATTTATTTTTGTTTCATTCGCATAGACTAAGAATTACAAAATGCAAAATTACGTCGGGTTTGACAGTAATACAACAAATCTACATAAATGGCAACTCTGGTCAAAACAAGTGTCACCGCATATTATTGATTCATTTATAATCCCAGATATTCATGTTTCTTTTAAACTTTATTCAGAGTTTTAACGTGTTTATATGAGTAAATCACAATCCTCCGTACAATTACGCGTTCGTAAGTCATGCATATTTTTTTGTATTTTACTAATTTTAATGATCCTCTTCTCTGTTACAGTGCTTAATGAAAGTGACAACACGACGACAGTTTGAAGCTGTTGTCGCATATATGGAAAAAAATCGCCAACTGGCAATGGGAGCCAAGTACTCAGAATCCAAAACCCATTATCAAGAGGCATGGTCAAAATTAAAATCCAAATTAAACAGTCTTTGTCCACCAATGCGAACTACAGCGGATTGGCAAAAGGTTAGTTACAATTTTAGAAATTATATTGAACTAATTGGTAATATTCGTAGGTTTGGGCGGATTTGGGGCGTAAAACAAAAGCAAAGTTAGCCCACAAGAAATGTGAAGCACGAGCCACTGGCGGCGGACCAAATAAGACTAAGTCTGTCAGCGTACGAAGAAAGTGTTTCTGCGCTTCTTTCACTGAAAAAAAGCCGTCGAACATGCAGGTATGTTGATTCTTTTATCTAAAATGCTACTTTGTGAAATCTAAACCAAAATTCCATAGATCGTATCACTTATTAAGGTGAATCTTGGTAACTCTACCCCATCATGCTAACAAAAATTCCTTTCCGATCCAAAAGTGGAGAATCAGAAGTGTGCACGCTCTTCATAACAGCGTTAGTTACACTAACATACTTTTACTTTCTGAATGACTACAGACGTAGCCCGCGCCGCTATTGGCATTTTATATTACGTGTGAGGATGGGTAGCTACTCTCAGACTCATTTTGTTGATTCTTTCAATTGTTCTGATCAATCACAATTTCACTTGTTCTAGGAAATCACAGAGTGGCAACTCCATGCTCTTTGCTCATACAATTTATGCATCGGAAATAAGTTGTCGAATTAGCGAAGTCTTTCTGTAATACAAAATGGATAAGATACTAAAATTGTTATTTTAAAAGGACCTGTTTTTGGAATCGCAAAAGTTGAAAATGTAGCTGTATGGTAGAAGCAGATGAAGAAGAAGCGGAAAATGAAATTGACGCTGAGCAGGAAAACAGTGAAAATTATGAAGTTCTCGACGGGCGCTTCGTGGTCGAAGCGGAAAGATGTAGTACTTGTAAGCACTCAATCGTCGAATCAAAAAGTAGATTACCGCAGGAAACTTGTACAATCTCAAACAGAGGTTTTGGAGGAACTGGCGGTACATACGAAAGATTGTGCTCGCTATGCAATTTACGCTGTCGAAGAAAATGTTTAAACTCTGCGAAGAAAACTTAAGGTTTAAGAAAGAAAAGCATCGTGACCAACAGAAAATTAAATCACAGGAACTCGAAATCAAATTTTAATAAATTAATTTGAAGAAAAGGAAGCTAGATATGCAGGAATGTGTGACTTTATACGACAAAATAGAGAATAGAGAGAAACCTTTTGAATCATTTTACTGAATCAATCAGAAAATAGTAAAACAACTGTATTTTTATTTCAATATCAAAATGCCTGAATATTCCATATGATAGTTTAAATTAACGAACTCATAAGCTCATCCCTGATATGATTGGCAACTCTATTATTCGCTTCATAAGCATCCAATGGTTCAGTGGGATAATTAGTGTGCTCCACTTCAACGTCGTCTCTTAAGTTCATTTTGTATTTAATTCGTAGATTAGGTAAGGCACATACAACAATAATTATCTGAGACGCTTTCGCTGGGACATAATGCAATTCGCGAAAGTAGTTTGAAAAGGTGTAATTAAATATGGTAATAAAGGGTATCTCGCACCATCTAAAATTTCATGGCGTTATGATAAAATAGGTAAACACCTATACTACATACCGAATAACCAAGTATTTCTTTCTCCACCTTTGTAGTTTCTCGTAAGTAACCCCCTGGTTTGCATCGATAAAACGAGTCCTTATAGAATGGTCACAAAACCATGCATACCAACATAACATTTATGCTGAAGAATCCTTTCCCATTATAGAATAGATGTTTGGCCTTTGATGGTGCAACGATATTTACGTTATGCAATAAAAATCGGACTAAACCGTTTTGCGCGTTAAGGGCACAAGACCTAATTTTAATTAAGTTTTGTTTTTTTTTGTGTTTCGAATTCATCTCGTCAGTAACTAGCACCATCTGGGTGTCTAGTTAGACGATGTATCTAAACTAGTACCCAAATTAGCACTAGTTAGACACACAAAATTCCAAACAGTTCACACGACATATGTGAACGCCTAAAGCCACATGTTCCGAGTGATGTCCCGGGAAGCAAATATAGCTCTGGTTTGCTGACGAGAAAGCGAAGACGAACTGTCTTTTGGTTCAAGAAACCAAACGCCTGTGTCTAACTAGTGCTAATTTGGGTACTAGTTTAGATACATCGTCTAACTAGATACCAGATGGTGCTAGTTACTGACAAGATGAATTCGAAACACAAAAAAACAAAACTTGATTTTTACGTGTGTTCCATCGAAGCAACCAATTACTTCCGGTCTTGTTGAAAAACGCTAGTTTAATCGAGCTCTTCCCCTTCTCGGTCTGATGGAAACTTTATTGCTTCTGGACAGATTTTAGCTGCGATGATATTAAGGATTGCCGTTAGTGTTTTCAACATAATTGGTTGAGCTACCCCAACAAAAAGATCGTTACAAGGACCTGTCTGGTAGTTTCCTTCTGCAAAAAACCGGAGGGCGGCGGCAAGTTTTATGATTGGAAGTACTGACGTTGAACCTACCACAGGGTTTATTTTTGCCTCTACGATATTCAAGATGAATACGAGTAATTCTTTCGATACTCTGGAATACTGTACAATACTACGCAAAAGATTAAATAGCTCGACAAGTAAAATAGAATAATAACATACGTTTCACAGGGTAGAGCAAGTGGATTTGATGCATATCTGAATTTTCTCCGCTGAATAGATAAATCTTTCACGTTTTCATCCTCGCTGTCACTAAATCACGCTTCTGTGCTATTCATTTCAGCTAGTTTAATTAAAACAATTCACAATAGTGTTGGTTGACCGTTGTTTACAAATTCTAAGTTTTTTTACGATGTTTAAACTTGGTTAGTAGACACAACACTTCCCGTACTGGTTTGATTTTTTTTACAAGGGTATAGGAAACTAGCGAACTGACACAGGAGATAAAAATAATAAATGTTTAGATACATCAAAGCACCTACAATTGTAATTACAACCGATAATCGCATTTGCAAACGCAAACTTAAACTATAAACTTTATAAACTTTATTTTTATTTCGCGACGTGACTCAGAAAAATGCGATTCTCACAGTCACTTTGGTAACATTTGTCACAAAAATGTCACCTCACCTAAAGTGACTCTCGGAATACCTCTCCGTGAGTGACGTGACTGTCAAGTGACGGGACGGTATTGAAACGTTTTGGATGGAAAGAGTGGGAATCACTTCCCTTTATCATAACAATGCATGGAAAATGGGCGGGCTCATCATTTTCATTTCACAATTCGAAATTTAGTGAAAACTTTTGCGCAGAACCGTTTATACACAATACGCTAAAAGAGCGGAAAAAGTTTCTCTAGATAAAAATGTGCGCCATTGATCAGGCTTTCAGGAAAAAAATCTATTTGTGAATCGGTTGACACGTTCCAGTTCTACAGCCCATAAACCCTTACTAGGTCCGAATTGGCCCAGTTCCCCCTACTACAAAATGGCAGAGAATATGTTCCGAGCTCTCGGGCTCGTAGTTACGGAATCGAAAAATGTCATCTTGACTTTTGCCAATTTTTTCAAATGATATTTGGCACAAAAATTTACGTGGTCCAGAACGTAAATTTATCAGGAATTTTAACATTTTGCTAAAATTAAATGACTTGTAAGGTTAAGTCATATGTTTAGCAAAGTGGTTGTATTTTGCAAAGCCCTTCTTTTGGTTTGAACAGAAGCTAGGGTGGTTCTAATTTTAGCAATATTCAGAATTGAACTTTATAACGGTTCGAGGTGGACTGTCTTTGATGAAGTTATAGAACAACACATTTTAGATAAATTTGCTGAAGACATTTAAGCTCTAGTTTTTATACTTTCCATTGTACGACAAATAACACGCGACTGAGCTTGTCCGTTCAAACGCCATACTTTCTTTTGTGTTGTTCTCGTTTCATACTATGTTCACTCGACTTCATAAATAATGAATTTATGAAAACTCGATCGGCCCACACCTGAGTCGATTCCTAGTCCCACCAGAAGTACTTGCAACAAATTTGAAGCAAATTGGACAAGTCTAGCTACCGGATCAACAACGTGCCTGATGTTTGTATGAGATTTTTCGACAATTTACATGGAAAAACCCACTAGCTCGCATTTTTGCCACTAGGTGACACTGTATGCATCGTATTATCACTATATGTGAAAACAAGAAAGATAATTTAATTGTCTACAACTTTGTCAAAGACTACAAATCAATCCTACTTTGTCATAACTCTCCGAGCTCTCGATCGAAGCAGTTGGTTTTCTGGTGCTGTGCATAAAGTGAACAAGAATATATATTGACAGTGAAGGTCAACTATTGTTTGAGGCAGTCTTTGTTCGCCGGTGCCCAGGCTGGTGAAGTGAATACCAGAATTGCCGGACGCGCCGCTATATAAGCTAAGTATTATTTTTCTTTCTTTCGTTTCCCTTTCCCCGATCGGTCTACTTTTCCCTTTACCCTGAATACAAGTTTCATCTCTCGTTTACACCACGTGCTATCCTCGTGCCTAAATGGCCGAGGGCGAAGGAACATTGGATGGGAATGATATTCCCATGGATTTACCGGATAAACCCGATATTACTCCCTCCCCTGATTCCCCCAGTCATCCCCGTATTAAAACATACCCAGCCAGTTCAAATGGACCCTGGGTGGTGTATTTCCGGCCCAACACGAAATCGCCCAATATTCTAGAAATATCACGGGAGCTGACTGCTAACTACCCGGCCGTAGCTCAGATAACACGTGTTCGAACTAATAAGATACGCGTTATAGTAGATGACCTCGATCAGGCAAACCAGATTGCTCGCAGCGAGCGTTTTACGAAACAATTCAGAGTGTATGTGCCTTGTAGGGCAGTGGAGATCGATGGAATAGTCGCCGAACCGGGTCTAAAGTGCGAAGACCTGTTGAAGTACGGGGTTGGCTGCTTTAAGGACCCTTCACTTCAAAAGGTGAAGATTCTGGAATGCAAGCAATTGTATTCCGCAAAAACAGAAAATGATAAGACGACTTATTCTCCGTCAGACTCGATTCGGGTGACTTTCTCCGGGTCTGCTCTTCCCAACTATGTCCTCCTGGATAGGGTTCGCTTACCCGTTCGCCTGTTTGTACCGCGGGTAATGAACTGCAGCAATTGCAAGCAACTGGGCCACACAGCCACTTATTGTGGCAATAAAAAACGGTGCGGCAAATGCGAGGGAGAGCATGAGGATGACGCTTGCGGTGGAGAAACTGAGAAGTGTATTTACTGCGGGGGCCCTCCGCATGCTCTTAAGTCATGCCCGGCGTACAAGCAGCGCGGGGATAAAATTAAGCGCTCCCTTAAGGATCGCTCGAGGCACTCTTATGCAGAAATGCTAAAGAGTGCTTCGCCATCTGTCCCTTCCGAAAATTCCTTTGCTCTTTTGGCTGGCGTTGAGCAAGAATCTGACGACCCACAAGAGGGAACATCATTGGTTAACCCAGGGGAATCCAGGAAGAGGAGAAATCCAGCCTCCCCTACATTGCCTCGTAAGGGTGCCAAGGTGTCGTCCACTCAGAGTGCGCCATCTACAACCAATAAATCCAACGGAAGTGATGCACAAAAGCCGAAGCAATTTGCTCCAGGACTTGGAAATATTAATTCTAACAAGGAGTACCCACCACTTCCAGGGACACAAAAAACCCCAAGTGTCCCCGTTTTTCAAACAGATACTCAGTCCAGTAACGGACTAATGAAATTTTCTGACATAGTGGACTTAATTTTCACAGCTTTCAATGTTACTGATCCTCTTAAAAGCCTTCTGATACGTTTTCTCCCTATAGTGCAAACATTTTTGAAGCAGTTGACTACTAAATGGCCCCTCCTTGCAGCGATCGTATCCTTCGATGGCTAAGTCATCGAACGAGGTCACCGATTCGATCACTGTTCTACAGTGGAACAGCAGAAGTATCCTCCCGAAAATCGATTCCTTTAAATTTTTACTAAATAGTTTAAAATGTGATGCTTTCGCATTATGCGAAACTTGGTTAACTTCCGATATAAATCTCAACTTCCACGACTTTAATATAATTCGTCTGGATCGAGAAAACCCCTATGAAGGAGTACTTTTGGGGATCAAAAAGTGCTATTCTTTCAACCGAATTAACCTCCCTTCAACACCAGGCATTGAAATTGTCGCTTGTCAAGTTTTAATCAAAGGTAAAGACCTTTGCATTGCTTCCATCTACATTCCTCCTAGAGCCTCGGTAGGGCACCGAACGCTTTGTAATATCACGGAATCCTTACCGGTACCGCGGCTAGTTCTGGGAGACTTTAACTCGCACGGTACGGTATGGGGTTGTCTTCATGATGATAATAGATCAACATTAATCCAAGATCTTTGCGACAATTTCAACATGACCATCTTAAACACGGGAGAAATGACGCGGATTCCTACACCACCAGCACGCGCAAGCGCGTTGGATTTATCGCTTTGCTCGACATCGCTACAGTTAGATTGCATGTGGAAGGTGATCCCTGATCCCCACGGTAGCGATCATTTGCCTATCGTGATTTCAATTGCTAACGGTTCAAGACCATCGAAAACAATCAATGCCTCGTATGACCTCACACGGAACATTGATTGGAAGAGTTACGCGACCGCGATATCCGTTAAAATCGAATCCACTCAAGAACTTCCTCCGGAGGAAGAGTACAGGTTTTTGGCTGGCTTGATTCTCGACAGTGCGAATCAAGCTCAGACTAAACCAGTACCCAGCGCGAATACCCATGGACGGTCTCCCACACTGTGGTGGGATAAAGAGTGCTCAGAGCTGTACGCGGAGAAGTCCACTGCATATAAGGCCTTCCGGGAAGACGGGTTACCCGCTAGCTATCAACAGTACGCGTCGCTAGATAGGCGAATGAAGAGTTTAATGAAAGCCAAAAAACGCAGTTATTGGCGCCGGTTCGTCGACGGGTTAACGAGAGAAACAGCGATGAGCACTCTTTGGGGTACGGCTCGACGTATGCGTAACCGTAATAGTACCAACGAGAACGTGGAATATTCAAACCGTTGGATATTCGCTTTCGCCAAGAAGATCTGTCCGGACTCTGTCCCGGTACAGAAAACGTGCCGCGCCGCGTCTCCTCCCGATACCGCGAACGAAACACCGTTTTCGATGGTGGAGTTTTCACTTGCTCTCTTATCATGCAACAATAACGCCCCAGGGTTAGACAGAATCAAATTCAACTTGCTGAGGAATCTGCCTGACACTGCAAAAAGGCGCTTGCTGAACTTATTTAACAAGTTTCTTGAGGGTAACATTGTCCCTCATGACTGGAGGCAAGTGAAGGTCATCGCCATTCAAAAACCAGGAAAACCAGCCTCCGACCACAACTCGTATCGGCCGATTGCAATGCTGTCCTGTATTCGGAAGTTGTTCGAGAAAATGATCTTGTTTCGCCTCGACAATTGGGTTGAAGCAAATGGCTTACTGTCAGATACACAATTTGGCTTCCGCA
Organism: Topomyia yanbarensis; assembly: GCF_030247195.1. Lineage (NCBI taxonomy): Eukaryota > Metazoa > Arthropoda > Insecta > Diptera > Culicidae > Topomyia > Topomyia yanbarensis. Next base: position 46,990,800 of record NC_080672.1, on the reverse strand, counting down.
AAGGCAAAGGGACGAACGATTGCCTTGCGATGCTTTCTACAGAAATCCAAATGGCCTATGCTAACAAAGAGCAGATGGCATCAGTCTTCTTGGATATTAAGGGGGCTTTTGACTCAGTTTCTATCAACATTCTGTCAGAGAAGCTGCACCAGCATGGTCTTTCACCAATTTTAAATAACTTTTTGCTAAACCTGTTGTCTGAAAAGCACATGCACTTTTCGCATGGCGATTTAACAACATCGCGATTTAGCTACATGGGTCTTCCCCAGGGCTCATGTCTAAGTCCCCTGCTCTACAATTTTTACGTGAATGACATTGACGATTGTCTTGCCAATTCATGCACGCTAAGGCAACTTGCAGACGACGGGGTGGTCTCTGTTACAGGACCCAAAGCTGCCGACTTGCAAGGACCATTACAAAATACCTTGGACAATTTGTCTGCTTGGGCTCTTCAGCTGGGTATTGAGTTCTCCACGGAGAAAACTGAGTTGGTTGTTTTTTCTAGGAAGCGTGAGCCGGCGCAACTCCAGCTTCTATTAATGGGTGCAACGATCAACCAGGTTTTCACATTTAAATATCTCGGGGTCTGGTTCGACTCTAAAGGTACCTGGGGATGTCACATTAGGTATCTGAAACAGAAATGCCAACAAAGGATCAATTTTCTCCGAACAATAACTGGAACATGGTGGGGTGCTCACCCAGGAGACCTGATCAGGTTATACCAAACAACGATATTGTCGGTGATGGAGTACGGGTGTTTCTGTTTCCGCTCCGCTGCGAACATACACTTCATCAAACTGGAGAGAATCCAGTATCGTTGCTTGCGCATTGCCTTGGGTTGCATGCACTCGACCCATACGATGAGTCTCGAAGTGCTGGCGGGCGTTCTTCCGCTAAAAAATCGATTTTGGGAACTCTCATATCGATTGCTCATCCGATGCGACATTCTGAACCCGTTGGTGATTGAAAACTTCGAGAGGCTCGTCGAGCTTAATTCTCAAACCCGATTTATGTCCTTGTACTTCGACTACATGGCACAGAGCATTAATCCTTCTACGTATACTCCCAACCGTGTTCGTTTCCTAGATACTTCTGATTCTACTGTATTCTTCGACACATCCATGAAGGAAGAGATTCGTGGAATCCCGGACCATATACGCCCTCAAGTGATCCCCAATATATTTTATAATAAATTCCGAGAAGTCGACTGTGACAAAATGTTCTACACTGACGGATCAAATCTCGATGGGTCCACTGGCTTCGGTATCTTCAACAATACTATCACCGCTTCATTCAAGCTCAATGATCCTGCTTCAGTTTACGTCGCAGAGTTAGCTGCAATTCAGTACACCCTTGGGATCATCGACACTCTGCCCACAGATCACTACTTCATCATTTCGGACAGCCTCAGCTCTATCGAGGCTCTTCGTGCGGTGAAACCTAAAAAGCAATTCCCGTATTTTCTGGGGAAGATACAGGAGTCCTTGTGTACGTTATCTGAAAAATCTTATCAGATTACCTTTGTTTGGGTCCCCTCTCATTGTTCTATCCCGGGCAATGAAAAGGCCGACTCATTAGCAAAGGTGGGCGCATTAAATGGTGACATATACGAAAGACCAATCTGCTTCAACGAATTTTTTAGTATTTGTCGTCAGAGGACACTCAACAGTTGGCAAACCTCGTGGAGCAATGGTGAACTTGGACGATAGCTACATTCGATTATCCCAAAGGTATCAACGAAGCCTTGGTTCAGGGGGATGGATGTGGGTCGGGATTTTATTCGTGTAATGTCCCGACTTATGTCCAACCACTACACCTTAGATGCACATTTGCGGCGTATTGGGCTTGCGGAGAGTAGTCTGTGCGCTTGTGACGAGGGCTATCATGACATCGAGCACGTTGTCTGGGTATGCGCCGGGTATTTGGACGCCAGGTCTCAGTTAAAGGATTCCCTTCGGGCCCGAGGTAGACCACCCAATGTCCCAGTTCGAGATATGCTGGCAAATCGTGATTTCCCCTATATGTCCCTTATTTATACTTTCATAAAAACGATAAATATCCCAATTTAGCCCCTCTCTTTTTATTTCTCGTTTTTAGAAGTTTCCTCTTGCCGTGTGGAACCGATATGCTTCAGACTGCCACTATATAACCGCCGTCGCCCTTATCACTACGGAATCTGAAGCGAGAGCGACTCGAGGTCCGAAGGATTCCCCGCGGGTCCGAAGAATACCATCCACCAATCCGACCTACTAGACTGAGGCGCAAATTTGTTTCGCTGATCTCCCGTTTGCCCGAAAGTTGCAAGTTTTGCTCTTCTCTACCGGTCACCATCTACGCCTTCTCTCCCCTGTCCTTGATACAACTACTTCTACACCGATTTTGGAAATGACCAAGCATAAGTATCCGATAAAAAATCAAATTTGTATTCCGTATTCCTAGTTTTAAGATAGTTGTAATTTCTACTCTTTGTTAAAACTATTGTCCCCCATCTTGTAAATAGAATTGTATCCCTAGTTTTAAAACATCTGTGAAATTTTTCATAAATATTTGTTCCCCCTTTTGTGTACCAAACTATATTGTTAGTTTTAAGATAACTGTAAATATTTCCTAAAAAACTATTACTATTGAATTCCTTGTTTTAAAATTTTTCATAAAAAAAATCCTTTGCCCCCTCTCTTATATATAGAATTTTTTTTTTCTAGTCTTAAGATAGCTGTAAATTTTTTCTCTTTTATAAAAAAAATATTTCAACATTGTAACCTCCTAGTTTTAAGATATTCAAAATGTAAAAACAAAAGAATTCGGCACCGCCAAGCTAACGCATTTGTGCCTATCAAATAAACGAAATGAAAAAAAAAAATCCTACTTTGTTAAAAGAAGCTATTAAACTTTTAACGAAGTGATGTTTGGATCAGTTTTGCATGGGGTCTGGCAGTGCATGGTTGTGTATCAGGACTTTTCTTGTTCCCTATCAGATTCGTCTGTTACTGCTCGGATTCGCTTCATCTTCAGTTCAGAAACTTCAGAATATTGACATTTCTGAGACCTTTTCGCGCAGTGACCTTTTTTCCCGCAATTTGATCACATAGTTTTTTCACTGGACATTCACTGCTCTCCTGTTGTACTAGAAGGCTAAAGTAACGTTCTATTCTAAAAATGTGGTAGAAATAACAATACTCACCAGTTTGATTAAAAATCTCCCGAACGCGAACCAGGTTCTACAACCCTGAGGTGCCGATTTACTCCTTGTGCCACGCGGCCCCGCACCGAGTTAAGGAACAAAAAAGCACTCATTCGCATACACCTGCGGGCTGCCACGCATCAGCGAAGAAATTAATTTCTGCTCTTGTTTAGCGGTGGATTGATCTGTAACGGTCGCTATTAATCTAGTTTCTTTCCTCTCGTATGCATTCGCCCCGTACGTAGACGTGTATGTGACGTGTTTTGCTTTATTTTTAGAAAGTTCAATTAAATTATTATCAACTTACGCTATTTTAATTGTACCTTTTGGTCATGTAGAGATATTAAAATAATTTACAGCCGATTATACTAGCAACGCACCCAAACCCCGGTGGAAGTAGTTACAATGTAGCTTGTGATTGGATCCGGATATAATGGCGGGATGCGCAGAGAAAAACTGTTGTAATTTAAGTCATGTCTATATTACAGAAAGATGCTCATCGATGAGAGAGTGTGTCTTTTTATCCGTCAGCCCTCAACTGGTCCTTAACGAACACGTGAGAATCTTGGATGAACTTGCCATTGTGGACAATGAATACACTCATTAGATCGTTGTACTTTAGATTGGGTAGAAGCTGTGGGAGGCACGACGAAAACAAAACGCAAAACATTAGATTGATCTTGCTCGGCTGCAAACCATTCGAATTAGTCTTACTTTTGGCGTCACGAAGAAATACTGGGACTGGCCTGGCCGGCAGGTTTCATCTACCAACATTTCGAACACCTTGCGCTCGTTTCGCGGATCCATGCCCTGGTTGATCTCATCCACGCAACGGAACGGAACGTGCGTGATGTGCTGTAGCGACAGAGTGTAGATGGCGATGGCGACCGCCCGTTCCCCACCGGATTGCACGTGCCGATCCAGTGCCTGTAGCTTCTCCGTGTTGCGATACTTGACACGAATTTGGATGCCGTACTCGTCGTAGTCACGCTAGGCGGTCAGAAGAGAGAAACAAAGTGTTACTTATTATAAACCATCTATGATCAAACTTTTTGCTATTTATGTAGGGCGACGAGCATATGTTGACCCTATTACGGAGGGTACCCCCAAATTAATTAATTATATATCTATTCGTATAAATCCCTTTGATTCCCTCCTGAGAGACGGTATAATAACAAAAGTGGCCTAAAAATGGTGAACTAGTCGTGTTTGAGCAGTAGGATAGGATGGGGAAGGACGCTAAGCTCAATGTTTATTTTCTCCTTAATAATCTAAATAAGTCATCCAGCAATCTAAATTGATTCTTTTTTGGGGTCTTTACTATCATCTATTAGTGTCTTTGATGTTAAACATCATAATATGGGTTAAGCAATCAAGAATGTGTAGTTTTAGTACATCCCTACACCCCGGGGCAAGATGGGCAGGCTCAAATACAGTCATATTTTAGTAATAATCGGTCCTATAAAAATATTTAGGGACAGGCTGTTCATGGATATTGTGGACACATTATTTTGAGAATGGATTCCATCCAACAACAGAAATTGAAGGATTTCCGGTGTTGGCCTAGTGTGTTGCACAAAATTGCAAAACTCAGTCGAGTTTGCGAGTAGCTAAAGTATCTGACTTGTTTCTATAAAGTCTAAGGCTCCTCGTCGTATGTCCTTCTCGAAATCTACAATATTACGGACTATCTCTTGCTCATATGTTTCTGTGAAAACAGTTTGATAGCGGTCTAACTTTTCATCTCCAAGTCTAAAAAATTGTCATTGCACGGAATTCTCTTATTAGAAAACCTGTTTAATATCACAGCTTCGATCGCGGCACGTATGTTACTACATTCGGGAGCTTGCGGAATCAAAACAAGCACTTTTTACAATGACATCGCGATCATGTGTATCGCGAAGGGCTTGAGTGTTTGTACGTTAACGTGTTCGATCGCGTGAGTTTCAATGTCGCTTGTGCTAACGTGTATGTAACTTCGCGTGTATAAATTATGTTTCATGACCGTGTGTCCTTTCGCATATTCAGGTGTTCTTGGATGATTGCGAGTGGACTGTGAATCTGATACTTAATTTTCGGCTTACGGTTAAGATGCTAGAAGAAAATGAGTTCTATCATATCACTAGAGTTCGTGTGCATAACTTTGATTTCATAATCGTGCGGCCATTCGCATATTCGCGTGCATTCTTGAACGATCGCGCGCTGACCGTCAATTTGGTGATTAATTTTTAGTGTATGGTACAGATGCATGAGTCTAGGACGGCTGGTAAATGACTGGGCAATTGGAAATATAGACCCGGTGGTTCGCCACAGTGGTCCTTAGCCTCTTGTTCAGGAACTCCTATCCCTACCTCCCCGCGGTGCCAGCTGGGGTACGAGTAAAGCATAGGAAAGATCTGGTAACCAACTCGTTGGGATTGTGGTCGTATGCTGACAGGGAAGGGGGGCACTGTGGTGGCCGGCCTAGAATAGCACTACGGATCTCCCGTTCCGGTGGTATGAGCCCACCAAACGGGATAACCCTACAATCCAAGGTGTGATGCGACTCGTGCTAACGGATGAGTGGTCGAGGGGGTGAAAAAGATGCCTGACCGTTAACGGAGCCTGTGGGGTACCTGGGCACCCCCCACAGTAAGCGTCCCTTACCACATTAATGCGGAGCTTTGGCGTGGCGGACCTCTTTTCTCGCGCTACCCGTGGGATCTAGAATGAGTCGTGAAAATAAAATTAGAGATAATGAGAGCAAAGTAGGAGATGAGGAGGAAGTGACGAAGGTGGTGAACCCTTTGCCAAAGGGGGTTTGGAGAGGTCTCCTTCCAGAGAGGGTGACAGCGGAGCGACGGGGACTGCAATCAACAGCACCGGGGGATCTTGAGGTATGCGGTATGCTAGGAGATAATCCCATCAACACGCTTGGCGGACCACTACCCGCGATGCGGGCGGTAGTCGAGCAGCTCGATAATATTATCGAGTTTACGAGCGGAAAGCAGAACATCAATAAGGAACTGAAACAGTACCTGCTGGTGCTCCGCCAGGCTGTTCGATTCGCAAGATAAGAACAGGAAGCTTATATGAAGAGGGTGGCGGGAAGAATGAAGGCCGATAAAGGCATCCAAACGATGGCCCAAGAGGCGATAGATTTCGCCTTAACGGCCACAAAGAACTTGTTGGAGGGCAAGACCGCGAAGCGGCCCAGGCAGTCACCAGGTGAAGGCGCGCGGGGCAACGCCAAACGACGTGCAACCAGTAAGGCCAAACGTCGTTTGGAAGGTGCGGAACTGGGTGCAAAGGATCCCGTAAGTTGGCGATCGAAGAAGGCGTCTTCTCAGCTTAAGAAGGCGAAAGGCACCAACCAGTCAAAAAGTGTTAGGCCACAAGGTACCAGCCAGCCGGCGCCATCGGCAGAAGATGGCGAATGGCAGCTGGTCAGTAGATCTAAGTGGAAGTTGAGCGCACCTCGACCCGCGAGGAAGGTCAAGGAAAGGGGAGAGGCCTTGTTGGTGAAAACCGACAAGGACAGTTATGCCGAAGTCCTCAAATCGATGCAGGCGGCCGAAAGCCTCTCGAAACTAGGACAGGATGTGCGCAGCGTTAGACGCACCAAGACCCGCTAAATGATCTTGGTGCTGAAACGCGGTGCACAATCCAGCGGGGTGACGTACAGGAAGTTAGCCCAAGAGGTCTTAGGAGACGGCGCTCGGTCTGAGGTTGTTGGGTGCGGAAGTGACCCTCCAGTGCAAGCAACTGGATGAGGTTACAAACGCAGAAAACGTCGTCGCGGCCGTCAAGGAACAGTGTAGCGTAGAGATCGGGTAGAGCTCTGTACGCCTAAGGGAGCGACTGCTTGGCACGCAGGTAGCTTATTTCAAGCGACCGGTTGCGGATGCCAAAAAGGCGATCGGAAAAGGGAAGCTGAAGATCGGCTGGTCAGTATGCCCAGTAAGCATACCCCAGCCGCCTTCAGTGGAAAGGTGTTATCGGTGTCTGGAGCCAGGCCACAAGTCATACGACTGCAAGGGCGCAGACAGGGAGGAGGGACACAAGGCGCAAAAATGCGATAGGGAACCGAAATGCCTTATCTGCGCCAGCAGGAAGCAAGGTCGTAACCATGTTATGGGCGGACCTGTGTGTCTCTTCGGGAAGGCCGGTAAGAAGCCGTGAACGTAACACAGCTGAATCTTAACCACTGCGTATCTGCTCAGCAGCTGCTGTGGCAGTCGGTCTCGGAGTCGAGAACAGATGTCGACCTCCTATCCGACCCGTACAACGTCCCTGCTGATAACGGCAACTGGATGGCGGACGGGTCTAGAATGGCGGCAATCTGTACAACGGGACGGTTCCCGGTCCAAGAGGTAGTACACTCCTCTGCGGAAGGTGTCGCGATTGCCAGGATCAATGGTGTGTTCTATTGTAGCTGCTACGCTCCACCAATGTGGCACATAGAACAGTTCAACCAGATGATCGACCTGGTGGGCCGGAAACCGGTAGTCATAGCGGGAGACTTTAACGCTTGGGCAGTAGAGTGGGGCAGCCGCTGTACAAATAGAAGGGGCCAAGCGCTACTGGAGGCGCTTGCGAAACTCGACGCTGTGTTAGCCAATAATGGCTCCGCTAGCACATTCCGTAGAAACGGGGTGGAGGCATGGATTGACGTAACGTTGGCCAGCCCGGGTTTGGTTCCAGGCATGGAATGGAGGGTAGACGAGGGCTACACCCATAGCGATCACTTAGCAATTCGCTTTAGGATCAACTATGTTGTACAGCATCCGAGGGCGGGAGATCCCAGGTACGCGGGTGGAAGTCAAATCACTTCGACATCGAAGCTTTCACCGCGGCCCTGGGACTGGAGGCCAACACCGATAGTCTAAGCGGGGATGCGCTGGTAGCTGTCCTATCACGAGCGTGCAACGCCACTATGCCAAAGAAAACCCTGCCAAGAAACGGCAGATTCCCGGTATACTGGTGGAGTGCCGAGATTGCATCCCTACGATCAGCCTGCCTCAGAGCTAGACGTAGGATGCAATGAGCCCGCACCGAGGATGCAAGAGAGAACCGCCGTGAAGTGTTTCGAGCTGCGAAATTGGCCCTTAACAATGCCATTAAAAGCAGCAAGAGAGCGTGTTTCGACAACCTGTGTGAGAGTGCCAACGCGAATCCGTGGGGTGACGCCTACAGGATCGTGATGGCCAAAACAGAAGGGGGCTCTTCACCCCCAGAACGGTCTCCGGACCGGTTGGCGACGATTATCGAAGTACTCTTCCCGTGTCGAGCCACAAGCCCCTGACCCCTGCACCGCAAGACATTGTGGGCGTGGCCGAAATGGTGGCTCCGGTGACGAATGAAGAAATACTCGCAGTGGCAAACTCCCCAGCAATGAAGTCGGATGGAGTTCCAAACAGCGCTCTCAAGGCAGCGATCATAGCGAACCATGTTCAGGCTAGCTATGCAGAGATGTCTTCACGAGTGCCGCTTCCCCGATAGATGGAAAAGGCAGAAATTGGTGCTGTTGCCGAAGCCCGGGAAGCCGCCAGGCGACCCATCGGCGTACAGACCAATCTGTCTGTACGACACGACTGGCAAATTGTTGGAGAGGATTATCCTCAAAAGGCCAAGCCCGTACTCAGAAGGCACGGACGGCCTGTCAAGCAACCAGTTTGGTTTTCGAAAGATAAGTCCACGGTTGACGCTATCAATTCAGTGATAAAGACTGCCGAGATAGCGATCCAACGAAAAAGGCGAAGAACTCGATACTGTACGTTAGTGACACTTGACGTGAAGAACGCATTCGACAGCGCAAGCTGGGATGCTATCGCGGTCTCGTTACACCGGCTTAGCCTACCGGATCCTGGAAAGTTACTTCCAGAACCGCGTACTGCTATACGAGACCGATGCCGGTTAGAAAAGGGTTCCTATTACCGCCGGAGTCCCGCAGGGCTCGATCCTAGGACCGGTATTATGGAACCTCATGTATTGCGAGGTTCTGAGACTAAATTCCCTCCTGGGGTCAAGATCGCGCCGACGACGTAACCTTGGAGGTCTACGGGAATCTCTAAGGTAGAACTAACCGTAGAACACGCGATCAACACGGTGGCGGAATGGATGAGCGCGAGCGGCCTGGAGCTCGCTCAGCATAAGACGGAGGTGGTTATCGTCAACAACCGCACGGCGGCACAACATGCAGTTATTCATGTGGGCGAAGTCGCAATCACTTCACAATGGAGCCTGAAGTCTCTCGGAGTCATCATAGACGACAAGCTGACCTTCGGCAGCCATGCCGACTATGCATGCAGGAGGGCTTCGACGGCTGTTATGGCATTACCGAGGACGATGTCCAACAGCTCTAAGGTGTGCGCCAGTAGACGTAGATTACTGGCAGCCGTTGCCGTATCTATCCTTAGGTACGGCGAATCGTCCTGGGCGAGAGCACCGGGAGTAACCAGAACTTCGGAAACTGGAGAGCACCTACCGCTTGATGTGTCTCAGAGTGATATCTGCCTACCGCACGGTATCAAACGATGCATCCTGCGTGATAGCGAGCGTGCTGCCAATCGGGCTGGTCATCCGGAAAGACGAGGAGTGTTTTGAGCTGCGTGGCACTTGAGGAGTCCGCGAGCGTACCAGGGTGGGTTCGGTCGCCAGATGGCAGCGTGAGTGAATCCACTTGAAGCATTAGTATCGATCGTATTGACTTTGCGTTTAGATCAGAAAATAAAGTAGTCTGTATTGTAACCTGTTAATCCGCACTATTTCACTTCCTGTGTCCTAGAGTTGTAAGCATTCAAATTCCACCAGATATTGCATGTATCTAAGACATATCGGTATTTCGCTCCGGTAGTTAGGGGTAACGTCAGGGTCATATTCAGATCAATGATAATTTGAAACATGACACTGATGATGCCTGTAAACTTCGGAGTGCAATACCTGGGCATGTCTTAGATACAAGTAATACATTTTGGAATCTAAATGGTTAAAAAAAATTCTTTTTACAGGTGAGGTGGATAAAATTTGAGAATTTTATCCACCTCACCTATTCAACGCTCAATATATCAAACCGAACGTGAATTAATTTGAAAATAAATGACACATTGGAAGAGGCACATACAACGTAACTGAGAAGAAACTCGCCTTGAACACACACACTGCTGTACATAGAATGTTTATTCTTATCCGAAATAAATGGCTAATGGGTAGGATAATTTTAGTAATGGTAGCAGAAGAAACTCGATAATTGATCGATTATATAGCACACAGATTAACACCGTGATTTCAAGCAAAATTCCAAAATAGATGCCAATAAGCCATACGCAATAGTTTTTAGAATGAGCAATGTACGACTCTGAAACTCGAATTAAATTTATGTTATCAAATAAGTTAATAGCAATAAATGCCAGAAAATAAGTTCTGACTATGTAAAACAATCAGAAGCTTGTCTTAAAAGTGAATACTCTTCCCTTCGAGCTATTAGCTGCACTGCTTCTCGCACGGATATTCCGTGTGCGTGATCTTACGTATATAAGTAACAAGAAACAAAAAAAATCTTGTCTGCAAAGGACAAGTGATAAGTAAACAAGTTGGGAATAGGACATGGGTAAACAAGAGCAAAGAAATAGAAAAAATGAACGCTAGGTAGGAGCTCGTTATAATATATACATACATTCCAAATTTTTAAAAAATGAAAAAAATCGTTCATCAACAGTTATTTCATTCAAGCTAACGAACTAAAGAAACTCCCCAAAGCACCCTAAAATAATGAATAAAATAAACCGGTAAAAACTCACCTCTCCATTCCTGGTAATCTCCACCTCGCCAGCAAATCCCATCGTGCTCATAAACCGCGTAAAATTCCCATTGATTACCTCCACCACCCGACTGATCTCCGGATACCATTGATCGTGCAGCTGCTGCAATTCCGCTTCCAGCGCATCGCTACTCTTCGTAGAATCTCGAATAGCATCTCTCAACGACTCAATCTGACGGCAGCGTGTTTCGTACTCTTCCAAAATGTTTCCATTGCTACGAGCCATACAATCTATTCGAGCCTGCAGCTCCTCCATGTGATTATTCAGTTCCTCCAGCTGGTCCGGTAGTTTCTCAAATTCCCGTTTGTATGGGAACTGATCGTTAGTCGGGGTGGTATTATTGGTGAGTCCTTTCGCAAAGATTTGTTTTCGCTTCAGTCGCTCCTTCACGTCGTCAAACTTTCGACCAACCATATCGTGGCTTTTCTTGGCCGCGTCCAGTGCGTCTTCCGCAGAGCGGACTTCACTCTCGAGTTCTGCATTTTGGTTCATGAAAATGGACAGTTTCACCTTGTACGCTTCGTGTTTCACCGCAGCCATTACATACTGATCCAAAAGAGTTACTTTTCGCTGCTGGGCTTTCATCAAATCTTCTATTATTTTCTTGCAAGAATCTTTGAATTTAGCCTTCTCTTTGCTGACATCTACAAGTCGCGCCTGCAGATCAGCGCACTTTTGCTCTGCCCGTTTAGTTTTTATCTTGATCTGCTGGTAGCGGGAAAATTTTTCTTCGATTTTCCGACGTTCCACGGTTAGCTCAGTGCACTGATCCTGAACGGTTTTAATCTGATCCTCGATCTGGTTTCGATGGTTGCGAATTTTGTCACACTCTTTGACCAACCGCTGAAGCGTTCGCTTCCGTTCATCCAGTACTTCCGGATCGACATTTTTATTGAGCAGGTTCAACGTATGCAGTTCATCGCAGCGGGAACTTTTCTCACCAGTGTAGCGGGATTTGCTAATCATGAATCGGTTCGATGGCGTGAAAAAGAGTCGAATTTCATCCGGAATTTTAGAAGTGAGCCGGGAGGTTTCATTCGTGCCAACCGGTACATTGTGCAGGTTGTACAGTTTGCACAGAAAGTTTAGAATCGGATAGGGTCCATCGATCATGTCGATCAGATATGAGCTGAAACCGTATCGTCTGAAACAAAATTAAAGTTTATGGTTAAACCTTTGCCATTCAGAACATTTTCGGTGACAGAAATAATTACTCTAGTTGATGGATAGGAATTCGAGGGCGATACAGCAGCTCTTCAGCAGGTTCCGAGAACACAACATTTACGCCATCCAGACGCATTTCTTGCCGTACCTTTCGCAGGAACAATGCCATATCATCTCTATCTTCGCAGGTGAACGCAATCAGATCTCGCTTACCTATCGTGTTTTCAAGATACTTAGCATTGTCGCTGTTCAAAACGTTCAATTCCAGAATGATCGGTTCGTAGATTTTTCCACGGAACAGGTGCTGATTGTCCCGAAGCCAGAGCGTCGCCTGGTACGTTGAATCAAACTGGGACTGCAGTAGCTTTAACTTGACTTGGCCAACGTTTTCCAATGATTCGATCCGTCTCTGAACGCTAACCATCTCAGGTTTAAGATCGTTTTCGATCTTCTGATTCAGCTCATTTCTTCGCCCAATCAGTAGATCACATTCATGCTTGAGCTTATTAATTTTGTCTACTAATACTCGTTTCTGATTCTCTTGGTCACTTTCCGAGCCCATATCTTGGTAGGCCTGCTTACAATCCTGCACGGCCAGTGAGAGCGCCTTTTTAGCCTGCTCCAATTCATTCTCTCGATTGGCTGCATGGGAAATGGCGTCCTGCAAGTCCCGTTTCTGTTTACTGATCAAATCTTCCATCTGTTCGGTTTTTGTCTCCATTTGTCGCAGCTGCTCGGAATGTTTGGAAATCTCGTTATGTTCTTGCGTTATTTTACCGTTCAGTTCGGCTTTCGTCTTGTTCAACTTTGTTGCTTTCGTCTTCAGCGGATCCAAACATTTTTGCTTAGCGTCTAGGTTTCTATAAAATAAATTGTATCATGATATTGAAATATTTTCTAAATAGATGCATTTACTTTTTCGCTAGTTGAACGTCTGCTTTTATCGCTGTGTAATCCGTAAAGATTTGCTCGTATTCCAACCAAGCCTTACGAGCGTTGCAAATCTCCACTTCCGTTTCAAACTTTTTCCTAGCGTTCATGGTATCAATTTGAGCACGAAGTTCCTCGTTCTTTGCCTCAGCCTCCTTCAGTTTCGTCAAATTGTCCGAACTCGATTTGGAAACATTCTTCTGTTCCTTCCGTTTGTTCATCAGTTGTTCCATCACGTCAGACATTTGCGCCGAGCAGACCGATGACTGTGTATTTAGCAGCAGCTCCCGCGGGTTCATTTTTGTGAAATCCTGAACACGATCCTGTGGTAAAAACTGACACAAATTGTCAATCTGAATGTTCAGATCCCGGATCCGCTTTAGAAAGTCCTTATGTGAGACTTTGGTTCCATCGATATCGAAGCGGTCCTTTCCGTCCCGGTCGAACGTTCGATTGAACATGATAACGGCCCGTTTGGCGTTCTTATACAGGGCTACCTCGATTTTGGCAACTAATTTGCCGTTTTTAATGTAATCATCTATCTGTTGGAGGAAAATGGGCATTATTAAAGTTAATTCAATGATGAACGGTACCATAACGTACACTTCCAGACCGCGACAATAGCTTACAATGTCCTCCCATCCCAAGAACGATCGCGGCAACGATTGTGGATTTTCCCGTCCCATTGGGACCGATTATGATGTTGAGGTGTTCGTCGGGGTAAAAGATTGCGACATCATACGTTCTACAATAATCATAAACTATAATTGTAATTTTTTTGGGTACGGTATTGTTTTATTGAAACGGTATTCAAATTGTAATTGTAAGATTGTCTATAGACTGCCTGCCTTTGAGTTACACTTTACATCAGGCCGAGGAAGAGTAGTAGCACATAATATAACTACTTACACAAAGTCCTTTACGGCAACAGATTTAATTTTTCCGATTATCGAGGTCATTTCCAGCGGTGTGAGTCGCAGGTTCGGATCAAGCGGAACAAAACGAATTCTGTTGAAAAAATGAACCGGCACGAGCCGAAAAAATATACATATTATGCTGTCACACAATAACAATCACCGAAATAAAGTGTAAAACACTTGATAACTCACTAGCAACATCTAAAACTATTAACAAGGAGACAATAATAAGCTAAACAAATGAAATTAATGAAAATGTTTGGCGCGAATACAAAACACTATCGGCCTGCTGGGGGCAGCCGTCAAAATATTCAAAAACCTGTTGTTTCACGTTTGAGTGTCATTCTGCTCGTATTCACGATAAGAACGATAATGTGGTTGGTGTCTCAAATGGCGGGCTAGCGATTTTCAAAGCTTCCGCTGGTTAACGCTAGGTGGCAATTGAGCAGTAATAGCAGCTTCAGCGCAACCTAGTTTCTAACTGAAAAAGTTATCCTAATGCGTTCATAGACAATCAGACGATATTGATCATTTATTTTCATCATACACTGAAACGAAGACCATGGTATAAACTACTATATTAGAGGTTTAAATTAAAAAGACTGTACCAGTGAATTTTGGTAGACAATATATCATACTTGACTTGAGTATGATTCCTGTCATTTGTACCATGTCCATTTTGACATAGAGACATGGTATTTCTTACCATTTCATGGCGATATAATGGTATTATCAACTATGCTTCCATTTTCATACATCGATTATATTTACCATAAACATGGCAGTTTTGAAAACTGTTAGTTGGTTAAAACTACTATTGGTGTTTACTATGTTATAGTACTACTATACTATGTACGGTATATGACCAAGATTTCTTTTATTAAATTTGGAACACTTTTGTTTATTACATATTTTATTGATTTGCGCATTAAAAATTTTGCGTGAAGAATTGCACATATATATTCATTGTAGCACTTTAGGTAGCACTCGTTAAAGCCAGGTTCCACGTCTTTATTTCCTTAGCTAGATGCCATCAAAAAATAAAATTTTGAGCGCCTTACTAGACGATTGTTTCAAGTGCGGAACTGTAATATTATGACCTAAAACGAAAATCCGTATTACAGAGTTTATAACAAACAAATTATAAGATCTTACCTATAAGAATCGCTTTCGTCGTTTGTTTCTAGGACTCAACATTGAGGTTATGAAGTTTGGCTGTTTTGTGGTATCTAATGAATGTAAAATGGAATCATATTAAATCTCGGAGATCATTTTTGTTAATATTATACTCACCGATGATAAATAGCGTGTTAGAAACGCAATCATTGAATATATATTGGTATCAATTCATTTGCCTTCGTTTCTAAAAAAACTACTTTATGCAACAAACAAACCCTCTTGGACAAACAAATCCTTTTTTTTCAATAACATGGCGGACACCACTTTCAGTACTCGAAAAACTACCATGTTCATAGTAATTTTAAAAGTAAGCCGTGTTCAGTTGAAAAACGCTAGTAATTCCTTTCATTATTATCATGCTCATGGTAAAACAGATATAAGTCCGAAGATCCATAGCAAGTTGAAACCAGATTCACAGTAAAACTGGAAATTTTAGTAGTTATATCAACCATAGAATAAAGGTTAAATTAAATACACAAAATAGTAAAAACCACAATGAGTGTTTTTCCGACCTATATGGTAGTCTCAAGCTTTTTCTGGTAGTTTAAACATTATCCATGGTAAATTTAACTTTTTATTGCAAATGGTTTTTTCAACCATGACTATGTAGTTAGAAGTACCATGTCGTTCTTTTCAGTGTAGTGTGAGTTGAAGTGATATGTTTAAAATATTGTACACCTAATAATTTTGGCTTTAGGTAAAATTTCTTGTTAAAAAGTAATATAATTTTTGCACCATGTGGTAAAGAAACAGAGGCAATATTGCAATACAATATTATATTAAATTTTGGAATGTGCCGGCAAGCGTAAATTCAATGGATGTATCCAGCCAAAAGAGATTATAACTACTAGAGGGAGCAAAGCGCTACTGTCTCCATGTATTCACGGACTGAAACATGGTTTTAAGTTCCGTTATTGCTAACCAGCCCGTGTATCAGGCTAACAATTCTTTGTATTTCTCTTCAATGGTCGTTATTATCGCTCGTATACGTGTATTTTACAAATCATCCGATACGCAAAATAGGAAATACATAACTTGATTTATAACATCTCGCGCTATCATAACTCTTTGTCTGTATAATGTGTTATCACTCGGAAGTTTTCAACCAAATAAATATATCGCAGAGAAGAAGTAGCGAATTCTGTCTAAATACCGTTACAATAGTGATCCGGCTCATTACGCATATAAGATTAGCTTTTCTAGTCAATACTCCCACGGTCGGCTGTGTGGAGTTCGAATTGCTTTTGTTTAGGAAACATAGGATACTCTGGGTAGCCGGTTGCCCAGAGTTTAAAAAAAAACAAAAACTAAACAAGATCTTTTCTTTTTCGAGTGTACTCGAAGATTAACCTTTAAATGAAAGATGGCCCGGATGGAAGAGTACAAGGAAGGGAAGAAGTTTAAAAAATTTCAACACAGTTGCGGCTCCTGAAGAAAAATCGGAATGAATATTGTAGACCTTAAAATGCTAAACCATCAAGAATCTTTCACAGAACTAGTGCACCCGGTTTGGGTGATCTGGGCAGCGTCGATTAATGAGGCATACTACGTTTGCGGTATAGTACACTGAAACCTCGATTTACGTAATTTTTTTACGAACTAAATTCGAAATAACGAACTCTTTTTTACGAACTAAATTCTAAATAACGAACTCTTTGTGAAAAGTTTGAATACGTACATTACAGCATGAAGTTATATACTCATGTATTCTTAGTTGATACTAATACAAGTTGGGTATTTTCGAAATGGGGTTGACGAATGCATGACGGAAATCGATGTCTTGAGCCATTCTGGAATCCAAGATGGCGACTTCCAGTTTTGATAAATTCTCTATAACCTTAACAATATGGGTATTTTCGGGTTGACGAGAGCATAACAGAAATAGAACCCATATTGTTCGTTATCAAGAATATTGCTCAACCGGCAATCGTCATATTGGACTAAGGTTCCAATTGTCAATTTTCATCATCTACTTGTCAAGCCCGTTCCAAAAATACCCATATTGTTTGGGTTATCGAGAATTTCGCTCAACCGGAAGTCGCCATCTTGGATTTCAAAATGGTTCCAATTGTCCATTTTCAGCATCTACTTTTCAAGCCCGTTCCAAAAATATCCATATTGTTAGGGTTATCAAGAATATTGCTCAACCAGAAGTCGTCATCTTGAATTTCAAAGCTGCTCCAATTGTCCATTTTCAGCATCTACCCAGTCAAAAAGGGCAAGTTGCTGGCTAATGGGGGGCTATTTGCCAACACGGATGCGCTAATTGCCCTTCAATTAGCCAGCAAATTGCTGGCAATTAGGGGGCTATTTCAAATGCAACATTTGGGCGATTTGCCGCCGTCATTTTTTAACCGCTCTACCCGCCCTTAAATCGCCCCCAAATCGCCCAGGGAACACGCCATTTAATCGCCCTTCATTGCCTAATATGAAAATTACAAATATTACTTATTTTCGGATCCATTATCTACTCACATAAACTTATCACTACACCAGGTAATCACCACCAAATTATAGGAAGGATCAATGGTTAAATTGGCATTGCACACCAAAACTTACCACAATCTGACTTTTATTAAGAGTTTAGGTCAAAGATGTTCCACTATATTTACACACGATTCCACAATTTCCCACATTCGTTGGCTAAATGAAGTGCACTAGACAAACAAAATACAAGCGAGAACACGCCAATCGTTTAAAAAAAGTATTTTAAGCTTAAGCCAAACATGAACCGCCATGTTTGAAAAACGCAAATACAACCAAGTCCTTTTCAGCCGCCAGAAAATTTGTCTAAGTGTTGACATTGCCTTTAAATCGCATTCGCAAATTGCATTTGTTCCTACGGGCAATTAGCACAGGCGAGTTGAGTTAAACGTCAAACTGTTTAAATCGCCTGACCATGTTCGTCCGCATTGACAGGGTACTTTTCAAGCCCGTTCCGAAAATACCCATATTACAAGGGTTATCGAGAATATTGCTCAACCAACGAATATTAATAAGAATGTGAAGCAAACTTTTTTTACGAACTAAATCCCAAAAAAACGAACACTTTTTTTACGAACTAATTCAATTTATGAACCCCCGGTTTGGTTCGTTAATGGAGGTTTCAGTGTATAGCTGAGCAAGTCATTGTAATAGTTGTATGCGTTGATTGTTAGAAGATTTCTTACGCCTAGATATCAACCATCTTCCAGTTGTGCGAGCCGCTCTAAATACGCCACCTAAAGATATTCGGACCGAAAAATGTTTGAGCATACTCAAAAGGATGAGACGAACCGCTGGTACAGATACAATAGCGTCTATCACTAAGCAGAGACTTGCTGTGAAAGCGATAAAATCTGTTAGATTCGGCCGAAAGGGTCACATTCAAAAAGCGTGGCGTCCGACATATCGGAGAAAAGCTCATCGTATTAGGGACCATCCATAAATGACGCAGCATTTCTTGAGGGATTTTTAACACCCCCTGACCCCATTGTCCCCGCAAAATTTAAAAAAAAAATAAAAAATAGAAAAAAGATGATAGTTATTCCCATTTAAAAAGCTACGTAGCATGACAAGACCCCCTACCCATCAGTCTATTTTCTACTTCTGCCCAAGTCAGACGTACAATCGAACCAAGTGAACAAAAACTAGCAACCTCTCGATCTAGTGTCCATTGTCTCGAGAACAAAGGAAACATTTAATTTAATCTTGCCATCATGAGTAAAGTTGACGAAAAATCTCTGCTCCGACCCAACACAGCGGTCGTTGACTTTAAATTTTGTTCAGTAAGATTGAGTTTTCGTGAGGTGGAATACCTGCTGAAGGTGAAGATGCAGCTTAAGCTCAAGGAGGTTATGTATCTACAGTATCATCATCTTCGTAATGTCGTACTCATATCATTCAACACGTTAGCACAAGCCGAACGTTTCGTTTTGCAGAACAACTTAAAGCACGTGGCTCAAAGTGATTAAGTTGGAATTAAGATTTCCGTGTACATAGAAAAAGACTATGTAGATGTAAAGTTACATGACCTATCACCACGTACCCCTCCTGATCTAATCGCAAAATACATGTCGCAATACGGCGAAGTAGAATCAGTTACACGTGATACGTGGAGAAATTTCTTCCCTTCACCTAACGGTGTTCTTGTGGTGAGGATGCGGATCGAAAAACCTATCCCCTCCCACTTGACTATAAAACTCAAAACCCACGAAGCTACTATTAATCAAACTACGTTATGCACCCATGACGAGCAAACTCCCACGTGCAAGTATTGTAATCAAACAGCACACCACGTACAACCTTGCGTGGAAGACACAGAGGAGAATGCATCTCTACCGATTGCCAAAGAATCCACGGTAAACCAACCCAAAAAAGAGTTTTCAATACCAATACCTGAACCACAAACGGTTGCCAAATTTGTGGCAGCTGTTCAGTCCATATTGACAACTGCCAAAGCAGCATCCAGCACCCCAGAAACCACTGTAAGCAACATCAGTGATGAAGATAATAGCAGTGACGACGGATTTACATTGGTCACCCGTAAGTGCAAGAAGCAGGAAAGAACATCTGGTCGCGAGCACCAAGGCACTTTTAACGATGATGAGCTTAATGTGGAGGACAGGAGAGAATTAAATGGTCCCCATGACGCAGTAGACGAGCCGCGAAAGAAGGTCTCCGCTCGCAATAAAAAGTTGCGCGCACGAGATCCAACGGACAATCAATAATATTTGCTTTATTTTTATTTTTTACATGTTGTAAACACATAAAAGATCCACGGCTCCGTTAAGCTACCGCTATGAGCCGTGTCAAATAAACGAAATAAAAAAAAGACCCCCTACCCCCCTGTCGTCACACATCATCACAAAATACAAAACTCCCCCCTCCCCCATATAATGCTACGTCATTTATGGATGGTCCCTAAACACATTTGCCACAGATCGCTGATTTTCGAAAAATAGTTGAATAATTTGAAGATGGTGAGCCAGTGTAAGTCGTTCCATTATGAAATGGCAAACAATACTAAACTACAATTGGCTCTCAAACGTGAAACTTTTTCGCTCGATGCGCCAACTGGATTTCATTTTCGGTACTAGTCAAATGATGATGAAAACATTTTCTTGCATTGATGGTATAGGATGGTTGTTCTATTTTAATTGTTTTAAAATAAATATCACATAGTTTCACAAAAAGCTTGATTACAGGTGATAAGAAAACACTCGTTCTTTCGTTTGACACCAAAACATTCAGTTGAACTCAATATTTTATTACGAATTATTGAGATCCGGAATTATTTTTGTATTGTTGAGGTTAGGTTGGTTGTTTTAGATATGGAAAATGTTTGTCTAGAAATTGGACTTATCAGTGGATAATCTCGACTACCAACAACTACACTCTTTAATCCAGTGATTTTTGCCCACCTTCGTGTTTTCTATCGAAATTTCAATCTCTGAATTTCATTTTAGTATAAATTGAAACCGGAAGAACAAATGTGAGTGAAGTAACCATAAATTTACCATCTGGATATTTTTCAGAGGTAGGAAACATATTTTCTTCACCAATATTACTTTTCATTAGAAGAAATAACGTTTAATTATAATATTGATTGAATTTAAAAAATTCAGAATTTACTTTCCAATGCGTTTTGACAGATGAAAATAAAAACATCATCATTGAACTTCCGTGCCCTCTGGCGGTCGACATCTAGCGTTAGATCACGAATAGCATGACAGTTTGCAGTTAGTACCCGTTAACTACTAGAAAATGCCCTGTTAAAAAACTTCATGTTGAACCACCCTGTATATGCCAAGGTTTGAGACTAAAATTAAGGACCTTGAAGTAAAATAAGAACGCTTTCCAAAAACCTCGAAAATAAGGACATGTCCTTTAAAATAAGGACGGTTGATAACCCTAGTATTAGCTAGTTGGTCTTTAAAAAATTCTAGATTGTGTGGTTTTTGAGGTCGCTCACACCAAAAAATAATGAAATTTAAACGACATGTAAATCAATACGAATGTAAACATACAAAGATTGAATCAAAAATTTGATTAAAAATTACGTTAAAATCAATTGGAGCATCAAACAGCATACTATTCTACACTTTCATTCGTGTAATATTACATGTCATTCATTTTACAGCAGTATTCGAGTAAAAATACATTGAAGTGCGTTGGTTTTCTGTTTAAAAAAACTGCAATTTTCATCTACGGGTAAAATTATAATAAAATTCGTTAAAGAAAGCACGACAAGTCGTGTGTATTTGTGGTGGAACTTAATTTTACATTTATATACATGCTCCAAATATGTGCATGAAAATAAACTTAAAATCACAAAATATTTTTTTCTGTGCTGATTACGATTCTGAATCGTCTATCTAATCAATGCCCGGAGGGCCAAGTCTCATACCGTTTGAATCAGTTTGTCGAGCGAGCTCGGCAAATGAATGTGTTTGTGCCAGTGGCGGATCCAGGAGGAGAGTCCTGGGGGTCCGAGCCCTTCTCGAAATTTTTCAACCGGTTGATAAATTTTAAAATAGTTTCTATTTTAATTAAATTTAATCTTTAATTCGTTCCAAATCAAATTAGACCACCAAAAATGATTTTAACTAAATGAGGTTATTATATATTACGTATTTTGTATTGTATTGTACAATGAACATTTCAAAATCGAAGTTTCGGACAACATCCGAAATTTTTTTCGGGATCCGTCCCCGGTTTGTGGCTATGTGTGTGTGCATGTATGTGATCAACAATTGCACATCGGTTACTCGAAGATGACCGAACCAATTTTATGAAACTTAGTCCCAAATAGAAGGTAAATCCCATAGGTTGCTGTTGAATTTCATTTAATTCCGAATTTCGGTTCCGGAGTTATGAGTTACTTCAACCCGCATACCAAAATAAATTGGCATGAAAACAAAATTTAACTAGCTGGTGTTTAGTTACACTAAAATCATGCGCAAGGTGAATAGAGACGAATTTCCGATGCATCTTTCGAAATTGAGCAATATTTAGTTTTGAGCTGTACGTCGCATCCGTCGATCCGATACCAACCTCTGTCACCTTCAACAGACGTCAAAATAATATAAATTCAAACGTTTCACTTGTGTTTGACTTTTACCGCAAATACTGAAAATTAAACAATTAAAAAAATTTAGCTGGAAATGCCGCCCCCAAATTTTGCCTTTTGTCAAATAAAAGGTAATATCTTCAGTTGTCAACTGAGCTTGCTTTTATTCACAAATCTTATCGAAACCAAAAGTTATAGCTCAGGCCCGTGCGCAGAAAATTCTCAAGAGGGGGTTTTGATTTGTTAACGTTTTTTTCAGAAGCCTGGACCTAGTCTTGTGAATCAAACGACTCAGCTCAACAAATTGGGTAAATGTTTGTTATCGAGAAGGAGTCATCAAAAGACATCGCTGCATACTGGTCGGAAACCCCAAAAGCGTGAACTTAATTCACTAGAAGCCAAACCATCGAATATTCACAGGGTATGTTTGGACGAATTGTTCGTAAGAATTCCCCACAACTTGATAAAAATTAAAATTAGGCATGGCTTACTGCCATCAAACTAAAATAATTAACTTTTTATGCTGACTTGGTAGAAAGTTGGTGTCTTCGACAAAGTTATAGAAATGCTCGTAGAATTAGTAGAATTTAGTTGAACAACTTGAACTTGTAGGATTTAAAGTTACCGATTTTTGAATATGCATATTCCAGAAAATGCGACATCAGAGCAGAAGACGACCATCACAGAAACTTTGGTCTCTGATGGTTTATATCAAATCAGCTCTCTTAGCAATTTGAACGGACGGACACTAGATCCAGCCTTCGTCAACGACACAAACGTGTTCGAATTGATCGAGCCTCCGACATCTATACTTAAGGTAGACCCTCACCATGCCCTTCGTTTTAAGATTTGACGCTAACGACGGCGACGATTCTAATACAACTAACGACGACCTTAACTTTGATTTTACTCGATGCAACCTGGATGAAGTCTCATCGGCCATTGGTGCTGTCAATTGGCGTGATACGCTGGATGGAAACGATTTGGATCAGGCAGTTTCGGCGTTTTACGAGGCCATATATGGAATTCTTCGCTGCAATGTTCCTGAAAAACGTACCACTAAAAGCAGATTATAAGTATTCGTGGTGGAACACTGAGCTTGGCCGGCTGCGCAACGTACTCCGGAAGCAACGTAAGCGATTCTTTCGTCACAGGGCCGACGACAACAAAGCTATTCTTCGACAAATTGAGCTGCAATATACCCGGAACAGTGCATTCGGTGAGTATCCCATCCAAGTCCAATGCAACCTGCGGAATAATCCCTCGACATTCTGGAAGTTTATAAATAGCAGAAGACGCTCCGGGGGTATTCCAGAAAATGTTTATCTGCGAGACAAAGGTTACACAGCCGAATCGATGGATCTTTTTGCAGATCACTTCCGCGATGTATTTACCAGCCCTCCTGTCTACCCATCGCAAGATTACCTTGAAACATTGCCAACCTATAATATCAGCCTAAACGCCCTGAAGTAAACGATGCCGATGTTCTGAGAGCTTTGTCCAGTGTTGACCCGTAGAAAGTGCCAGGATTGCGTGCCGCCTTTGTTCATAAAACATTGTGCCCGAGCGCTTTCTGTACCAGTAAGCATTATTTTCAAGCGCTCGATCGCGGAAAATGTTTTCGCTAGTGTGTGGAAAGAAACTGCTATAGTTCCTATCCATAAGGCAGGAAATACTCGTAATATTGAAAACTATAGACGGATCTCGCTTCTGAATTGTCTGGCCAAAGTTCTGGAAAAGATACGCTTGACAAGTTTTCTAGTTCCAGCCATCGAGAAGCGCCAGCAAGTTGATGCAATATATTTTGATTTCGCTAAAGCATTCGACAAGGTGCCACACAACATTGCGTTTATGAAATTGCAGCGACTAGGATTTCCTCCGTGAATAACCAGATGGCTAAAATCTTACCTTTCTGAAAGATCCGCTTTTGTTAGAATCGCCACTACATGCTCAAGCGTATTTGAAACGCCAACCGGTGTCCCTTAAGGAAGTCACCTAGGGCTACTTATCTTTACATTATTCATCAACGATCTCTGCACCCGCATAAAGTCTGGAAAACTGCTCTACGCTGATGATCTGAAAATCTTTCGCTCAATTGCATCGGGATTCGATTCAGCTGTGCTCCAAGAGGATATAATCAATATTGAAGAGTGGTGCTCACTGAATGGAATGCAGATTAACGTCGATAAATGTAAGGTTTCGGGCGCTCGACAACTGTAAGGCGCTGCGAATATACCCTTCAAGCGTGTGTCATCGAAAGCGTGGAATCTATCCGTGACCCCGTAGTGTTATTTGACAGGAAATTTCGCTTTTCCGACCACATCACAGTGACAACGGCTAAAGCTTTTGCAACATTGGGTTTTTTGAAATATATATACTGCGTACTGGTTCGGAGCATTTTGAGTACGCTGTACAAGTATGGGCGCCGTACAACGCCGTGTAAAGCAATCGATTGGAGCGCGTTCAAAGAAGCTTTGTATGGTTTGCTTTAAGAAAACTGCCATGGATCGACCCTATACGTCTGCCACCGTATAATGATAGATGTTTGCTGCTAAATTTACCAACGCTTAAGTCACGTCGTACCTTCTTGCAAAGAATGTTCATTTTCGATATGTTGTCGAGCAACATTGACTGTCCCGATATTCTCTCAAGGATTAATTTGTTTGTTCCTCCTCGTGTTATAAGAAACCGACCGATTTTATGGATTCCTAGGCACCGTACAGCATACGGCCAGAATAATCCAGTTGCTATGTTGCCGCAAATTTAACGAAACTTCCGAATTCTTTGACTATCATATTAGGTACTAAATCTAGTTATAAATCAGCGATCATAAACTTTTAACACTATAACAATAAGTCACTTACACTTAATCTGTACGGTTTCTGCCGAAGATCGAATAAATAAATAAAGCGATTTTTCTATGGCAACACCCTTAAATTTAGTTTTTTTTTAATATAACTTGTTCCACTGTGACTTTTCGTGCAAATCATGTTCCAAACAAATGTGAAGGCATTAAAACCACATAATATTCTTGAAGACTGCAAGTAAAAATACTCATTCATTTCAAAGTTATTGAAGATTTTAACATTTTTTACCATTAATTACAAAATTTCACGAAAAAAGCCGAAACAAATTTTTTTTCTTTGATTTTATAATGAAAAAGTAAAGAACATTACATAGTGAGCGTACCCTATTCATAGGATTCTAGAGTGCCACGCATCAAACCATCTTACCTTTATTATGCGTCTTGACATTGAAAATAGTGCCTACTTGTCCATTTTGATTTGCACCTTTTTCTCTTATAGTTGAACTTGGTGTAAAAAAAATTAAAATTCTTCAATAACCCTAAAACGAATGAGTATTTTTACAAGAGGTGTGCGCTGCGCCGCCGATGTCAGGTAAAATTTTTACATGCAGTCTTCAACAATATTTTTACATGCAGTCTTCAACAATAATTTATTTTTTCAACAATATTATGTGGTTTTAAAACCTCAACATTTGTCTGCAACATCGTTTGCCCGAAAAGTCACAGTGAAAAATGTTATATTAAAAAAACTAAATTTAAGGGGGTTGCCTTACAAAACGCTTTGTAAATCGATAACCTTAAGTCCTGCAAGTTCAAGTTGTTCAACAAAATTCTTTATTATGAGCATCTATATAACTTTGTCGAAGACACCAACTTTCTACCTCGTCAGTATAAAAAGTTAATTTTTCTATACTATGTTGCGTTTCGGCTTCGCCTCATCAGAAACCGACACTAACACATTGTCGGAATAGATTAGCGCCGGCTTGACGCAAATCCCTTAAAACTAAAACACACTATGTGTTTCAATCAAACGACTGATCAAACGTAATGTCCCGTTCGAGCAGAAGTTCTGTTTATGCCGATGAGACACAAGTGAAGCCGAAACTTGTCTTGGCTTAGCAGGCCTATGCGAAAGCACTATGCTATATTTCACCCTAAGGAGGAAAATTTGGTAAAAACCAAAATTTCTCACTAGGGTGAAAATTTGTTGGTAAAAACCAGTCTTTGTACAGTTTCGACAAGTTTCGGCTTCACTTGTGTCTCATCGGCATAAACAGAACTTCTGCTCGAACGGGACATCACGTTTGATCAGTCGTTTGATTGAAACACATAGTGTGTTTTAGTTTTAAGGGATTTGCGTCAAGCCGGCGCTAATCTATTCCGACAATGTGTTAGTGTCGGTTTCTAATGAGGCGAAGCCGAAACGCAACATAGTATGAAATAAGGATTTGTGCCCTCCTGTACAAAGACTGGTTTTTACCAACAAATTTTCACCCTAGTGAGAAATTTTGGTTTTTACCAAATTTTCCTCCTTAGGGTGAAATATAGCATAGTAATTTTTCTAGTTCAATCATAGTAAGCCATGCCTCAATTTAATTTTTATCAGATTGTGGGGAATATTCGTATGAACAATTCCTCCAAAGATACCCTGTGAATATATTCGATAGTTTGGCCTCTAGTTCACGTTTTTGGCATTTCCGACCACTGAGCGCTTCCTGCTGGCTCGTGGTAGATTCGGATTGGTTTGTAGTAGTTGTTAAGCCAACCGACTAAACCTAAAACCTCTTGTATCTCACAATCCTCATCCATCCGGGGTAACCGTTGAGTACTGCTTTAGTAGGGATTGTGTTCTTGCTTGTTTTGTTTTGTGTTAATCGTCATGTTTCTATCCATAGCTACTTTCGCGATATATCTGACCTGCTCAGGTCTGCTGCAAATATCGTCACCTGTTGAGGCATGAACCGATCCGGAGGTGTCGACCATAAGGATTTACATCTGTTTACAACCATCTTCCATCGGCCTTCTTATTCTTCCTGGTGCTAGTCGTTCCTATTTATCTGCTAGCTGGTGCTGAGAACTTCTCGGCGGCTATATTACACCCTATACCGATTTCGCGATCCATTTCGCTGCACTCCAACAAAATAATCATCAGCGGTAAAATTTCTCTAGACAACGATATCTCGATTTTCTCCAACTTCGTGTTTTTCCTCCTTGGCTTCTGTTGCTAGCACGCTAACCGACATCTGCTTTCTGCTCACTACTGTTGCCAATATCGAAGCTTGCCGAAACGTGAACAGATCCGAGAAGCCGTCCAACTTGACATTCTTCATTGACTTGTGACTAACCGAACTCAAATGACATTTCAGGTGTCAAAACGGTTTGTAGTATATTTTTTTCGTAAACAAGAAGTTAATAAATTTTTAAAAGTAATTCGAAACCCTCATGGGGGGGGGGGGGTTTGAACCCCCAACCCACCCCTCCCCCACCCCCTTTCGCACGGGCCTGTTATAGCTGTTTTCAAACTCTAAACAACATAAACATGAAAGGGTACACATCAGCGACAGTCATGAATGCTGATTTTGGTTTATTGTTATCATATTTTTTCATATTGTTTCATCAAAAGAAATAGTTTAAATATTCTTTGAAAACTTGTCAGGTAAGGTGTCGGTGAACTTAGCTTTATTTTACAAATATTGACTTTACAGTATCGATTTTGTTGGCTATTTTCGGCAAATTTAAGACTATCATCATGTTTTACCGCCGGCGTCGGCGGTAAAACATGATGATAAGTTATGTTCTACCATAGACCATGCGGTAGACTTGGGTGAAACGCCCAACTCCTACTCTGCAGAAGGCAAAAAAATTCTTCACATTTTCTTTCGATCATGCCCATATGAGCCTGCCTAGTTCTAGTTTTCCGTTCTAAGTTTATAACTGATTCGCTCTAGAATACCTATCCGTCTTTCAATTTCATTGCTTTCGTTTCTCTTAGTCTTAAATTTGCCGAAAATAGCCAACAAAATTGATACAGTAGAACCTTGCGGCAATTAAAACATAGTAACAAATATTGACTTTATTTGGCTATTTGGTCGGCATTAAGTCAGACCGGACTAAGTCGCAAAACAACGAAAAATGAGAGAATGATAGCACTGGATAAAGAATATCGTCAGCTATATTCGAATTTTGTCAGATTTGAAATATGTAACAATAAACAAGAATTATGGCAAAAATTAACTTCCAATCATAATGTAAAGGATGCTGCGATTCAAACTTTAAACTCGTTTTTCTCGAAATCAATATTTTGTCACTTAGTCCGGTCTGACTTAACATCGACCATTTGTTCATCATAGCTCCCCTGCTCAGTTTCCATTGCATTACACACACGGTGTGTTTTATAGAACAATTTTATTCGAAAAAAAATCGGCATCGCTAAAACTTCAGCATGTGATAGAATGGGCTTTTCCCTCTCATTTGAAATTAAATTAAAATTTTCTGTCGGGGGCTCCAGAACAACTTTTTTATTTTAAAGTTTTTTTTTGTTTGAAAATTTAGGTTTTTCAATGAAACTGGTTCACATTTTCGCCCCTAGGTAGTACTTTAGACATTCAAATATTACCAAAAGAGAGAATCTGATGGACAATATCATTGTGTACAACTTTGTAGAAAACTACATCGCGATCTAAAATCGACAGAGAAAGCTATTAAATTTTTATCAAAGTTTCTAGATTCGCACGGGGCCTATTGATTAAGAAGCTTTATTCCAAAAACATTTTTATTTGTAAAAAAAATGGATTGCCTTATTCTAACAGTGTGCTCAGAAGAAGATGAATGCTAGCAAAGTCCCACCTTTAAGCGTAAAAACATAATTCCAGATTCCACCGTTTTATGCGCACTAATGACATTTTAGGAGCCAGGAGATATAGAGAAGAGTAGATAAAATTTGAACGAAATTAAGACTCTTTTGAAAGATGCTGGGTAATGCAGCAAAATGAAACAGTTTTTTCTGTCACAGATAGATATATTTGTATCTTCTTTTTTTATTCACTCATTCTGGAGTATGCTTGATGTAATCTTGAATCAACCTTTTTGCTCGTTAGCATCTTGTGGGATATATTTGGCCTAAATTTTAACTTTATATTTGATCAAACTCGATTAGATATTCAGTCATTTGATTTGATTTCGATTGAGAATCCTGATTGACAGTTTCATGAAGGATAGAAAAATAATTCGATAAGATTTATGTTCAAGTTGGTTAACTTTTGGGAATCGCTGTACATTGAACAGAAATCGCAATAGTAAATGAGAAATAAAGGTTTTGTCTATTGTACGAAGATAGCGATCTCAATATAATAGTAGATATAGAAAGTATCAGCTTTACCCGAAAGACGTGTTGCTGTTAATGTCTTCAGATTCTGAACTGCACTGGCAACTCTGTCTTCTTGATATGTTGTCTTTGCTCTTATCCCATATAATGAGGAAAATTTTCAATAAACAGACTTTTTTTATTTCGATTATAGAGGTTTTAACATTAAGGTCATTCGCCTCTTCGGGATAGAAAAATCTCTTATGAAAAATTTCTAACCCTATTTGCGGGGTCGGGACTCGAACCCAGGTGCGCTGCGTACAAGGTAATCGATTTACCAGCTACGCTACGCCCACCCCAATAAACAGACTTGTATTACTTTGAGAATTTTCTGAATGTATGGTCCAGCCTGATATTTTCTTGTTATTTTTCTGTTGTGATCCGTGTACAACGAGTAACGACTCCGGAATTTCTTCTTAAAGGAAATTATAAAACATGGTTTTGTTCTTTTTTCTAAGGTTATGTGAAGTGTGTTCGACTTTGAAAGAAGGACAAGCAAAAATCTGCATCGATAAATTCTGATGAAATGAATCTACCCCAAAAGATAACAAACATGAATCCAAAACTCGAAGAGCTTTTTTTCTTTTTGAATCATCTTTCTTTTAATGTTGATAAAAACAAACAGGATTCTCAACCCAAAATTGCAACAAAATCCGTCTTGTTTTACAATGACTCGAACTGTCTACTTTAGTTAATTCAAATATAAAGCTTTGGATTTAAGCCAATTGTATTTTACCAGGCAGGATAGGATCAGGAAGAAGGAGACTTCTAGTTTACATTAGCTATTCTCTAGAGCGAGAAAAGAAATGAAAAAGGCATAATAAACCGTTACTACATTAATCAATATATAGGTATAAGATTATCGAATACATTTGGTCAACACCTTTCCACACCTCCTTGTTCATAAAGTGTCAATTTTGCCCAAGACCCGGAGAAATCTGAAAATATATTTTTTCTGCTGAGAATGGAACTTTGTATACATTGAAATTTATCTGAATTTACTGTTCATTTAAACCCAACATTTTTTGTAAGTCCTTGTTAATCGACTTCTTAATCCATAGACCCCGCGCACACTTAAAAACTGGTAAAATGTTAATAATGTTCTCGGGTGATTTTATATAGATTTATAGCATTCTACGAATTTGTAGACAATAGAATTGTTCATCAGATTCTCACTTTTAGTATTTTTGAATGTCTATAGTACCAATTAGTAGCAAAAATGCGAATTAATTTCATTAAAAAACTTAAGTTTTTATTCAAAAAACTTTAAAATAAAAAGTTGTTCTAGACCCCCCTACAGAATATTTTAATTTTACTTTCAAATGAAAGGGAAAAGGCCATTCATATCCCGAAGTTTCACAGATGCCGATTTTTTTTGAATAAAGTTGTTCGACATAGACACCGTGCACAACAATGTTGCAGGTACGGGTACCCCATATAAAAGTTCAAGATTAAATGTATGCCGCTAAAATATGTTTTTATTTTACTTCCAGCTCTTTGCTAAAGATATCCAATTTTCCGCTAAAACTACATAAAGAAATTCAGTCTTACATGCTACGCTCTAGCATATAGATATAGGGGATATAGAGTTAGAACTGTTTGCAAGTCCTGGGAAACAGTTCACCAACCGACAGGTGTAGCTAATTGACGCATATCTTACACTTTATCAGAATATTTAAACGGCAATATGGTGGCCGCCCGACCGAAGTACCGCGATAGCCTCTGAGTAAACGACATTTGCATACGTCTTTCCGAGCTGATGATATCGTAATCAAATTATGCGGATTATTGTTAGTCGCGGTCGGGTGGCTGCTGACTGGGCTGGGTGATGATTATGATTATACTGATCGGGGTTTGCTCTCGACAAAACCAAACATGCTTAAATATGTGCTCAGACACGGGATACGTTACATACATACGGAATGGCAGCATTTCCCAAAGCGTGAAATGGTTTTATGAATGCAAATTACCCATTACGCTGTAGCATAATAATCATAAGCCATGCAGTAGTCGGTCTTACTTGTGGTTTGACTCACACGTAGGAGGAGCGATTAAGACTCACTCGGTGGTGGTTTCAAAAATGATACCCTTCCCAAAGGATTTAGAAGCGGACGAATATGCGAATATCATTACCGATAACTATGGAGGATGACTAATTGGATCAGGTTCCTGCATAGAAGAACATCAGCAAGCGCGACAACAGTGGATTCCTGCGGGAACAATTCCGTAGTGTGTTTGCTACGTGAAAGGAACGAAATTTCATGCTGCTTTTCCAAATACCAGGAAATTCAAGCGTATGGATCTGAACAGGTTCGGAAAATCCTTTACACAAACAGTCAATTGTTCATTTTTCCATAATCATCATAGATTCAATTATAGGTTCGCCGGATCTCAGCAGACGAAAGGCCGGTCAAAGCGTGGCTGCAGATAATCCAATTTCGATCATACACAAACATACAATATCCTTACGTGAGTTGAGCGGGCTGTGGTTCGCTCATTTTGCACCCACTTACCGTCTGCTATAATCCTGAACTAATCCAATAAGTTATGCTGCTCGGTTGGTGGCTGAAGGAATTCAAGAACTCTTTCTGTGGATGTTTTCAGTGCGAAAAAATACCTAACATATTGCTCATCGGTACACTGTTTGTTACACTATTTATCTTATAGGCCTATATCAAAAATTTGCTTCTGGTAATTGTTATTGTAAAATGTTTTTCTGTAGATTGAATTTTGATTTCTCAAATTTCTCATGTCTATTTTCCTATCGTTCTACTTATTCCATAATTACTAACCGAAAAATAAAATCCCCAAACTCGAGAAGATAAAAACATCAAACTCAATTGTCTAATAATACCAACAATGACACTTATTGTCATCTGGTGGATAAAAGAAGAGCACTAAATTAATCGCCAATTGGATTACCGACGACGTCCCAGCAGCACCGGATCCCGTGTAGATGTTCATCGCGATTCACGTATGTGAGACATGAATCGAGATGCCATGAAAAGCAGTTCTCGCGTCAAATAAGCGCTGCACGACTTCCCGTGGGTGGTGGTTGTAATAGAGTTATGGCCAAGTATCGCTTCTTCTTCTGCGTCCCAGTTGTGCTTTCCACCAAACCACACCACACCGCGCTCCTTGGCCACACATCATAAAACGAAATATTGGACGTGACCGAAATCTAATAGAACAAATTGTATGCTTGTTTAACCGAACGCCCCTCGGTTTCGGAATCGGCCGGTCGTCGTTTGTTTCGGATAGCCTCCGGGGGTCTCCGCTGGGAAATGCGGGACTACCGAACGAGCGGAACGCAAGGTGCAACATTATAGCCCTGCTAGCTGCCTGTCGGGGTCGGTTGGTTGGTTAGTTGGTTGACTGAGAGGGGCAACACTTTTTTAAGAAGTTATTTATTAGTTGAAACGATAACCTATGATTAGTGGTTGACGTAAATCATACCGATGACAACTGTTTTTTCCAATATCCGCTGGTGTTGTGGGATCGGTACGGATTTTGCATGGTCCATTTTTTTTGCTCCGGAAGGCGGTGTTAGAAGAAACAGCCCCTTTGACGAAAGTGTCGGATGTGTTTACTTTTTTATTTGTCCAACTGTTCGCATATTACTTACAGCAGTGGACTCCTTTGCAGTGTCGCCTCGTTGAGAGGTAGGTAATGAGATGGCATTTGTATGGTTACTTCCATGGGTTTGTATGCGGCGATATTTATAGTAATCAGGTCATTAATGAAAGTAACACATGTCATAAAAGGAAATGATCGTAATCGAATAATTGCTGTTTTAGTTACGATTCAACATATTTTTTTTGTTACTTCAATTTTTATTATATTTATGTGGCTTTGAAAATAAGAAAGGACAAAATTAACCCTTTCATGTACATCTCTTTTCTAGTTTATATAGAGTTCCAAAACTATATTTCCTTTGAACTGATGGGGTCAGAAAACACTACAAACTTGATTAGATTGAGCTAGAAGCTTCTCACGCAGTGTTAGAAGCTGCCTAATTTCTACCTTCCGATGCCCAATTGAATGCAAAAGGTAATCAAAGAAAGTTTATATTGACAGGCTTTAAAGGGAGAACACGAAATTATTGCGACACATTCAACAGGGCATAACTTTTTTACCATTGGGTAAACATCAACCAAATTTTGCACACTTTCCCATTGATGTGTATTGTTTACATGCTGTCAAACTCGAAGTCGTGTTTTTCGATTCAACGAAAATGGAGGTGAACCAACGCGAGTCGAGAGAACAAATTCTTTCCAAACACCTGGAATTTCCTGACCTGTCGCACCGGCAGTTGGGAAAAATGTTGAACATTCACCATTCAATCGTCTCCAGAGTGTTGAAGCGGTTCCAGGAGCGGTTGACGTTGGACCACGGCAAAGGAGCTGGAAGAAAACCGGGACCGGAGAACAAAAAGACGGAGGAAAAGGTGAAGCGGATGATTAAAGCAAATCCCAACGTCTCAAGTCGTGATTTGGCTAAAAAGATCGGCATGTCGCAGAGCTACGTCCAGAATGCAAAGAAGAGAGCTGAACTACATCCATACAAGGTACAGAACTTCTCAAACCGCGATGAGCGGAAACAATCGATGGCTAAAACTCGGGCACGGAAGCTCTACGAGAAGATGCTGACAAAACATGGCTGCTGTGTGATGGACGACGAAACGTATATAAAAGCCGATTTTAAGCAAATTCCGGAGTTGGAGTTTTTCACCGGCAAGAGCAAGTTCTATGTGGACGACAAATTGTCAATTGAAAATGTCGAAGTTCGCCTCCAAATATCTCATTTGGCAGGCCATCTGCTCTTGCGGACTGAGGAGTGAGCCTTTCGTGACAAAGGGCACAGTAAATGGCGAGATCTACAAATCTGAGTGCCTCGAGAAGCGCCTTTTGCCGTTCTTGCAGCAGCACGACGAAGCTCCGCTATTTTGGTCAGATTTGGCATTATGCCACTATTCTAAAAGTGTCCTGGAGTGGTATGAGACCAATTCTGTCCATTTTGTTCCAAAGGACATGAATCCGCCAAACTGTCCGGAGCTGCGCCCGGTGGAGCAGTACTGGGCAATGATGAAGCGGGTACTTCGGAAGAGCAAGAAGACAGTTAAAGACGAGAAGGACATGTTAAGAAAATGGAAAAAAAAACTGAGAAACTGGTACCGGATGACACTGTAAACACATCAAGCGAAAATGCGTTCAATTTTACTTTCAAGGCTCCATCGATTAACTTTTCTTTTGATTTTGGAAGTAAATATATGTATAAAACTACCCTAAAATTTTGGTTTGATTTTAAACATTATAAGAAAATTGGCATGACATTTTCGGTGTCGCAATAATTTCGTGTTCGCCCTTTATCAGTTCTTCAAAATATTTTGCGACGTTGAATGAAACTGTCCCTGGCAGCACTGCTCTAGCGGAATCCAACCAAATGAATTACAATAACCATGGCTAATTCATATAACTCTTAGTGCTGAAATGAAAAGCAGTAGTCTCATTTGTTAGCCTTACTTGCATAGCCGGCTCCAGCTGGCTGACAAAGGGGGAGGGGGAGCTTATCTTCCTGACAAAATAGTGTCGAATGTTGGAAACGTATTCTTTAACACCGTTGAAATCGTTGAGATTTGGCGAATAGCTGAACGAATCACATCATCCTTGAATGAAATCATGATTTTGTTCTCAAATCCGTGGCGTAGCTAAAAATTTGGTTTGCGGTAATTAGAGTTTGATCAACTACTGAAAATTCAGAAATATGAGTAGACTAACAGATACCACTCCAGTGGCGTAGCCAGAAATTTGGTTGGGGAGGTTAAGTCAAACCCAACAAGCTGTCCAGAAAACACCACGTTACGAAGAATCAGGAAGAAAATGCGGATCGGAACAATCGGTCGAAGCTTACGTATCGAAATACGGACTATGATTGAATGTTCGGCACATCGAACTGCCAGTCACTTTGCTTCCCTGGGATCGAACGAATCCTACACGATGAGCTGAAAACTCGCAACTTCAAAGCCTATGTAGGAACTTTGCTTGACGGGACAGAATATGTTGAAAAGCGGGCATCGAGCGGTTACATTCTACTAGAGAGACGGCACAACAAACGAGTTGGGAATCCGCTTTGTAGTGCTGGGCAAGATGTGCCAACGCGTAATCAAGTAGCAGACGATCAGCGAATAGATGTATGTGTGGATCAATGGCCATTTATACAACTACAGCATCGTCAACGTGCACTGCCCTCACGAAGCGTGATCCGAGAACGAGAAACGAAGGATTTTACGCGCATTTAGAGCCCGCGTCAGAATGTGAAGCTCCTCATCAGCGACATGAACGCCACCCTTTAGATCACCTGATTAACAAACTGAGAACTAAATCGACCACGTTCTATTGAACGGAAATTTATTCTCCGACATCACAAATGTTCGCACCCTCCGCAGTGCTAATATAGATTCGGAATCCCTTCAAAACGTTCGGGATACCGAGGCGATGGAGCCTCTGTAGAGTTACGACAATTCTACGAGTAGGTAAATCGCCCGAGCAAAGGTTATGTGCCACAGGCCGACATATGAAGAGATACTAATGGAGACTATCTCACGACCGAGTGTGAGCTGATCGATAAGTGTATTATGACGAACATCGAAATAGCAGTAGACGACGAGAGTATCGCAAGAATCAGCCTGGGAACATGCTTGGCCGACGACAGTTTTCCAGTGCCGAATCTACCTAAGATTCATGAGGAGACCGGACGGTTGAGAACTGATAAAGCCGCTGGCAAGGATCAACTGCCTTTTGAGCTGCTGAAACACGGAAGAGAGGCGTTGGTTAGAGCATTCCACTGGGTTGTTTTGAAGATCTGGGAGAAACAGATTTTACCGGACTGGTATGTCCCATCTATAAAAAGGGTGTTAAGCGGGATTGCGGCGTCTTTGTGCCCTACGAGCACACAAACAACAATGAACCGAGTGAACAGTACTTCTTGATACAGCAAAAGACAACGCGGCCTTAGACTGATTGGTAACTAAAGTATATAACCCTTTCATGCCCAACTTTTTTTCTAGTGCATGTAGGGTTTCAAAAATATTATTCCTAGAAAACGGTGGGGTTAAGAAACATGAAAAGTCTTTTTTATAAAGGTAGGTGCTTCCCTCGTAGTGCTAGAAGCTGCTCAATTTTTACCTTCCAATGCTCAATACACTTCTCCAAGAATTTTTACTATAGTTCAATTACATGAAAAATGTAGCCAAAGATAGTCTTAATTGATAAGTTTTATCAGTTTTCAATAATATTGCAACATAACGAAGATATATGAAAAAATCATTTTCCGTCGTCAACGTAAACCGTCCCTGGCAGCACTTCTCCATTGGAATTGAATCAGACTAATTGCAATAACTTCAGTTCTAGAGCTCATGTTTGTAACAGGTAATACTTAAATGAAAGACGATAGTCACATTTATTAGCCATACTTGTCATCTTGCCTCAATCAATAGTAACAGCTGTTTAAAAACGTTGTTGTCCACAAACAACGTGGGCATGAAGGGGTTAAGTGAAAGTTTAGCAACAAGTTTTCAAACATAAAATAATACATCTTCTGATACAGGGTGTTTGGTTCATGGTCAAGAATCTCTCGAGGGGTGATTGACTGTCATATTTGGAGAAAAAAAAATCGTTCTACACATACCATCAAATTTCAATTGTTAAGTTATTAAACTTTTTGTGTTAAAAACTTATTTGTCTTAAAATAGCTCTAACTCAAAAAGTATGCTTTGTATTTCAAATCTTTTAGGGAAATCATTGGGAAGGTAAGAAAATTTCCCATTAAGTGATGTCCTCACATGTTTCAGTTAATGAATTTAAGTAACCTTTTCAAAGCAATTTATTTAAAATTTAACAATTTTGATCGATTTTTCGTTCATTTTTCGCAAATCTTAATAGTTAACATCATCATTTTAATAATTCAAAATGTTAGTCTTGAAGAGCTGCATAATTCGTTCTTTGACATGATAGATTTATCTTTTCTTGTTTTCATGTGTTTTGGTTATTGAACTTGGATATTTTTGTCTCATTCTCATTAATACTAGCTCTAATAGAAAAAGTATGGTACTTGTATTTTTTTTTCTTTTCATTCGAAAGCCAAGAAAATTTTACATTGAAAAATGTATTAATACCTTTCAGTTAAGTGAATTTACCATTCTCTTAAATGTAAATTAGTTTAAAGTTAGTGTTATTATTAGCATTTTCGTTAATCTTCTTAAAAAGAGTAAATAATAAATATCACCATTATTATCATAGAAATAGTGCATCTCAGAAAGTTCTACAATTCTTTCTGTGACTCTACTCAATTATCTCTTTTTGTTTCGACGCAAAATCATTTTTATCACATCGTTTCATATGCAAAAATAACGATTTTGGACCCACTACATTTGTGGTGAGGTCGTGCTGTGTTAACTATTAAATAGCAGCGAAATGAAAAGAGATATGGATAAAGTGTCAAGTATCAAATTATAGAGAATGTTAAGGGGCACCAAATGAACAATAGTAACGATAAATTTTGTTGATTAATGATTAGAATAATTACAAAACTGCTCGAAAAACGCTAATTGTAAGCTATTTTCTTAGTAAAAGGCCATTTAGTATCTTTAACTAAGATATATTTGTACATACATCGATAGAAAATTTTCTCAGCTTTCCAATGAAACCTTGGAAATAGCGATATAAAGCATGTTTTTTAGATTAGATCTTTTAAGCACTTGCAAATCGATTACAGGAATGAGAAGAGATAGGAATATGATGTCGAAGAACAAATAATGAATCGTCCTAAAACTCAACTTTTGGATAATAGATATTGCTATAATCGTAATTCATTATTTTGAGTAAATTAACAAAAACCTCCTCAAGAACACAACAACTTTACAACTAAAAGGTAATTAAAACGAATTAACTGAAAGATATGAGAACACCATTCAATAGGAAATGTTCTCACATTTCGAATGGAACTGAAAGATTTAAAATACAAAGTATACTTTTTGAGTTAGAGGTATTTTAATACAAATAAGTTTTTTATACAAAAAGTTCAATAACTCTGTAACGGTTGAGATTTGATGGTATGCGTAAAACAATTTTTTTTCTCCAAATATGACAGTCAATCACCTCTCGAGAGATTCTTAACCATGAACCAAACACCCTGTATAATCATTTTATTGATAAAGCCTCCTAGAAATAATCATGGAAAACCCACAAGCCTCCCCCCTGGCTACGCCACTGTGCCACTCCAATCTACAAATAAGGAGAACTAATGTGGAACAGTTTTTAAACCTCTATAGATTGTCTTCTTGTATAATATGTCAATGAAGTCAAACAATGTAAACTTTTAAAGTGGGACAAATTGTCGATAACATTCTCAACAGTCAAGATCACATAATTTCGAAATCATCACCTTGGAAGGTATAACAACATCGAAGAAGTTTTCCAACATAAAACAGCGCATCTATTAATATACAAATTCTTCTAGAAGTAATTATGGAGAATTAACTTTTTAAAAATAGTAAGTGACTTGGTGCCTTCATCAAAGTTGTTGATAATATGATTTTAAACAGTTTAGTTGAATATATGAAGGCTACACTGCCCATGATCGCATATCAGTCCCATATAGATAGGAAATCCCACAGAAAATTATGTGATCATGGGCAGTACATGAATGCAGCATATCGAAATCTAAAACAGTATTTAGGAATTTTAACATGACTTTTTCTTGTAAACTACAGAGACTCATACTTTGAATGCAATGTGAATTGTATTGTTTATAAACCGCAGAAGAGATTTATCAAATACACTAATATTAGAATAACTTATTTTAATGTTTTTCTTTTACATATAGTCTACTACATTTCGATACTCTGA
Organism: Topomyia yanbarensis; assembly: GCF_030247195.1. Taxonomy (NCBI): domain Eukaryota; kingdom Metazoa; phylum Arthropoda; class Insecta; order Diptera; family Culicidae; genus Topomyia; species Topomyia yanbarensis. The sequence continues at coordinate 46,951,505 of NC_080672.1, read as the reverse complement.
ATATATGGAGTATTCATGTCTTCAACAAAGTTGTTTGAAATAGCATTTTCGAAAATTTTGCTGAAGACACTAAATCTCGAGCTAAAGTTCTTTGAAGATTAATTTTCCTATAATTACTTCTAGAAGGATTACCCGCCAAAAAATATTTTATCAAAAGATGTGTTGTTTTATGTTGGAAAATTCTTCTATGATACTTAACATTGAAATTCGTTTCTAATGAGTGTGGGTACGATCGTAAAAAAGATTTCGAGCATTCATTTTACTTCTCTTCACTATTCAAGCTCACAACTTGACAACGAATCCTAGTATCTAGTACACGAAATTTTTTTACGCCAACGCCATTGGATTCAGCTCTCAAATATACCCCATAAATAGCTACAATCTTGAAATATATTGAAATTTGTATTAGCTCCAATGCTGCTTAGCGGTTATTCATATAATTGATAATACAACAAAAATGAAATATTCATAAAAATCGATCCTGACCTGCTAGTACTGTAAACGTAATTTTTCAGTATCTTCCATCTAGTTTCCGAAATGCCATTTTTGTTATTAATCATGTTCAGTTTTTGTTAACAACCCGCCCTCCGCCTGGCCACTGTCTCAAATAATCTTTGCCATTGATCCTTTTTTACTCAAATAGCATTTTCAGCAGTGTCAATGTACAAGCAAGCCGTATAAAATTAATCATCAACATTACAAAAAAACGAAATACAATGAAGATCCGTTTTATCAGCCCCTTGGTGAATTTTTGGCTGATAAAACGGGGACATTGACAAAATCGCGACATATATTTTTCTTTCTTTTTCAGAAACCGAAGGTCTTAAGATATTCTTTTTTAGTCCCTCATAACCTTTCCTGATTATTTAGCTTAAATTTCCATTAAGGAGGTCTGACAGAGCAAAGCTAAAAAAAATATTTTTTTTTGCATATTTCGGATCTCTAGTATAAGAAAAATAAGCTCAAGAAAGGATTTGCTCGAATTCAACTTGGTTCGTTTGCTAGAGCCCATCAAACTACCAACTATCAATTTTCACATGAGGTTGATAAAGTCGGGTCAAAAAGCTGATAAAATCAGGGGTAGATAAAATCGGGAGCTGCTAAAATCGGGTCTTCACTGTAACACTTTGATATTAGCTTCAAATTTATATGTAAATGTTAATTTGATTTCATGCTGTTATCGCCAAATAAGGTAACAAAGTTTTTTTCTCATTTTGCTGTCCTTATTCGTTTGTTTTGTTTCAAACATCAATTTGAATCCTTGCTTTGTTATCAACATGTCATGGGGTAATTTTTATGGTCCAGCGCCACTTATAAAATCTGCATCCTTGAAGAACAGCGTATGCAGTAATGTGCTCTTATTGCTTCCTTGTGTGACCCCTGATTTTAATTATAGAAATTTTAACCTTAGGGTCATTCGCCTCTTTTGGGGTTAGAGAAATCTTTTTTGGAAAAATCTCTAACCCTATATGCGGAGTTGGGAAGCGAACCGAGATGAGCTGCGTACAAGGCAATCGATTTACTAACTACGCTATGCCCTTCCCTTCCACAGATTCGTTGCTAAACTGAGAAGAAACGCGCAAGATCTAGGTGTGATTTTTGCAGACAAATATAATACCAGTCAATCAGTAGACGTCTATTCAGCTGAAGTCCACCTTTAAATTGCATAATTTGCATTTCTCTGATATGCTGATTCCTTGTTCCACCGAAAGAATCTTCCCTTAAATTTGAGACAATTTGAGCTCATCCCTAAAGGTCGTCCTAGTTTCCACATGGGAGTTGGTATTTTCAGCAAAACCCATGAAATAAGAGAACTACTAGCACAAGTCAAAGTGTTAACTCAACCTCATTCATTGAAGGTCAGTCTGTTGAAAAGCGTGGTCAGCGAGTTGATTAAAATCTGCGGGACATCACGGTTTGCTCAGGAGCACAAATTGTGTCTCAGTTTTTGGAGCTAGTTTCAATCCGGCGCTAGCTTAGTCCTGTCACTAAGATAGTGTCGGATTTATAAGAGACGAAGTCGAAACGCAAATTCTATAACTAATTTAACTAATTAAAATATTTTACTGAAGCTTTTAAAGGGTTTACAGTATCCAAAACGGGTCGATATTGCCCGGGTTTTCGCTACCGGTACTATAACCCTAATAAAACCAATGTTTTGCCTATCGCTACAAAATTTTTATTGAATTTGTTACTAAATTTAATGAATTTGCTTTGGTTAAATAAAGTGGGACAAAAAAGAAGTGAATTGATCACCTTGCTGATCATTTCTAAAGTATTAGCTTATTGAAGTAGAGGAATGCAAATATCTTTTTTCTAAAATAGCTTCTGGTCCCCCCATGCTCGTGGGCTTGGGCGTTTGAAATGGGTTCAACCCACGAAAACACCATCGTTATGGTCCAGTAGATTCCATAAAAACCACACGTTGGTATATTTATGGGTTATTGAGACCATTTTATGGTATTTAAACCCATTCATGCCCATGTTGTTTGTGGACAACGTTTTTAAACAGCTATAACTTTTGATTGAGGCAAGATTTGCTCACAAAAACAAGTAAGGGTAATAACTGTAACTATTGCCTTTCATTTGAGTATTAACAGCTACAAAGATCAGCTTTAGAACTGAAGTTATTGCAATTAGTCTGATTGGATTCTAATGGAGCAGTGCTGCCAGGAACAGTTTACGTTGACGATTGAAAATTAATTTTTCATATATCTTCGTTATGTTGCAATATTATTGAAAACTGATAAAACTTATCAATTTAGACTGTCTTTGGCTACATTTGCTACGCAATTGGACTATTGCAAATATTCTAGGAGAATTGTATTGGGAATAGGAAGGTAAAAAATGAGCAGCTTCTAGCACTGCGAGGAAAGCACCTATCTTTATGAAAAAAGGTTTTTCGTGTTTCTTGCCCCAACGTTCTCAGGGAAACATAGTTTTGGAACCCTACATACACGAGAAAAAAGTTGGACATTGTCTCAAATTTAAGGGACCATCTTCATGGTCCTTTCAAGGGTCTGTGTGGTGTTTGAACCCATGAGTATTTGCTCGGGACGTGCTCCCCATGCCGCTTCATGGAGTCGCCAGCGGATGCAGGATTATTGCAGGGATGTGCTGCGATCCTGATACTGAGAATCTTTCCTGATCAGGGTGGAAAGATTAAAAGAATGGTATTCATAAACAGCTCAATACCTCGGTACTACCATAAACTATGATTATTTGGCAGTCAGTGTTAAACTAAAATAAGAATGGACAAACTATTTATTTACCTTTCGAAATCATCAGTTTGTTAATCCATCCTTATTCTAGGTAACGAAAAAAAAGGTAACATATTTCATTTCAATCATCTGAAGTGCTGTTTAAGCTATTTATCACCATCACACTACATACATTGTCAGCGTTGCGTTCCTACTTGTATGGCCAGATCCAACAATCTCCTATTATCCGCATGTTGCAAGCACTGAAGCAGCAAGGGCAGAAAAAAGCGAACAACAGCGAAAGGAAGCTAATCATCTTGCCATGTTTGAACAAGGCTGGCACCCATCAGTGGCATTTTTCATTTTGAGAGCACTGTAATAGGTTTGAACTGTAAATACCTATAGCAAACAGGCGGCGGGAAAAGGGGTGAACGATTGGAAGCAAACATAGGGTATAACACATAAAAAAAGGTTTCAAATTCATAATTTGGAACAAACAAGTTAAGCAGCTCTCCAAAAATGAAGTGCTACCCACCTTGTTCGAAAGGAATGATGTTAAATAATTGTAGGCCAGTGATTTGTTTTTGCGATTGGATAAATTGTAGCGGAAAATCTTCTACAAGCAAAGATGAAATAATCTACCAATGAATATTCAATAGATACGGAAAATCCTATTCCGTCATCGTATTCTATTGATTGATGCAGGGTATACGATTGAGCACGGATTTTGAAGGAAAATTGTAAAAAAACAGGAGGGTTCTCTCAAAAAGAAATTAAATTTACATTTGAAATGTGTCTTTCATGAAATCCCAATGATTTGCTGTGAGTGAAGAAAATCAGTTCGCAATGTAATGTTGCCAACCTTTACACGGTGGGAGAGAAACAGAACTTAGTGATTTATGATTACAACGTTACGTTCTTGCGATTATGTACTATGGTAGCTGGATACCAATGGGCAATTGGAGTCAGAAAAAAATCGAAAAGATTTTATTGCATTGTTTGCTGAAATGGACCAGTCTGGTTTATACGAAAAAAAAACTAATCAACGACGAATTTATGTATTGTTATGCATGTGAAATAAACATACGGTTGATTCTAAATATGTAACGATGTTTTCATGTATGATGTTGTGCAATAATGATTTTTTGTATTTTATTTTTCAAAACCCAGCGAAAAATAAGTACTCAATGTGATAACCTCAATCAGTAATCTAATTACTAAGTTGTTAGAGTTTAAAAACTCCCTCCGAGCCAAAATATTAGAATCGAAGAAAAAAGATTGATGTTGACTAGTTTAATTAAATATTTTAATAATAAGTTTAGAAGTTTATTATCTGATCCATACCTTGAGAACCTAATGTTTTAACCTTCTCTAGATGTTAACTTTTTGTAACGAATCCTTATTCGTTAGGGTTAGGGTCATATTGATCTGGATATCGAACTCAATTTTAAGACACATTTTCAGCCAAATCTATACGAACTTGTACCCAAATTGTTTGGTAATCGGTGTCGAATGGGGTCATATTTGGCATGCATAGATGTATGCAGAACCGTTATCACAAATTACAGGTTTATTGACAAAATACTAATAATAAATATAAACAAAACAAAAATGAAAGGAATACATCAAATTTGTACATGATACGACTGATCTTGGATATTGAACAAGCGACAATTTTGCCAATCAATGTAACTGATCCCAACAATATGTAATATGTTTATATGAAATTCCATCTAAAAGGACATTGATACTATGACTCAACTATTGAACCTGGATTCTACGTAAAATTCATTCGAAAGATCCGGAAATCCGCATAATTGGTCAATTCATGAACCTAGTGGTAGCACTCTAATTTTTTTTTTCGAAAATATTTGTTGCATTGGCATAAAATCGTAGTACTCTATTTGCCACATAATGAATTTCCGGAAGATCTGGAGCATCTGTGCGGCTGGTCAATTTATAAACCTTTTCCTAAAGCTCTGCAAAAAATCCAGCTTAAAATTGTCCAGCTCAGAAATAGGGTCTTTGTCCCGGTCTCCAGGGCCGTAGAGAGACCCGGGGGGTCCGACGTACGGGCCCCCACTACTGTGTATTGCCTGAGTACAAAAAAGTCAATGTTTGAAATCCATTGGAGTTCACTGATATTATGTATAGTGCACTGAAATTTTATATTTACGTGCCATTTTTTTGCTCTAGTTGTTTGTAGTGCCAATGAAGGAAAAAAATTAGAGTTTTTTATACTTTGGGAGTTTTTAATACCTCTTCGACAGTTTTGGCGACTTTGAAAAGCGCCATTTTTGTTAATAGTATTTATAAAAGTAAAGAAATGGCAAGATTAAAAATGCAGAAATTACAAAAATTAAAAATATGTAAACGGCGATCAACGGCAAAAGATAAAAAAAACAATAGTAAACTTAATATTAAAAGAATGTACAAAAGAACTAAAAACAATTAAATCAACCAAATAAACAAACTAATGTCAAGTGTCAAAAATTGTTTAATCGAGAAAAACCAAAGCAAAACCTATAAAAATTGATAAAGGAAAACTAGAAAAACATATTGCGAAGATTAAAAAAGTCGAACATTATTGAACAAATGGTGAAAATAATGAAAAATCGATTGGAAAATAGGAAAAAAAATTAGAATCAATAAAAATGAAAAAACTAGTAAAAAGAATACAAACATTAATATAAAAATTGCATAAAACTGAAAAACTCGATTAATCAAGAATAATAAAATTTATTTAACATTAAAAACAAGAAATATTAAAAGCAATAGAAAAAATAAATAAAACGTTAAGCATGCAAAAAACTACAGGAGTATATATAAAAGACAAGAATAAAATAAACATAGAGAATTTAAAAAAAATGGACAAATCAGCAAATTCTGAAAAACTGGAATTGAAATGATGAAAAGACGAAAAAGTAAAGAAAATTGGAAGTATTGAACAAAAATGAATAAAATGGATATTATTTAAAGAATAGAAAAAGCACTAGAAATGAAATTTGAAATAAATTCAAACAACGAACTAAATGTAAAATTAAGAAAAAGTGCGCATAGTGTTAAGAAAAGATAAATTAAATGTTTTTTTAGGGAAATAAAAAAAATCAATGCTAACATATAGGAAGATGGTCAACAGAAAAGTACTTTCAAAATAGATTACATGGAAAACATGAAGAAATAACAATAACAAATTAAATCTTAAGAAAAAGGTATAAAAAATAAATAAAATTATATTAAATGAACAATGGGGAAAAATAAAACTACTACAAACGGAAAGCTAAACACTGGAAAATGAGGAGGAAAAAGGAGAAAGGTAAAAAATTAAACAATAAGACAAATTGGAATGAATTTGAATAAGTAAAATTTCTGTTGGAAATGCGAAAAAATATAAAAAAGGAAATAGAAAAAGGCTATGACAAGAATTAATGTAGTAAATAGACAAATTCCAAAAATTAGATGGAATGACAAAAGATACAAATAAAAAAGCATGGTATTAAAATATGAAACAATAAGAAAAAAATAAAGAATGCAGAATTTTCTCGTAAAACTGCGAATAAAATTAAATAACAGAGAAAAAACTATAAATTAAAGTATGTGATAGTAATAGCAATAGAAAAAAGCAAAAGTAAGGATCGTAAAAAGATGGATAAAATAAAAGTATGCAAATAGATTAAAAAGGCAGAATCTTGCAATTGTAGAATTACAATCTACAACTTGAAAAAATAGATCAATGCAATTTTAACAAAATAAAAAAAATCATGGATCAGATTTCAAATAAGGATTTGGGTTGGATTTTACGCTATGCTGGTTTCGAAAACATTCATAATCCTATAAAAAAACATGAATTATTCTTTTATTTGTGTTGGTGTGTTAGCACACCTTAAAATATTTTACAAGAATGTTGTAACTGATTTCTAGAAAATAGTTCAAAAATAAAAATAAAATCGTTACGTTCCGGAAGCGACGTTCAAAACCTCACGCTCATCAGTCCGGTAGTGGTCCGAATCTATATTCGCACTTCGGTAGGTGTGATCATTTGTGATGTTGGAGAAGAAATTTCCGTTGATTAAAACGTGGTTGATTTGGTTCTAAGTTTGTTGATCAGGTGATCTACAGGTAGCATTGTGGATAACATTGCGGGGGATGAAGGTGCTTCGGACTACAATTCCTCGGAAAGCTGCGAAATTCTCACATCGTTGACCGTTGTTATTTCTAAAGGTGTACAGACTATCCTGTGCGATAACCGATTTATACCAATCTGGATGTTTATGTCATCGATGACGATCTTTTCATTCCACCGTAGGCAGCTGTCATAGACATGCTCCAGTTGTGCATAAAATGCATCTTTTTCATCCTCGGGTATCGCTTCATGAGGTTAGTGCACATTGATAATTCTGTAGTTGAAAAAATGGCCTTTAATCCACACTACACATCCTTTCACTGATCGCCTGTCACTTGATCAGGCGTTGTCAGGTATCTGCTACGCCACCATGATTTCTATGCCAACATCTAAAACGTCGCGTTAGGGTCGATCCACAATAAACAGAATCAATTTCATTCGACACAATTTCGTGATAGTCGAGTTCGTTTAATTTGTTGGTGCACCATGGTGTAAAGTTTTTGTTATTCACTGACAAGTCCAAAACAACACATTTCTTTAATTAGCTATCCAATATTTTCGCTTTTTAATAAATGTCTAAAAATTGAATCATGTCATACGGTATCTGACTAGTGAAAATCGAGCTTCGAGCAAAACGAGCAGAACAATTTGAACTGTCAGTGGGGCCCATAATTTGTGTGCCCGCTGAGATGTTGACTTATGTCAGTTCAATACAAATGGGATAGGGGTGCCATATACGTGGGCGTTGTCGCATTTAGCCCAGCTCGTTTGTTGTGCCGTTGCTCGATGCCCGCTTTTCAGCACCTTCTGTCCTGCATAGCAAAGTTCGTTGAATGCTACGACTTCGATGTTACCAGTTTTCTTTTTGATTGTTCGTAACGTGGTGTTTTCTAACCCACTTGTTTTTGGTTTGGTTTGGAGAAGGTTTTAACCCTAAACTACACACCCTTCCTGGTTACGCCACACACTAATAATAAAAATAATTTTAAAAGAAGCTCCTACAGTAACTTGGGAAATGATGAGAAGGAGAACTGTGCAAAATTTCTAAAGAATTGGTGCAGAAGATTTTGGATTATAATAAACAGCGCCTATTTTCGATATACCTTCCATAGATTTTCTGTTACTGGCCAAATTTTCAATATTAACAATTGGCGATTTGCGGCAAAGCCAAAATTAGTCATGCGACACCTATGATTCAGCTCATGAACTGGCAAAGTGATACAGTTTGCTTTTTTTCACCCGTAAGTGAGTCGTAGCTTACAACAAAATCTTCATTATCTTCTCGGAAAAAGCTTACCACTGCCAAAATATGAATGAAACGAGTAAGAAATTTAGTTTTATTTGCAATTATTCTGAAATTACAGCCATTTGCAACTATTTCACTCATACATTTCTTCGAAATGTAATCGGGGTATTATTGTGGTTATGAAAAATCGTTCCATAAATAAAGTTCCAACTCGAAACCGAGACCCAATCAGTACCAATGTCAAACTCCTTCATATTTTGAACTACGTAGGAGATTCAGTGAAGACTATCGGAGAGAAGGATCGGCTGTGCATGATACAAAGCTGACACTTTCCTATTAGCCGGATATATTCTTTCCTCGCCTGATCTGGAGAGTTTAATGAATTTACACCATCTCATGAAGGTTTAGCTTGACTTAGGACGAACGGGAAATGCTGTTGCGGCGGCTACGGTGCTCAACAAATTACATTTCGAAACAGCGCGCATATAGCTCTGCGAATAATATTAGAAACCACTATGTTTTACACTCTTTTCGCAAGATGTTTACTCGTCATCTTATAAAATGATGGTTTTCCTTCATTTTCATAAACAATTATCAACATATTGATCGGTAATTTGGTGTTTAAAAGTCATTTTTTACCAATGTTTACAGAAAATATATGCACTATGACAGAACAGAATCAAATCAGTAACACTTTCCTTCCAGCGCTATCTGCGAGCGGTTTCAACGTAGAATCGCCAATAAGACTAAGAAATTACACCGCGCTACAAAATAAAAATAATTGAATGTACTTTCAAAGTGATATACTAAAGATTGTAGCTGGACCTAACCAGTCTCGTAGTCAGGTGTTTAAATATGCCTACGGTAGGGTTATAACACCCATCCCTAGTAACAATCGAGATTTTACGGTAGTTTTATAGCCACTGATAAAACTTAGATTGCACTTGTAGCGTGTTATAAAACTTCAATTGTTACTTGGGATGCTTGTTCAAACCATTCCATTTCTCTATTACTGGGTACGCGGTAGTACCCAGTCGATACCGTCCTACGGGTTAAATGTTATCAATAGACGCCCCAGCATTCTTAAAAATCGATGACTTTCGTCAAAACTATTACATCAAATCTTGATGTTTGCATTTTAAAACACATTTGGCATCGAAAATACAAATTCGATTTTGAAATTTTCCTTCACTCCCCTCTTTGAGCATTTATCAGTTCCTGCTTATATGAAATCAAGAACCGACGAGGTGGCCAATGTGGTCAAAACGACTTTTGTTAGTTATTATTGATCAAGACTGTTGAATCAAAATAATTTTGTTCCCATTTTAATAAGTTTTGCATCATATATATGGGAATTTTCGCGCCAACTTGAACAAATTATGGCAGAACCCTTTCAGATTTTAATGAAACTTTCTGTACATGAGAACTTTGTCACAAAAAGCCACTTTGCATACTTTGTTTTTCCAAATATGATCTAGACTGTCTTTTGAAAAGGGCCAAACTTTGTTACCAATTTTTTCAAATGGCTATAGTCTAAAAATGACAAAACCTACAAAAAAATGTTGTAGGAGTGATTTTCACAAAATTAGTAAAATTTTTGAATAAAAATATTGAAAAAAAATCTTCATTTACTCCTACACTGAAAAAAAAATCGATTTTAAAAATTTATCGTCGATTTACAAAAAAAAACATTTTTGATTTGGGTGAAATTTTGTTGCAAGATAGGTAATTATGTTCCCTACCTACCGTCAAAAATTTTAAGTTGGGCACTTTCAAGAAAAAAAAGCTATTTGAAAAAAACTTTTCTCTGTCCAAACTGAAATTTTTTTGTCACTGTATTTTTATCGAAAACTAAACCAATGAAAGTTTTTCCATTTTCCCAGCTGCTAGTTTCCTGATACATGCAAAAAGTATCAGTAACGAATTTAGTATATATTCATAACAAACTTGAATGAAGACTGGAATACTGGAAGATTGCAAGATTGGAAGACTAAAAGACTGGAAGACTGTAAGACTGGAAGAAAAGAAGACTGGAAGACTTGAAGACTTCATTTGTTCCTCTCAAAACTGATAAATTTTATGAAACAATTGACAAACTTTAAAAAAAAAAAATTTTATGGCTGATGGAGCAGCAGCACAATACAAAAATAAGAAAAACTATGCAAGCTTGTGTAGATTCCAGTCAAAGTATGAGTTAAGCGCAGAATGGCATTTTGTTTCAGCATCCTATGGAAAAGGACCCTGTGATGCTATTGGTGGCACTCTCAAGCGAATGGCAAAAAGAGCCAGTCTTGCTCGCGACTATGGAAATACCATAACAAGTCCCCGAGAGTTTTATAACTGGGCAGTTGAACAAACTGATAAAAATATCACAAAATTAATTTTCTGCTACACATTCACTGAACAGTACAACAAAATGTCAGAAGAACTCTAAGAGCTGTATAATAACGCCAAAACAATATCTGGAACTCAAAAATTCCAGGGAGCAAAGTAGAGACGAAAAGGTATTCTTATTCGGAAGATGAACCAAAAATATTTTCCTTGTATATAAATAATACAAAATAGCATGCATGAAGATAGTTTTAAAACAAATGTAATATATAAAAATAAATAAATAATTATGAAAAATTCAATGCATAATGTTGTGGTGGTTATTTCTTTCTCTGATTCTTCCTCAGCACTAAACAAGAAAATACAAAAGTAATAATGGAATACTTGTTTAACGACATAAGCTCTTTTGAATGGGATTCTTGATTAAGGGATTACATACCTTGTAGTGATAAAAATGTCAGGAAAGTATGAATTTACGTAAAGGGATAAAGCAATGACTTCATAACATCAAACTTATAATATTTTGGTAGTACATTTTTCAGTAAAATGAACAAGCATAAGTTTATAAAAATAAATTGATAATTGGCGGAGCTATGGCTTTTTCCCCGAAACTTTTTTTTATTTAAGAGGTTTGCGGTGATCACGGAGACCAATATATCATCTACAATCCCAAAACTCAAAAAATTCCATTAGTATATGAGTGATCCTCGTACCTTAACGATTAGTTGAATAAATAAGAATTTTTTCGTGCATTCGAGAACGTTTTTAGTGAAAAATCGCTGTTTCAAGCTCTAAAAATTTTATTAAAGAAATTTTATCCATGAAACAAAAATTTATGAATAAAAAAGGCATCGCTAAAGTACGAGAAAAATTAATTACGATCAATTGAAAAAAAAAAAATTAAGAAAATTGATTGAGTAGTTATTCGGCAATCGAGATCACGGAAAAACCATTTTTAGTAAAACATAATCGAGTTTAAAATTTCAAATTACCACTGCTCTTGGTAGACGAAGCGCGCTTGGAAGCGCTGTAACTTTCGATCTATTTCTCGGATCTTTATAAAAATTTGGGAAAACATTCTCAAGGAGTTGTACTTCCAGATAAAGTAATAAAAAAATCGATTTCATGAAAAATTAAAAAGTAGTTAACCCCTTAATAAAAATATGCTTAGTTGCTAAATTAGACAATATCTTCTCACAAATTGAGTTGTATTGGATTCTGAGATGATTATGACTTTCATTGGTTTAGTTTTCGATAAAAATGCACTGAAGAAAAATAATTTTGGACAAAAGTTGTGTTAGAAAAGTTTTTTTAAATAACTTTTTTTTGATTTTTTTATGGTAGGTAGGGAACATAATTATCTATCTTAAAACAAAATTTCATTCAAATCAAAAATGTTTTTTTTTGTAAATCGACATTAAATTTTTAAAATCGATTTTTTTCAGTGTAGGAGTCAATGAAGAATTTTTTTCAATATTTTTATTCGAAAATTTGACTAATTTTGTGAAAACCACTCCTACAACATTTTTTGTGGGATTTGTCATGAAAAAAAATGGTAAAAAAGTTTGGTCCTTTTCAAAAGACATTCTAGATCATTTTTAAGTAAAACAAAATATGCAAAGTGGCTTTTTGTGACACAGTCTTCATGTACAGAAAGCTTCAATAGAATATGAGAGGGTGCTGCGAACTCTGAATACGATTTGGTGCGAAATTCGTCAGAGGTGACACTTTTTTCCACATACATACATACACACACAGACATTTTTCGATCTTGACGAACGAGTCGAATGGTACATGACGCACGGATTAGGTTGGCGATTTTTAGAGTGATAGCCTAACCATTCTATATGAGAAAGTCAAAAAGGTTTCAAATCAACACAAAAATTTAAGAAAGATGCCTTTTCGAATGAAGTCGGTTAAAAACCGTACCTGGCAGTATCGTGAAATTTGGCATGTTTGGGTCTTTTTACTACTTAGTATATACTTAGGCTATGTCTAGTTTTACTGGTAGTGTATTTATTGCTCATCAGGTATAATTTTTCACTGAAAACAGTCTTTTAAAATTCTTAATTGCTCCATCCGCAACGTGAAAAAAGTTCTTTGACACATTTTTACTTTCTTGATTTTCTCCTACAATCAATAGCGAGAGTCACACAGCATGTGTTTTAGAGAGTTAATATTTTCTATAAATTTTCTAGGAAGAACTATCCTACAACATTTCCGAAGAAGCAAATTGTATGATACAATGTACAACCTTCCCGTTGGTTTCCACTGAATTTTTTGTCGATTGGAATTCTGGTTCCGGAGGCATGGGTTGAAGAGTGCTGTCAAACAGCAATTTTAAATATAAACTGGTACTACGATGGTATCAAAATGTCGCAAAATGAGCGAAAAATTAGTTAGATTTGCTAGTCTAGATCAATAATGACTAACCAAAGTCATTTTGGCCGCCTTGGTCACCTACCTATAAGCAGTTACTAAAAGGTAAAGGAAAATATAAAAATCGAATTTAGAATGTTTATGCCAAATGCCTTTAAAAAGCACGAATCGTCGAGATTTGATGTAACCTCGAAAATTTTTTTGATGAAGATTGGATTTTTTGGTCATAGTTAATTGGCACATTTTTGCCTTTCTCATATAGAAAGGTTATGCCATCACTCTGAAAATCGTCAACGTAATAGTGATTTTTCTTTCACTAAAATAGGTTTTCTGGATTTTAGTATGAGCGTAGCTAGGGGTGCGCGGCGGGGTTTTCTCTGCGACCGTCAGGATCGTTTTAGTGCGATGTTTTTTGCATTAATCTATTATCGTTTTGTTTCATACATCAATTGTATTCATTTAGTAGCTCAAACATAAAAATCACTGCCCCATACGGCCGAATCTTGTTGATGTATCGGGTCAAACCGTCCAAAATTCTTGACCGCTTGCTGTGGCTTAATCCGTATACGGTGATCGTCATTATTTATCGCGTGCACCGCTTTTCATCCCACTTTTTACGGCATTACCCAGTGAGTGCAGTGTATGTGAGAGAGAGAATGCGCTATCGAGATGCAAGAAAAGTGCGCATCAAACAACCACAGATCCTACAATGCAGTATCGGTATTTGTCTCGCGCGTTATGCGCGTGCTTAAATCGTGAGGTCACAGGGTCAAGTATAGTAACCCCTCCCAGCTGAAACTCCCAATTTACCATCCTGCCTTTAAAATCCTACAGCCTGATGTATGTAGCACGTGTAGCGACGATCGAAACACGACGTTGTGCTTTGGAACGATCGGTCAGTTTTACGATGACGCCCAAAGGACTACGGTCGACTATCAGCCGGGAGAGCGGCAGCGCGAGTAGAAGACAGTAATAAAAGAAGGGCTTATGCCTCGGAGCATCGCGACCGTGATGACTGATGTTGAGTGCTCTCGTGCGACTTGATGGTGCACCATCAATCCTTGAGCCCGGTTCGGTATGGGTTGCTCTGTCTGAGCCTTAACCCGACCGAGTTGTACGTAAATATTGGCAGGCAATTGGCGCGAGCCGTCTTGATTCTGGGCCTCTACGTAAGATTTTGCTCCATCGTTCTACGTACCACCACACAACATTCGTTCAGTCGTTCGCGAGATGTCAATCGGAATCGATAAATTATTTTGCCAATTATCTCTACCCGGCCGGTATCGGTAGTTATGGGTTGGCATTTCTGCTCTCATTCTCGAGCATCGTTTACGACCTGTCTAGGATGAGATAATAGGCCGCGGACGCGAGCCAAACTCGTGACTTGCGTTTGCGAATTCTGGACGGAACTGTACCTTTCGGTTCTGGTGCATGGTGAGGGTGCGAACGGACTGCTGAATTAAGTCTTTTGTGTCTGACTCTAAGTGAGGTGTTTAACTGAGTATCGTTGTTAACTCAGCTGCAAAAAGTTCAATTATATTTGTATGTGGCCTTCCGACAGCTAGCGAATTTTTTCTAGATTCACTATCTTCCTCATTTTCTATAAGGGAAATAGTTGCCGAAAGAAGCTCTTTTAACCTGCTTTTGACTACTTGGGACCTCTAGTTGTAATCACCCATAAAAATAAAATAAAAATAAAATCTACTATCGGTTAAAACTTTTTAACTATTTCTTCAGGTGTCTTAGTACAAATTCAACGAAATTTCTGAGGAAACTGCTAATCAAGAGAATTCTTGACCAAATGGTAGGTTTTATTTTTGTTATCAAAGGTATGAAACATTGGCTGGTTCAAATTATAAAGCAACTTATGCTTACTTAGCATACAGATTGGAGTTGGTTTATTTTTAATGATTCAAAATTCACTGAGACTAAAATCATATATCCAATCCAGCAATTTCCCCGATGAAGAATACAAATTGAGTTTATTGCAATTTCCACATTACAAATCTTGTAAGTTCATTTTTCATGTCCCGTATGAATATTTCGTCCCAGTCTGGGCCTTGCATGAAAATATTATTTACCCCTGGTAAACAAACAACATCATCACCGATGAGCAATATTTTGGCCATACTGCCAGATTCCCGCAGCCATCCCCATGTGAGCGGCTATATACAGAGAAGATGCGGATGCGAACTTCATGCATACACCGTGATTCCGTTGTACAATCACGCGGGTTCGTATAAACGCATTTGCCCGCCGGCGGCGAGGCTGCTCGCGTACGAAAATTTTACACAGTTCAATAACAACTGCCGCTCGAAATTCGGTTCGTTCTAGGTTTGTGATACAACGTCGGTGGTGTACTGTCTTGTGCAAGACGAATTTAGTTGGCAGCTTTGTACCTTGCAAAAGCGGAAGTTTGAGAAATCACAATGTAAGCAATCCTTACGTTTGACAGCACTAACCCAGAACACTCTCAGTGTGGAACGGGACAACTCAGTTACGACGATATTCACGGAATAACTCCAATGGATAGGGATACGATGGGACCAGCATCATCTTGAAGATAATCCCACTAGCAGCATTTGAAAAAGAAAGTTAAAACAATATTACAATTAAAACCATAGTAATATTAAGAATAAAATAGTGTTTTATAATCTCATAATTTGGAAGAAAAAAGCGACTGCATTTTGATTTGGATGAAGAAATTTTTACTCCTATTTATAGTAACTTATCAGTCAAGGAAGTATTGCAAAATTTTGTTCACACTGCTCAATTAACAATATTGATTATATCGAGGTTTTATAACGTTCAATAAACTAATATTTAAAACCTTCCATGCGTAACTCATGGTTTGAACGCCTTTCTATAGGCTGCTATAAGGTCCTGTCATGACTAGTTGGCACTGTTCTATTACTATCATTAGGAGAGCCCGGGGCTAGTTGGCGGAGTCCCCTTTTCTCCGTTTCTATTCAACATATAGCACTGCTTCTCGTTGTATAGCTCAAGTAATATGAAACATATTGTCCAATGTGTTTTTGTTGTAAAACATTAGGTTCGATTCGCAATCCCGCACATAAGATAAGAAATTTTTCCAAATAGATTTTTCTATCCCGAAAAGAGGCAAATGACCATAATGTATTTTCGAGCGCACAAATTAAATTTTATTGATTTTGAACATTTTCTGTTAATTAAGGTGATTTTTAATCTATTCCACAAATGATTATATCATTCGATAGTGCGTGAAAAGAGATTTAAGTATCCGTATAAATATTACACATATCCACAAAGGAAAATTATTTTTAAAATAGTTTTCTATAAAATGTGCAGTAGAGGTAAGTTGGCAGTGACGCACGCGGGGCAAGTTGGCGCTACTATTTACAGTGCAAAACAATCATCATATATTTTTATTTCTGGAATTTAGGGCGGATATTCCGAACAAATTCTCATGAGTTCAAACACTTTACAAACCGCATAAAAATACCATGAATATGGTCCGCACCAAATTTCACAACCATCGAAACACCATAAAATAGTCTAAAAAACTCTTAAATATGCCAGAATATGGTGTTTATGTGGTATCTTCTGGACCATGGTGATGGTATTTTCATGGGTTTAACCCATTTGAAACATCATCAAAATTTGGACCATGAGCATGGGTGAATTATGGGTTTTTCGTTTGCTCGAACTAGCATAGTTGGTAAATCAATTGCCTTTTACACAGCACACCTGGGTTTGATTCTCAATACCGCACATAGGATAAGAATTTTTTCCGAAGAGATTTTTTTACCCCGAAAAGAACCCCTGAAGTAATTGAATCTCCATTTGATTGCTTATTGTCTGGCGTACACACACATACTACGACGTGTGACTTTTTGGATTTTGGTGCCTTATCTAACTAGCATTAAGTTGGTGTTAGTTACTAACGAGAAGAATCCGAAACACTAAAAGAAATCATGCACATATACCGCCAACATACCCCGGCGACGGGATAAGTTGGCGGGTTTTCCGCGTCTTATATTTTAGTTTACAAGAACAAAGATAATGTAACAAACATTTTGTTAAAATTCAGGGATGTTGCAAACGGTCTACAAGTCTACAAGTCTACGGTCATTTTACAAGATCAAATCAAAGCAGTTAAAAATGAAAACTGAAGTCACCGCCAACTAGACCCGATCCCCCCTAGAGCCTGATATGCAAATCACCATAGTAGTGACCGTTTTATTACAAAGTATGTAAAGCCTCTTCTGTTTTCTATGTTACAGCTTTCAATTCTAGCTTTGATTTACTCCATTGGTCCGATATATTCAGTAAAATTGTATCGTGGTTTTATTCCTTCACATCGTATAATTTGAAATGTCAAACGGAATGTAATCTTGTTAGCTATATAATATTTCTTTAAATTTTGAATATAGAAGATATTTATTGTTATTTAAAACCCATCAATACGTGTTTTCTAGACATGCCATTTTATATCTAGGGTAAAAATTTTTTTTAATCCACCTAGTTGTGCAATTGTACGTTCCCCATTTCTCCAAACTATGACTCCATGGCAGGTTATGTTCAATATAATTTGGAAATGCCTAATACATTCTTAATACACTTTACACCTATACACAATGGCTCGCCAGCCACGAACTTGTTGAGCTACGCATCGACGGTGAAACACTTGAAACAAAACAAATATCTTTTTTACATTTTAACGACATTCAATTAGCTAGATATTACTGGGTAGGGAAAGTTAGGAAAATTAGAGCCTTAGTACCCAAGTGAGAGCACTTGACATCTTTGCTCTCACTTGAGTACTATGGCTCTAATTTTCATAACTTTCCCTACCCAGTAATCTCTAGCTAATTGAATGTCGTTAAAAGTTAAAAGTAAAAAAGAAAATATGACTAACATAATCTAAATAAAAAAGGAAAAAAAACAAAACAAATATCATTAATTAATTTAATCAGCATTAGTTCAATGTTGTCTTCCTGCTAACTAATTTTGACATGCGGGGCGGGTATGTGGGGAGGTTTTGGTATCAAAATCATCAGTGGGAAAGAGGGTCAAGTAATTTTTCACACATTTTAGTAAGTTTTCCATCATCTTGATATCACAGTGGTACCCGTTATATGGAAAATCGCTGTGTAGCCTCACACTTCCACCCGTAACTTTGAAGCCGGAATTCATTTACACCAAAGGAACGCGCCGAAATCGTAGCGCTTCACATTAAAAACGATCGCTTAATAGTGAAAACTGCGCGTGCTTATCGTTAAAAAATATGGCAGGCATGCGACGCCTACAAACAAGACAATCCGTAACTTGGTGAATAATTTCTTTGAATACGGGTCTGTAGCAACCCCCAGATTTCTATTTTCAACAAGACGGGGCACCTTGCCACTCCGAAACCGCTACAATCAACTCCATACAAATCAAATTCCCAGTGCACGTTGTCTCAAATAATGGTGATTTGGAATGGCCTCCTCGTTCTTCGGATTTGATGGTACCAGACTTTTTTCTGTGGGGTTACTTCAAAAATAAAGTTTATTCTAGCAAGCCAAAGAACCTTGACGAACTCAAAGCTAATATACGAGCTGAAATTGCTGCGATTAAACCTGAAATGCTGTCCAATGTTGCAAAATGCCCGCAAAAGAGCTGCTTTTTGTGTATCAAATAGGGGTCATTAATTCGACGTTGTATTCTAAACCTGGCTTACAATAAATGGCATAAAATATCCTAAAAAACTTGTTTACTTGTGAAAATCTGCTGAAAAATGGCGGATTTGTTCAATGTTGAAAAAGGATACATCCAGCTGGCGCACCCTGTGCACACATACATACACACGCACTAGGGGGCAGCAGGTACAGAAAGGACGGAGTTCAGGGGCTTATCGACCCCTACTCTATATTTACTACGAGTTGACGAATTTTGCTAGGATATGGTGGGGTTTGGATTTGGGTCAAGATCGACGCAAGTAATATCCTGATTACGGCATACTGGTCATTGCGAACGTCAATGGACATGATATAGGTTAGCGGACGGAGACTTTGGGCTGATAGGCGTGCTGTTCTACTCTCTGAGTAAGGAAGGATGACACCGATTTGAAATGGCGAGTAAGCTAACAGCACAGCTGCATGCGTCCCGACAAAACCCTGGCGGGTCTCCGGGTACGTTCAAAACTCGTCACCATTTAGTTGGTGGTACTTGGTTCGGTTGGAGAATTCCCGATTTTACGCCGATCCAGCTGTGAACACTACTCCCGAACTTACACATATGAAGTAGGCGAGGTGAATCCCTTCGTCAAAAATAGTTTAAGGCTCAAGTTACCTCAAGGCTTGGTAGTATGCGTAAGAAAAATTATGTTCAGCTTTGCCACCAGATTATCCATTTAAACCTTTTCAAAACTCTAAAAGAAGAATATCAGTCGATTTATTAGATCATCACGATTCAATTCATGTAAAATACCTGCTGAAAAAACCATCGGCTTAGCTGGATGGTGCTTTTGAAAAAGTGGCTGTGATTTTTTATCACACTACCACACCGAGCTGGGGTACGCAACACAACTGCGCAATGAAAAAACCACAGCCACCTTTTCAAAAGCACCATATAGCTAAGCCGATGGTTTTTCCA
This sequence comes from Topomyia yanbarensis, assembly GCF_030247195.1. NCBI lineage: Eukaryota > Metazoa > Arthropoda > Insecta > Diptera > Culicidae > Topomyia > Topomyia yanbarensis. The sequence continues at coordinate 46,931,611 of NC_080672.1, read as the reverse complement.
GCAGGTATTTTGCATGAATTGAATCGTGATGATCTAATAAATCGACTGATATTCTTCTTTTAGAGTTTTAAAAAGGTTTAACTGGATAATCCGGTGGCAAAGCTGAACACAAATATTTCTACGCACACTACCAAGCGTTCAATTCTAACACATGCTTAAAAAAGGTAACTTGAACCTTAACGAGGTCACCACCTCGGCAAAGCCATCCTATGCAACAACAGAACGACCAGGAGAAACAGCTGCCTCAGTTTCAACAACAGCAAAAGAAGGAGACTAGGAGAAACAGCAGCCACAGCTTCAACAAAAACAGCAAAAGAAGAAGGGCAGCACCTGGTTGAAAATACCAAGCTAGCCGAGTATAACAGTATCTAAAAAACTGGTGGACGAACTGCACAATTGTGTTGAATAATGTGCACAACGACATCAAGATACTGGTCCTGAATATACAAAGAAACTTCGGATTAGCCTCAAGGAATGGAGAATCTTAGGGCAGAAAGCGGAGGTAACCGAAAAGGAGTTGTTGATAGCAAAGAAGTCCTTGGAAATAAGACAAACAGCGGCACCTCCGAAAGTGAGGGAAACTTACGAGGCCAAAGAAAAACCCCAGGGAACGGAAACCGTGTCCCTCTTTGCACCGAAGAGGTCAAGAGCTTCACTATGTGATGCGAGACCAGGAGGTTTCAAGAAGCACAAGGAGACTCCCAGGGTAGTGGTACGCGGAGCGAACGAAGCAGACACTAATGTGGATGAAAACACCAAAATGGAAGTCGTCGGCAGCACAAAACGGAACTCGAAAAACAAGGATAGATCCGAAAAGTGAGAGCTCCTCAAGGGACGAAACAAACGTGAAGCACTCATAGTCAAATACGGATAAACCCGGTACTCAACCATCTAATGTAAGGGCCTGGATGAAGTATCCGCGGGAGAAGAGCTAAAAGAAGCTCTGAAAGAACATTGCGAGCTGGAGAAGTGCAGATGACGATCCGACTCAGGAAGGGACCTTTCAGCACGCAAGCGGCTTCAGTTAGGCTCCCAGTCGAAGCAGCAAACAAGGCACTAAACCCCGGGAATATTGAAGTTGGCTGGTTGGTCTGGCGAGAAACTGGAGCGGACCTGACATGAGCAAATTATGCAGAAGATGCGGGGAAGAATGCCGCAAGGCAAAAGACTGCCGACAGGCCTCGAGATATTCAACGACCACGTTACAGGAGGCCCACGATGTTCGGTCTTCAAACAGGCGACAGCAACGAAGTCACTGTGGAGGTAACGCAAACCGACCTCACTGCGACACAGCACAACACTTGCTGCGACAGTCTGTAGCGAAGTCTAAATGCGATGTAGCTATCATTTCGGAGCCATACCGTATCCCAGCCAGCGATGGAAACTGGATAGAAGATAACGCAACATCAGCGGCGATTTGGACTAGGGTAAGATAACCATTTCAGGAAGCGGTTTATCACGTAAATAAAGGCTTTCCAATCGCCAAAATCAGTGAGGTTTTTTTCTGCAGCTGCTACGCACCTCTGCGATTGAAGATCGATCGATTTACCAAAATGCTTGATAAGCTGACAGAAGAGCTATTCGATCAGAGACCACTCGTTTTAGCCGGCGATTTCAACGCTTGGGCAGTAGAATGGGGCAACCGCTTCATTAACTCAAGGAGGAGTAGTCTACTCGAGGGCTTTGCAAAGCTGAACGTAGATATTGCAAACGATGGTACAACCAGCATCTAGCGCCACGAAGGTCGACAATCAGTTATTGACGTTACCTTCTGCAGCTCCGGGCTGGTAGGAAGTTTGAATTGGAGAGTGTGCGAAGAGTACACCCACAGCGACCACCAAGTGATCCGGTACACTATCGGAAACAGTAGACGGTTGGAAGCCCGTGTGACTCAACCAAATGAGCGGAGGAGGAAAACAACGAAGTTCGACGAGAGAATCTTCGTTGAAGCGTTGATTCAGTGCAGATGAAGTGATTTCAGCATTAGCAAGAACGTGCGATGCGACCATGCTAAGAGAGAGTAAACCAAGCTACAGTTACCGCTAAGCCTTCTGGTGAAATTCGGCGATTGCCGATCTACGTGCATGTTGCCACTGAGCCCGGGGAAAAATGCAAAGAGCCCACAACATCGCTGAAAGAGCTGCTCTAAGGCCAGCGTATAAGACAGCAAGAGCCGTACTTAACAAGGAAATCAAGCTCAGTAAGAAAGCCTGCCTAGAAGAGCTTTACCGCAACGCCAAATCAAATCCATGCCATGGGACGTCGCCTATAGAGTTGCTATTGCGAAGATAAGATGAGGTTGGAGGAGTAGAGTTCAGAGTTTTCCTTTCTGTTCAGAGTCCCTCACTCTGACACACAACGGACGAAATCGATAGTATGGTCGTGTGCTGGGTCGGCGTAGAAGCTTTACCAGCAAGCTAAGTCGTTGAGAGTATCCAGAACGGTTTGTAGTACCAGACAATCAGACTGATTACGAATTATGAAATATATTTTAAGATCATCAGCGAAAAATAGTTTGCCACCAAGACCAGCATTTTAACCGGCAAAGTCGTTAATAAATAATGAAAAAAGTAGAGGTCCGAGTGTACTACCTTGAAGATGAACGAAATACGATCGAAGTCAGTCACAAAACTTAGTTATGCAGCCAAGTTTTTTCAGGTATCGAAAACTTACAAACATGTCGGGAAGAGGTCTTTTTTTAGCTGTTTAGCCTTGGTTTCCACTGCGACCATTTAAAGGAATATTATGGTAGGGAAAGGAAGAGGTCTTAGTGTACGATGGGAATTTTATGCAAAATTACAGCTATAAATGGAAACGTTAGTTTCATTGTATTGAACGGAATTACTCAATCACTCGAAAACACCACGGAAAAGCCGAAAGTTTCCTGACAATGCCATAAATGTTGAGCTGCAAACGGATTCTAATATTTGTGACGCTATAAATATAGGTTCACGGGAGCTTTGCTTGTAATATCAGTTCGAAGTGCTACAAATTAAAGTGTATTAACTATCCAGGAATAACAACACTCAATGGCACCTACAAGGTACTCTCTCGTATTTTGCTTAGCAGACTGCGCCCATCGGTTGTATCCTTTGTCGGCGAATAACAAAGCGGGTTTCGAGACGGACGATCAATGATGGACCGAATTCTGGATAAGTTTCGGGAGTGCTATTTACGGACCATCTGTTTATGGATTCCAAGGCGGCGTACGATTCAATGAAACGAAACGAACTGTGGGAGATTTTGTTTGAAGATCGTTTTCTGACAAAACTGATGAAGCTGATTCGTATAACGCTGAATGGGTCAAAATCAAGCGCCGTCGATCTCAGAGCAGTGGAAGGGGCATTTTCACCTTTTCAATTGCTGCAAGATTCTGACTGACTATAAACTCTGACAAGACAAAGTACAGGGTAGCTGTTGGAGAACAAGACAGTCTGTTGGTTCCGAGGTACAAATCGATGGTGTATGGTGCGAGGATGTCGATAAATTCATATATCTTGGATAACGATGTTATCAGCGAAGTAAAAGCGCGTTGCGGCTGTGAATGAGACTTTTTATGGTTTATGCAATCTGTTAAAATCTACGGATGCGCATAAAACTTGCTCTATACAAATCGCTTGTACACCCAAGTGCTCTATATGGCCATGAGGCATGGGCGTTGAAGTCTATCGAACCTGTAGTGCGTTTGATCCTACGTTCAACACTCAGCGGCACAGAAAAAACTGGAGAATGGCGCTGAAGCATGAATCATGAGGTCTATCAAGTATACAAATATGCTGACATTGAAAGGCTGATAAAACACGTCAGACTACAGCGGGCTGGATATGTAGTGCGAATGCCGAAAGAGAGACCAGGTAAAGCTATTCTCAACAGAGAAACTCGAATATGTAATCCACTTCGAGGCGAACCCCACACTTGCTGGATGTGTTCAATCAAGGAAGATGCGCGTGCGGTGGACGTTCAAGGAGACTAGAGACTGGCGGCCCAAGATCGAGTAACCTGGAAATCTAAAATACAGTCCCTGGCCTTATTATTAAACTTAAACTAAGAAATTGAACCATCACTTTATATTCGTCGTCCATTTGTGTAATTTCTGTACAGAGTTCCTATTTTCCTACGTGTGAAAATATTGTCTGTAATTTTTTGAAGCTTTACCGTTTACCAACATAGATGGCAGCAGTGTATAACGCACGAAAATATAAAATAAAGTAAAAAAAAATCAGATCCAGTGTAATAGTCGGATCGAAAAAATACTTATTTCATCGTAATTAATTAGGATTCGAATTTGTTCAAAACCCTTTGTTGATGTTTTGACATTATTTGATAAAATCGTGTAAAAATTTTGTTGTTTTTGTACCAAAATACAATGGGTCAATGACGTGATATGGCGCTAACCAAAAATTTAATAAAACTGTTTATTTTGCTTATTTTAACTAATACTAGAGCAAAGCAAAAATCAATCTACGTATACAAATGTATACAAACCTGTACAAAATTCATTAGATTTCTAAATAATAAAATATGCATATTAGAAATACAGATATATTTATGATTTTCAAATCATTCCAATAATAACAACGATTTTCCCGACAATCAAAATAAATCCAATAAAAAAATGTAAAAAAGCCTCCATAAAAATATACCAAATTGCTCGTTAACCGTGCACTGGATTTCAATATTGCCAACCTGCGCCGGGTGCAGTCCCAATATCAGCCAGGCGGCGAGAAACGGATCGATGAACGCACCTCATCCAAAAATTTGTATGTAGGTTCTAGCCTGAAGCTCGGGGGGATCCTCCTGAGCCCAAGTGGTCAGTTGTTGCTCTGTTCACTGTTCGATGTATAGAGTAGATCCGCAAAGCCGCGGTCATGATGGTTTGCTATTTAGCATCTTATCGAATCTGAGTCTTGCTGCTGTATAGGAGTTTCAGCGACAGCGGACATTATGGAAATCCGCACCGGACAGCTGCTACTTTCACTGGCTCGAAAAACGAGGCTTAGAGTGATTGTGTTTCAAACTTTGCATGTCTCTCCATTTTGTGAATTTCGCATATCCACAATGTTCTGTTTCATTCGCATGGTCCCACCACCGTATCAGATGGGATCCGGCAGCTGTGAACGAATGTTCGTATAGGACGAGGAAAGATGCCAGCGGAGATATACCTGGGTAGGTCGAGTTATGTTTATATCGTCGGTACCGACACAGAAATCAAATTAAATATTCAGCGCAGAAATCCTCTATGGGGTGTAGCCCTTGGCAACCAATAAGAGATTGGGGACGAAAGAGAGAAAACATCGATACACGGACTGCGTCTTAGGGCGGCTTATCTTGATGGTGTTTTCCTCGATGCGACAGGGCAGGTAGGTAGCTGCTGGGAGTAGACATGACTCGTCATTACACACCGGCTGAATGGATGATTGTTAGTATAAGTCTCATGATATGTTGGGTGTGTTGGGAATTCCATGGTGACATTGTTAGCACGAATGGGAAACTGGAGGCACCTAATGTGATTGACGGGAGTCATTTTTGAGTGAAGAAAAGAAAAAAGTTGTAGCATTACTGGACCTACTCCTGATGCTTAAGTAAGGTGTACTGAAATCAACGATCATTAATTGATATTTAAAAACAAATATTGATAGTCAAAAGTCACATTGTTTCAGCAAATGTCTTCGAAGCAATGTAACGAACATCGCCTGAAAACCTGAAAATCAAAAAGTTTAATGAAAAACATTATGAGCTGGTTCTTCAACGACATTCCCGGCTCAGTTCCCGCACTGCAACGAATAATGTGCCTTCGCTTCCAAATCGCATTTTAATGTCCTTTCAACGATCTTGAAAGAAGCCTCCTTACGTAGGTCTCACATCTTGATTTCATCGACCCGAAAACTATATCATGTCAAGTGTAAGTGGATTAAAGAGCTTTGGGTTGGATTTCCCAAAATTATGTCGTCTCCGAGCTCAACCAGCATCCCTATAATTAGGACCATTTTGGGATGATTATTTTTTTCCTCTCCGCTCCGTGGCGATGAACCGCCGAAAAGTGGTCTTAACAGAGTCGGGGAGAACGGGATTACTTGCGACCGACTGACCGGAATGGGTTGATCCGGCGCTGCGAAGGCACGAGGTTTTCTACCGCAAGGGATATTCTTGACACAGTGATAATTTGGCTTTAATACCACTGTCATTAGGAGTGTGGATGCCGTTTCGTTGGCAGTTTCAAGTGATTCTTCTAATAGAGTGAAATCTGCTCTGTGGCCGTATCACTGTTCTGTAGTTTGCAACAAACTCGTCCGTGTGCAGTTAAAGTCTCGTAAAATGATAAATTTGGCCCCATGAAACTGATTGCCTCATTATTGTCATTATAACTCAATTGAGGTAATTGAAATTAGTACAGCGATTTATTCTCTACTTTGTCCGGTCCATGCATGGCTTGGTCGGAGCGTTCGATTTTAAAGAAACCATTCCCCTACGATTTTCCCTCTGTCTGCATTCGGAGGGTGAATTCCGAGCGAAGAGAAAGAGAGGGTGCGTAAAAAACAAACATCAGAAAAGCAATTCCACGCTTGATCCCTCTTTGCCTTTGAACGAACGCTCTTGAAACTGTAAAACCAAAACTATTTAATACGCTATTACACCCTCAATTAGGGATTCAATTATTTTTTTCCAGGATGCAGATCCGTATTGCGCGTTTCCTTCGATAAGGGGGTGAGTTCATTTTTTAAACAGCTCGAACTAATCCAGAGCGGTTGTTTACGATACGACGGTGGAAAATCTGTTCGAAGCAGTGAACCGTGTCCGTGTCTGTTCAGGAGACAGTTGTCATCGGTTTATGCTTTTCTCGGTAAAGCTGAAGCGGAAGGATCTATACACATGCTATTTGCAGATATGTTGGTCTGTGCATTTCTGTACTTCAACCATTTGGGTGACCCTTCCCGGTTCGTTTGTAGTTTGTGGTATTATCTCCTGGCTGTTGTAGGTATTAGCCGATGTGCTCACTTGGCTGATGTTTGCCGAAACGATTGTCACTAAATCTGACGGTTCGTTGTTGTCACAACAGCCGACAGCTTTCGTCAATTTGTAGGAAAGTAATTAGTTTGATATGAGTGATTCACATTGACTGAATTGGTTCGACTGGAAATGTCAAGTGGGTGTCGGAGAAGCGATTTAAAATGTTGTGGATGATTATTTTGAACAGTATTTTCATCATGTGTACTTATCATCTGCACGCTCATTCAAAACTACTCAAAATTTGAGTTTCTACTGCTCAAATTCAAAAACTCGGGGAAAACCATCCAAGAATGAGTATTGATTTGAGTAGAATTAACTCAACTCTTGGGTAACCTGTTAATTAGCTAGCGTTTAGTGAAAAAAAAACTTGCCGGTGCATAAAGCGCGACGTCAACAGAAAAATGAAAAACTTTCAAATGTTTATCTAACAGGAGAATCTACGAAGAGACATTCAGAAAACTAAAAGGTAAGTTTCTACATGTGTTGTTTTAAAATAACATGCTTTATTATTTTTTATCTCCATTAGCATGATATCCGATTTACAAGAAATGTGGAGAAAGGACCTTGGAATAAATTTCTAGGAATCACATTAAAGCCTATCGATGCAGGTAAGTGGACTTTTAAATATTTATGAATACATTTGCTACTATTATTAAAAATACGGAACATTTTTTGCATATTTAATCTTTTCGTAAAAAGTACTCAAATTTGACATTTTCATCCCGAACTCAAAACTGAGTAAGCGCGGACAATACACTTTTGGACTATGTGCACTTTTATGAAATAGATTGGCTCACTTTTGGGTTATTTTCAACGAGCGTGCCGACTTTCATTTTCGAGCGCTCGGTCGAGACACAAGTGTTTTGTTGCCAGTCCGAATAGTGTATAGCGACAAAGAATAGTGCTAATCCGCGTTATCTTGCGCACCCTCCCCTTCGTTGAGGTTTCAGTATTTTTTCCTTCTTTTGTGTTTCTGTTTCTGAGTACCGTTAGCTGGCCAGTGACCAGTGAAGCAGTATTCTTATAGTAAGCCGTCTGGATACCGTTACCTACACAAGTTAAGTATTATTTTACCCCCTTCCCCTTTTTGGTTATCTTACTAACGTGCACTGGGCAATAGGCCCGTGCAAAAATGACTTCCCCTGACGGCGGTTCATTTCGGCCCAAAGTATATCCAAAAATCTTTGAATCTATTTCAGATTTCTCGAGTTCTGAGGTATTCGGCCGTGACAGAAATATCGAAAATTCGCCCAAATAAAACAGTTTAAATCGGGCAAATGATATTTCTGACTACGGGCTCTTTACGAAGGAGTACAGGGTGTATATTCCAGCTAACAGGGTTGAAATCTGCGGGGTAGTCTTCGATTCGAGTTCGAGTCATTGTAGCAATAAGGCCCGTTGTGGGTAATGCGGTGAGAATCATGCGGATGATTCCTTTGGAAGTGATGTCGAAAAGTGTCTCTACTGTGAGGGAAACCAACATGATCTCCCGGCATGTCCCGCGTGTAAACAGCGCGAGGAGAATATTAAGCGTTCCCTTCAGGGACGCTCTAAGCGATCTTTTTCAGAAATGCTTAAGATAGCTACGCCACCGGCCTCTACGAACAGATATTCCAACTTATCTACTGACGAAGGCGACTGTGATGAACCCCAGGAGCAAAAATCTTCTGATGAGCCTAGAAGCAATAGAAAAAGGAGGAACATTTCTTCTCCCAAGCTTCGTCGCAAAGGCCAAAAGGTGTCTCTTCATGGCACCCCTAAAATAACAACTCAAGGAAGTACTGGTACAAAACCAAAGCAAGTCGCTCCCGGTCTCAGAAACCTTCGCTCAAATGAGTTCCCAGCCCTTCCAGGGACATCAAAAACCACAAGGCAAAGACCTTTGCATTGCTTCAACCTACATCCCCTAGAGCCTCAGTTAGCCACCGACGGGCTTTGCGATATTACGGAACTCCTCCCCGCACCGAGGCTAGGTTTAGGTGACTTCAACTTCCTCGGTACGGCATGGGGTTGCCTTCATGACGATAATCGATCTACCTCAATTCATGAGCTTTGCGACAACTTCAATATGAGCATTTTGAACACGGGTGAAATGACACGGATTCCTACCCCCCCCCCCCCACAGCGCGTCCGAGCGCCTTAGACCTGGCCCTCTGCTTGACATCGCTGCGATTAGATCCCCACGGCAGTGACCATCTGCCATTCGCAATTAATATTGCTAACGGTTCAGAGCTACCGAATGTAATTAATGTTTCGTATGATCTCACACGAAATATTGATTGGAAGAGCTACGTATCCGCGATATCTGCAAAAGTAGAATCGACACAAGAGCTTCTTCCGGAGGAAGAGTGCGTGTTCTTGGCTGGCTTGATTCTCGATACCGCGATTCAAGCTCAGACTAAACGCGTACCAGACGCGAACTCTCGCGGGCGTCCTCCCAATCCATGGTGGGACAAAGAGCGCTCAGACGTGTACGTGGAGAAAGCCGCCGCGTACAAGACCTTCCGGGACGACGAGCTGCCAGCTAGCTACCGACAGTACGCGATGGCGGAAACGCACATGAAGAGTTTGATAAAAGCCAAAAAACGTAGTTAGTGGCGCCGGTTCGTCGACGGACTAACGAGAGAAACATCGATGGGCACTCTTTGGGGCATGGTCCGGTGATTACGCAACCGAAACAGTGCTAATGAGAGCGTGGAATATTCAACCCGTTCGATATTCGATTTTGCCAATAAGGTTTGTCCGGATTCCGGTCGGGCACAGAAGATCTACCGCAACGCGTCCTCTCACGATAACGCGAACGAAACACCGTGTTCGATTACGGAATTCTCATTTGCTCTCTTGTCATGTAACAATAAAGCCCCAGGGCCAGACAGAATCAAATTTAACTTGTTGAGGAATCTGCCAGACTCTGCCAAGAGACGCTTGTTGAATTTATTTGATAAGTTTCTTGAGGGTAATATTGTCCCTCATGACCGGAGGCAAGTGAAGATCATCGCCATTCAAAAACCAAGAAAACCAGCCTTCGACCACAACTCGTATCAACCGATTGCGATGCTGTCCTGTATCCGAAAGTTGTTCGAGAAAATGATCTTGTTTCGCCTCGACAATTGGGTTGAAGCAAATGGCTTACTGTCAGATACCCAAACAATTGTCGTGTGTTGCTCTCAACAGAAATTCAAATGGCACATACTAGCAAAGAGCAGATGGCATCAGTTTTCCTAGATATAAAGGAGTCTTTTGATTCAGTTTCAATCAAAATTCTTTCTGAGAAGCTGCACCAGCATGGTCTTCCACCAACTCTAAAAAACTTTTTGCTAAACTTGCTGTCTGAAAAACATATGCATTTTTCGCATGGTGATTTATCGACATCACGAATTAGCTACATGGGTCTTCCCCAGGGCTCATGTCTAAGCCCCCTTCTCTACAACTTTTACGTGAAAGACATTGATGAATGTCTTGTCAATTCCTTCACGCTAAGGCAGCTTGCAGATGACGGTGTGGTCTCTATTACAGGTCCCAAAGCCGTCGATTTGCAAGGACCATTGCAAGATACCTTGGACAATTTATCTGCTTGGGCCCTCCACCTGGGTATCGAGTTCTGCGCTGAGAAAACTGAGCTAGTTGTATTTTCAAGGAAGCGTGAACAGCGCAACTACAGCTTCAATTAATGGGTCAAACTATTGCTCAGGTTTCAACTTTCAAATATCTTGAGGTTTGGTTCGACTCTAAAGGTACCTGGGGATGCCACAGAAGTGCCAACAAAGGATCAAATTTCTCCGTATAATAACCGGAACATGGTGGGGTGCCCATGCCCACCCAGGAGACCTGATCAGAATGTACCAAACAACGATGTTATAGGTGATGGAGTATGGAAGTTTCTGTCTTCGCTCCGCTGCAAACTTACATTTCATCAAACTAGAGCGAATTCAATATTATTGTTTGCATATTGCTTTGGGTTGCATGGACTCAACACATACGATGAGTTCAGAAGTAGTGGTGGATGTTCTTCCGCTGAAAACCCGTTTTGGGGCCCTGTTAGTAGATAGTTAGATTTATGTCCTTGTATTTCGATTACATGGCAGAAAATATCATATTATCCGTGTCAATCTCCTTCATGCTTCCGATTCAACTGTATTCTTCGACACATCCATGAAAGATGAAATTCGTGGAATCCCGGATCACATACATCCGCAAGTGATCCCAAGCATCTTTCATAGTAAATTTCGAGAAGTCGACTGCAACAAGATGTTTTATACCGTCAGGTCAAGCCTCGACGGCTCCACTGGCTTCGGTATATTCAATCAAAACTTCACCGCCTCATTCAAACTCAATAATCCTGTTTCAGTTTACGTCGCAAAACTTACTGCTATTCTGTATACCCTTGGGATCTTTGATATTTGCCCACCGATCATTACTTTATTCTCTCGGATAGCCTCAGCTCAATAGAGCCTCTCCGTTCAATGAAACCTGGAAAGCACATTCGATACTTTCTGGGGAAAATCTGGGAGCGTGCTTTGTCTATAAGATTCTACAAGATTACCGCATTGCTTCATTTCAGGTAATGAAGAAGCGGACTCTTTAGCTAAGGCGGGCGCTTTAGAAGCTGACAAATTGGGAAAACCAATTTGCTTCAGCGAATTTTTCAGTATTACTCATCAAAGAACCCTGGAAAGTTGGTAAACTTCATGGAGCAATGGGGGCACTAGGAAGGTGCCTATATTCGATAATCCATAGGGTATCGACGAAACCTTGGTACAAGAGGATGGATGTGGGTCTGGATTTCATTCGTGTGATGTTTCGGCTCATGTCCATCGTCCATATCGAACATATTGTCTGGGTATGCGCCGAGTACTGTTCTGCTAGATCTCAACTATTGGATTCCCTTCGGGCCCGAGGAAGATCACCAAATGTCCCGTTTCGAGATGTACTGGCAAGCCGCGATCTCCGTTATATGTCACCTTCCTAACAACCATCAATATTCATGGTTTGACTCCAAGGCGACACAAAACATCTCTGTCGAATGACCCTACAAACACGAGACCTACAGCACAACATCACAAGCGCAACGCGGTGTGTTGCCGATTCGTATCTGAGCTGTACTACGAAATCGTCTAGAGGAACCCCTGCCGGATCGAGGAAGACCGCCCGGCCGGTTCCAATAAATAATGCATCCGTCCGAATCTATAATCCTGACCGTTGATTCCCGATGGCGGCAACTGAAAGTTGATATCTTACCCCCCCCCCCCCCCCTGTCAGCCTTGTCCACCCTCTCTCCCTTCGTCTCAAATACACAGATGCAGGACTTCACCTCCCTCCTTCCCCTTGAATATCTTCCCAAAACATATGTGCCTCGCCTGTCTTCTAGTTTTAGTTGATCAATATATAATCTCGTTAAGAAATGCCCAATAGTACCGCTGCTTAGAAATTACCCTAATTAATCCCCCTAATCTTAATTTGTAATTTGTAATTTTATTGAGCACGATAACCTGTTAGTACAGACTTTGAATCAGGTCAAGGAAGTTAAAACAATTGAGCCACTCCCTCTAGTTATTTCTAGTTTCAATATGTTTCTAAATGTTCCGCTTAAGTAATAATTAATTGCTCCAATGATCTCCCTTCTAAAAATCCTTAAGTGCATTACTATACAAAACACACAAAAAATGACCCCCAATCTTATGAATATTATATTATCCACACTTGTGTATGTATAAGTTAGCTATAGAATTTCTTTAGTTTCATTATATAAAAACAAAATAATATTTAAATGTGTAGCACCCTAGTATTAAGTAATTCAAAATGTAAAACAAAGAAAAAAGTGACACCTTCAAGCTAACGCAAACGTGTCTTATCAAATAAACGAATTAAATAAAAAGAATAAAAAACGAGCGTGCCGTACACAGAAAAAAATATTTTGAAGTTTTACATTTATTCTCGTACACATATTTGGAGCATAAATATAAATACGAATACATACGAATTGTCTTGCTTTACACGTTAATTGAAAATAACAGCTTCATTATAGGAAAAGCCAATGAAAGTCTATGTATTTTTATTCCGTCATTGCATATGACTAGTAATATCACGCGAAACGAACTGTAAAATTATAAGCATATTGATGCTCCAATTGAGACCATTGATTTTAACTTTTTTAAAACCCATTTTATGAAAACCATGTTTTTCAAAACTCTGTGCACGATTATAAAAAAAAACTATAAAAGTTATTTATACAAGCAAAACACTGAGAATTTAATTGTGCAAAGACTGTACTAAACAACTTTTTAAGATACCTCATTTTGCAATGCTGTTATCTAGCTTGCTGCTAAAAAGGCCTTAAAATGGACACTTTATTGAAAAAAGGACTGATTACTTAAAATTTCAACCTTCAACAATCACTATAATAGTCTATCCAGTGCAGAAAAACCTTCCGAATAAGGAAGTATTCCACTTTTTTGTTTCAGGTAATAATTACATGCAGAATCGTGCACAAAGTTTGAGTTATTCGCAGCGGAATTGTTAATAAATCCGCCATTTTTTCTTTATTTTGACATACAAAATTTATTTTTGTGGAGTGTATCTCTTGTAGTTTTCCTGCTCAAAAAATCCTACAAACCAACTGTCTCTGCTACTCCCCCTATGTGTATAAGAGCTTTGAAATAGAATATTTCTAACGTTTCAATATGTTCAGGTGAAAAAGCCATGAGAAAGACATTGTTAGAAATTTGGTATTTTTTCGGAATTTGCGCAATCAGATCAAACTATTTACAAAATACATTTATTTCTATTATTATCCTGACAAGGTTTTGCAATGGATTTTGGCTCGCTGATGTCGTTAATTATAGTTCAAGTGCCACAAAAAATCTGAATCGATCGATGGATTTTTATCAGGAGCGGATCCAGAAAAAAAATTGGGGGGGGACGGTTCGAAATTTTGATTTTGAAATTTTCATTGTACAATAAGTAATACCCTTATTTAATTAAAATCCGTTTCGGTGGTCGAATGTTGTTTGGAATTATTTTGAATTTAAAACGAATTTAAAATAGAAACTTTTTCAAAATTTTATTTCATTATATTTATTTATTCAAAACGATATGTCACTTCTGACTTGGATTTTTATCAAAAAATTCTTTTTCAATTAATTTAAAATCTCATTATTTATAGTACTGAATGAATCTTAAATGGATTTATAAGAAAAGTGAAGAAAGCTCGAAAGCCATTCCATTGAGTGATGAACTGGTAAAACAGGTCAACAATAGCTAAAAAACTTTTGAACAATTCCAAGAATTAAGCAAAATTTGAAAATTGTGTTGCTGTTGCAAAAATTTAACAATGTCTTTTCGTAGTTAGTGAGTGGACCAAAATACATTTAGAATCCACAGTTAGATATAAGAAGAAATAGTTTTTTTTGTAAACCAGTACTGCTTATAGCGACCGAATATTTTGAATATTTGATCCGAACCATGATCAGATGTATAACAGATTTCCAGGATGTTACTATCCAGTCATTTTACACACGCTCCACACAAATTTTCCTCGTTTGCATATACCCTAAAGTACTCACAATTAGTTCCGCCTTCAAACGGCGGAAAACTGCAAAGAGCACTCCGCCGCCGGTTTGCTCGAGACTACTGCGTGAACTACGATCCGCACGGAAAACTTCATAGCTCGCCCCGAAAGTCTGCACTGATAACATACTTTCGCCGACTCACATTTCTATGAGAACTACAACATACATAACAACAGGTGCTTATACCGCCAATGTTCTGGTAGTACTTGGAGATTCGAGTACTTGGAGATTCGAGTACCGTGGCTGAGAAGGTTGACCACGCGATGAGGAATAGCCACGTGTGCATCACCACTACCGCATGCAGGACTGTGACGGCTGGTTGAAATGGATACCATAATATTAGTTGCAGTGCGACTCAGTGTGCGATGAACCAGACTGGTCCACGGAGGTATGAGTTAAAACAAGGAATCCATAACCGTAGAAAACATCAACGCCAGAAAGCTCAGAAATGTTTTATACTTGTCGCAGTAAGAAGTTTGGAAGACCTCTTCATTACTCCCGCATACAGGACCGGAACGACTGATGGTAAGGCGATCCGAGGAGTCCATAGTACCAGCTGTGGTGCGTCTCAGCCAGACGCTCATTTATTCCAACACCAATTAGGTTTGGCTTATTACCATCTGGGATGGAGCAGCCAACTCGATTCGCGGTACTTTCGACGCGCTCGATCCCCAAAAATCCTGCGAGTGACGGCGGTCTTCGAAAGCACAGAAAAATATTCCTTTCGGCAAAGCTATCTTTACGCTGTAGATTCAAGCCAGCCAACTTTAAAGGAGACAAAAGCAAATGTATTCAAAGCTAGCTTCCTAACATCTGGTTGTGAGACTGGTTCGAATTTTTAGACTGTCGCAGCAATATCGTCCGCGGAAATATCCGCTGCCATAAGATAAATCCAAAATCTTTCAGCTGCTTCGAACACTTTTGATAAGTCATCCGTTTGTTCCCCAAGCAAACCAAACATCGACATTCCAATTGTTGATTCCCGCGGTCGCTTGAAGCTAAGCCAAGAAGATATTGGAACAGAGGGCAAACTAGTGCACAACTTCTCTGCAAGGGCATTCGTTTGACACAATCCATCTTACACATCTTTCATGCAACTGTCGTGTACATTTGATATAGTGCTGCCAACCTTCTCCACAGTTGCTTGTTCCTGCACTTTCGATTAGATAGTACTGGTACCGAAAATCCCGGGAATACCAACCCATTGTTGGTACCAGAATACCGGTACTGAATATAGATAAGTACAGGGATTTTCGGTACTTTGCAAAGCTTTTGATGACGAATACAACCATCCTAACCTTTTGTCAAGCTGGCATTAGAACATTACCGAATATAACTGTCGTTGGACGCAACTGGATATTTTGTCTATTTACAATTATTTACAATGACCTTTCATTAGATTTGTGTATTTATAACTAGCACGGTTAAACTGATTTCGAGTTTTTAACCATTATTTGATGTATGTTCGTGGCCTAAATCACGCTAAATCACGAAATCTAGTGTTCAGACGGAGTAGTCATCTCTCTGGTGTCGGTGATTGGCACTCAGTGCGGACAGAAATCGACGGAAAAGCAGCGAGAATAAAATAAGAATTAAATAACATACTATGTTGTTCATTTTGCAATTGTCTATTAAGATTATAGGTACTAAAGGGATGGAATTGCATAGTATACACTTTTCTTATCTTCAAAAAATCGAGTTGAAAATCTCAACAGTAAGAAAGTTATACAAAGACATTTTTGTAAATTATTCCTATCGAACAGTATGTCTATCATCTATTATGCTTGATGTGTGAATACCTAATGTCGCGCACCCGTGTAAAACAGCGATTTTCGTTGATTCGTTAATTCATTTTCGGACATTTTAAAATCCCACAATAATATCTACAGTTTTACGAACGAGCTGCAGAATAATTTAAGACTTCGCTAACACAATTTGACACCAAACAGCCCATAAGACTGGACTATCTAGTGCTGCCAAAACATCTCTGACTATACCTAGAATGGTAGTTTGAGCAACTTATTCGTGACCGGAAATGCAAACCATTGGTAGAATCCGTACAGCATCATAAAATTTATGATCACCACAAATCCCTCGAATAATAAATGAAGATAGCATTTTCGTTCTCATTTATTTTTTTTATTTTTCACGATTCCACTTGCAGATCCGCTGCTGTACGGAGAAACCCCAAAATTCGAAAAAAAAATCTTCCAACCCATCCAGCACTGCGCTCTGGATTGGCAGGAAACAGGAACATGGGGCATATTCATCTCATTCGCCGTTGAGCCATACGGCATGTAGCATACCTTGCTTGAAAAAAAAAGTAGGTACACCACATCGAGATGTGAACTGCTGCAGAGGCAGCACTCTCAAAAAAAAAAACAACACTGTCCTCAGGCCAGAATACGCGCAACATAACGCATACACAAACACACCACCCGGTATTCGGCTGAATTGGCCTGCTCTGGCCTGGTCTGGTTGGATCAGGCACAGCTGAAGCGGGCAAAATGAAAAATTAAGCTGAAATCCTTGCTCTTTGCCTATGCGGCACAGAACTCGTTTCCCGTCGCATATTTCTGTAATATTATTGGTGCGGTGGGATGTCATGTTTTATGCTCATGACGATATGGATACGAGTGCTTTGCTGCCTTGAATAACTTTCCTCCTGTTGTTTCAGCCGCAAATATGGTCTGATAACGTGCGCTTTGGTTGGAGCTGCAATGCAGCAGCAGCTGCTGATGCTGCTACTTCGAATGTTGCTCGTTTATACAAGTTATGTGTTTGCTGTTCGTTCGGGATGATCTTCTAACCAGCACCGCACACTGGACGTGGTCAATCTGCACTGGAGACCCCTACCACCCCGGACCGCGTTACAGAATGGGTCATCGGGGATGGGACTAAGAATTATGACCGGCCGAAATAGTCCTCGAAACCACAGGACTTCAAAGTTATGGTAGCCTGGGGATCCGCGAGCATAGCGAGGATGATAATAATCATTATGCCATCGTGTGGTCGCCGATGTCGTTATCTCGTGTATACCTCTACTCGGCATAACTGCTTGCGCCGTACCGCCATTACTTACTGCTATTATTGTTATTACCAACATCTAAACTCTTAACGCATCATGTTTGTGTACCGCGGGGTGGAACAGGATTGCCTCCCCGAATGGTTACCACGGGAGATTCGCGTGTTTGTCTAAGCTGTAGCGTTGTTCATGTTTTCAGTATATTCCGAATTGGTTTACTAGGGGAAAAGAAGAAATGCTAGTCTGACATTGGTTTTTGTTATTATTTTTTACGTTAATATCTACTTGTATTCACTCAACTAAACCTACGTAAAAAGGAAATTTGGAAGCATTTAAATAACTCAAGCTTAAGGAAATCATGTTTAAGTTTTGTCGAAATCAAGGAATTCTTTTGGTTTAGTCTCCGAATTGTGTATAGGGGGAAATAAATATATGTATTCATGTCGAAGAAAAAAGAAACTGCGTACTTTACTCAGTTTAAAATAGCACCACAGCTTGCGCCTCTATACATACTTTACCGCATCATCGAAGTTTTTGCTTTACATAGATCAATATCGTCATTGATCAATCTGTCTCAGAACTCAGTTTTGATTAATTCAACATCATTGGACGCATGCCATTCTAGCGCTGGCTTCGAATGATAACAAGAAAAATATAACCTTGTTTTTGTGCTGTCGTATAGCAATAGTACATGCCACTTTCACATGTACAATGTTGATGTTGTTGCAGAAATCCTGAAAACTCTACATTTAAAACCGCAGCTACAGCTTGCTATATCATTCGTTTAATTTATGCTCGATTTGACCACCAGTAAACACAAGTTTATATCTGCTGGGCCATCTTTACGGCCAGTTACCAGATTAAAGCGTAAATTTCGTTACAAGTTGTTAGTATGGAAGTCTTACTACTTTTCTGCCTAACAACTTTCGTTGCATAGAACGATTCGGATATTTACTGATATGCAAGCATTCTTTTTGTTGTGCTTAATCGGATAGTCTTTAGAGTTGAATTATATTTAATAATCAACATCAAATATCTAACATCTAAGTATTCTGTACTGTTTCTTTTGGCTAGGGCATGCATAAACATTCTAGGATTGTAATTTACTTATTCCAGCAACTTTCTTCTTAGCTCTGCGGAATTCTTCACGTAACAACTATACGATTTTGATCGGTGTTACGTAAGACCATATTAAGTCGCAAAATAAAAAAAAAGATATAATGATAACACTGGGTAAAGATTTTCTATGGCTACATTCGACTTTTGCCTTAGTTGAAATAAGTAACAACAAGCAAGAATTATGGCAGAACTTAGCTTCGAATAATTTCGTAAAGGATGCTGCGATTCAAACTTGAAACATGACTCAACACCAACCAAATATTGTTTTCCTTATTCCTCTGTAATTGGCTTCAACTGGAGTTCAGTTAGATGATACATCCAAACGAGAATCAATTTAGCACTAGTTAGACACTAAAGCCAATTTTCGAAGTAAATTTTGCCTAACGTTGTTATTGAACGAAAATAAAACAAGAGTTTGTTTTCGCAATCCAGAGCTGTAACCCAGGTGTTGAACTCACCCTACTCCGACTGAGAGTTCCCCAACGGAGGAATTTCTCCCGACACCAATACCCGCTTCATTGAGCCATTTGGTTCCTAGCTTTATCGAGATTTACTCGGATATTATCCGCCGGTGAGCTACTCTACTGCGACTGAGAGTTCCTTGGCAGTAGAATTTCTCTCTGATGTCTGTTTCGTGAAACAATTAGCTACCGTTTTTGTCACAATATAGTCGGATAGTCCACAGCGGTGAATCTATCCTACTATGAATTATCTGGCACTAGGTTTCTCCCGATAGCGATGCTCGTTTCCGTGAGCCATTTAGCTTCGTCCCGATCTACTCGATATAGTCATAGGCGGTAGACATTAGGGCATTGCAAAAAAAACTTTTTTTTGAATTCTCAAAGGCCCCCCCTCTCATATTGTGACAAATGTCAAAGTAAGCTCAGATGCCAAATTTCACATCATTTGGACAATTTTAGACCCCCGCCCACTTCGCTTGAAATTTTTTGAAATTGGTACTATGGGAAAATATGGAGGAAAAATACATTAAATGCTATAACTTTCGAAGTAGCAATCAGAAAATTACAATTTATACCTCTTTTGAACGGAAATAATCTAAGTATTTGAATGAAGAGATATTTGTTTCTTGAAAAATACGGGAAAGTGGGGTACTGGCTCATTTTGACCCCAAAATCCCCTATTTTTAATGATTTTTCTGCTCCGTGATGCAAATCATACATATTTTGTAGTTTTTCTAATGTGAAAAAATCTCAGAAATCGAACGGAACCATTTTGACCTTAGTTCGAATACGAGAAGTTGGGGTTATAGGGCTTTTTGTCAGTCATATTAAATTTTATCATTTTCTCATGCATATATCTCTATTATTCTTCAATCAATTCGGGGGTCTAAAATTGTCCAAATGATGTGAAATTTGGCATCTGAGCTTACTTTGACATTTGTCACAATATGAGAGGGGGGGCCTTTGAGAATTCAAAAAAAAGTTTTTTTTGCCATGCCCTAGTAGACATAGCCAGTAGGCGGCGAGCTCTGTTCATCGATTTCTGGTGGAGCGTAGCTTCCGGTTCACTGGCGCCCCAACTGCTAGCTATTCGACACGATCTACTCGCTCTAATCCCTGGCGGTGGATCTAACCTACTCGTGAGCTACCCGGTATGGTGTCGAGGTCAGTCCAGCGATTCCAGTCAAGCCTGATGTCCAGTCCACTGGCACCCTGATGACCCGAATCTGGTGCTACGTCGCGTTCTACTCAACTGGTTCCCGGCGTTGATTTTAGTCTACACCAGCGGAGAGATGCGGTGGGATTTCTCCCGAAACGCGATTTGTGCTTTCACGGCGGTTTTCTAGCCAACGGTGCTACTTTGTTGGTCCCTTCGACACTGCCTCTGCAGCTCGGAGAGTATACTTGTGACCACTCTGTTGAGAGCATCCCAGATATGCTAGTCTTGGCACATCTTTTCGATTTTATTGTCAACTGTCACACCCAGTGCTGAGCTCCATCACGGTACTGATGGCAAACCTGCTAGACAAAAGAGAATGAAACGGTTAGCAGTTGAAACAGTAAGCGATGCTTATTGAGTTACGGTTCTCATTCCAATCAATTGACAACAGTCAAACGGTTCTCTTCTGAATCTCTCACTCATTGGAATTATTATTGAGAGGAAGGGAAACAGACCGTCATTTTATTAGCAATATAAATACGGTTATGACGGTCATCTTATTACAAACAGAATTAACAAACAGGCGGTTTCACATAAATAGCTATGCATAAAAGAAACTGAAAGGTGGAGAAAAAAGGAACAAAGCACCGCATGCTGCCTGAATACAATACACTGATAATATTTCGTTTACTATACCAATACCAAATAAATGGTACTCAATCTGTCTATCATTTCAATGCGTTCTCTCTCGCACGGCTTCTGTGAGAGATAGTTAAGGTGAAGATATGTGGAAGCCACGTTGCTAGGCACCGACTCGCTTGTTTACATTGAGAAAAACTGAAATCTGAAGTGAAAATTCAAACGCACAAATGAGAGTTTCCGAACATTTTCCTTTGGTCATCTACACATTGGCAGAAAATTTGAAGTTTTGTTAGTAAACGATTAAAGTTTCGCGAGTGTTTTTGCAGTGGTGTGAGAATAAAGTGCATTTGAAAAAGTGCAATGAACACGAGAAGAAGAAAAATAAGAGTGTTTCGAAAAGAAACCCCACGTGAAGAGAGGTGATATTTTCGCACAAAATAGGAGCTAGAGATGGCATTCCGTCAAAAACTCGGATTGATTGTAAAGGAAAATGTTCTAGCTCCCTTAAGTAGCAGTTTCGTGGCAAACCAGCAAGGTTAGTGTGTTAAAAAACGTATTGTTACATTTGCTCATGTCAGATACATGGTTAGGCAGGGGAGGGGGGTGTGTGCGGCGTAGCAGCTATGTTGTGGCTCGCATGTATAATGTCCTTAACTGAAACACGATCCGAGGATAATGGAAATGAAATAACGGTCATTTTTGTGGTGGTACTGGTCACACCAGATATACCCCTTCGAACCTAAGGCATTGGAAGACCACGTATTCCGGTGTCTCTTGCGCGTTTACGCACTCCAGGCAAAGAGGTGACGAAGCATGTTCAAACCGATGAAGGTATATCCGGAAGCATCCGTGCCCGGACAAAAACTGCGTCAAATGAAAGTGCGCAATTCAGCACTAAATTCTGCGCGAAATTCTATGTGAAATTCCACGCATGTTCCATGTGAAATTCCGCGTGAAATCCCGCGTGAAATTCCGTGCGAAATTCCGTACGAAACTCCACGTGATGTCCCGTGCGAAACTCCAAGCGAAATTCCGCGCGAAATTTTGCGCGAAATTTTGTGCGAAATTCCTTGCGAAGTTCGGTGCGAAATCCGTACGGAGTTCCGCATGAAATTTCGTGCGAAATTCTGCGCGAAATTCCGTGCGAAATTCCGAGCGAAATTCCGTGCGAAATTCTGCGTGAAATTCCGTAAGAAAATCCGTGCGAAATTTCGCGCAAATTTCCGAGCGAAATTTTGTGCGAAATTCCTTGTGAAATTCAGTGCGAAATTCCGTGCAAAATTCTGCATGAAATTTCGTGCGAAGTTCCGTGCAAAATTCCGAGTGAAATTCCACGCGAAATTCCCTGCAAAATTCTACGTGAAATTCCATAAGAAATTCCGTGCGTAATTTCGTGCAAAATTCCAAGCAAAATTTTGTGCGAAATTCCGTACGAAATTACGCATAAAATTCTGCATGAAATTTCGTGCAGAATTCCGTGCGAAATTCCGTGCAAAATTCCGAGCGAAATTCCGCGCGAAATTCCGTGCAACATTCTAAGAAATTCCGTGCAAATTTCCGAGCAAAATTATGTGCGAAATTCCTTGCGAAATTCGGTGCGAAATTGCGCATAAAATTCTACATAAAATTTCGTGCAAAATTACCCGCGAAATTTCGTGCGAAATTCTGTGCAAAATTCCGAGCGAAATTCCACGCAAAATTCTACGTGAAATTTAGAGCAAAATTCCGAGCGAAATTTTGTGCGAAATTCGATGCGAAATTTCGCATGAAATTCTGCATGAAATTCTGCATGAAATTTCGTGCAAAATTCCGCGCGAAATTCCGTGAAAAATTCCGAGCGAAATTTCGCGTCAAATTCCGTGCAAAATTCTACGTGAAATTCCATCGAACTTTCGTGCAAAGTTCCAAGCGAAATTTTGTGCGAAATTCCTTACAAAATTCGGTGCGAAATTGCAAATGAAATTCTACATGAAATTTCGTGCGAAACTCCGCGCGAAACTCCGTGCGAAATTTAACGCAAAATTCCGAGCCAAATTCCGCGCGAAATTCCGAGCGAAATTCCGTGCAAATTTCTACGTAAAATTCCGTAAGAAATTGCGTGCGAAATTTTGCGCAAAATTCCGAGCGAAATTTTGTGCGAAATTCCTTGTGAAATTTCGTGCGAAATTTCGCGCAAAATTGCGAGCGAAATTAAGCGCGAAATTCCGTGTGAAATTTCACACAAAATTCCGAGCCAAATTCCTCGCGAAATTGCGTGCAAAATTCTACGTGAAATTTCCGTAAGAAATTCCGTGCTAAATTCTGGGCGAAATTCCGGACGAAATTCCGTACGAAATTCCGCGCGAAATTCCGCGTAAAATTCAGTGCGAAATTCTAAGCGAAATTTGTGCGAAATTCCGTGCGAAATTGCTCGCAAAATTACGAGCCAAATTTCGCGCGAAATTCCGTGCGAAATGCTACGTGAAATTCCGTAAGAAATTCCGTGCGAAATTCCGAAAGAAATTCCGTGCGAAATTCCTTACGAAATTCCTGGCGAGATTCCGCGTGAAATTCTGCGTTAAATTCAGTGCGAAATTCCGAGCGAAATTTGTGCGAAATTCCGTGCGAAATTCCATGTGAATTTTCATATGAAATTCGGTGCAAAATTCTACTTGAAATTCCGTGCGAAATTCTGCACGAAATTCAGCGAGTAATTCCATGTGAAATTTCACGCGAAATTCCATGTGAATTTTCGTGCAAAATTTCGTGCAAAATTCCACGTTATATCCCTGGCGAAATTCTGTACGAAATTCCGAGCGAAACTCCGCAAGGAATACATGCGAAATACGCCGCGAAACTCCGCGCGGAATTCCTTGCAAAATTCCGAGCGAAATTCCATATGAAATTTTGCGCAAAATTCGGTGCGAAATTCCGTGCAAAATTCCGTGCGAAGCTTCGTGTGAAATTCTGCGCGAAATTCTCACGATTTCATTTTTTTTGGCAGCCGCAGTGTCAGGACATCCCACATCCCCTTCCAAAGAGTTGAACTGGGAATGGGACGCGGTCGTGACTCGCATTGACTTCTGCCCTTCATTCGTCTTATTGTTTCGTGCATTTTTCAGCATGTTAAAGATGATTCTTTCCAGGAGTGTTCTGAGGGTATATAGGCCTATACTAGACCGGGTCACCTTCTGGCTTCCCTGGCCAGGTAGATCGTGCTTCGGGAAGAGACCTTCAAAGATTATTTTCACCTTACCCGGGGCATATATTATCTGGCGTTGAAAGATCTTTAACAATCATGACCCCCAGTGGTTGGCGTCCACTTCTCAGCGACGTGAAGTTCGTACGAGCAATAGATTTTACATACCTTTTTATTTTTCAAAAAATCGAATTTTTTATAACTTTATCTGAAAGTAAAACTCCTTGAGAATATTTTCCCAATTTTTTAAAGAGATCCGAGAAATAGAAGGAAAGTTACAGCGCTTTCAAGCGCGCTTCGTTTACCAAGAGCAGTGGTAACTTGAAATTTTAAACTCGATTATCTTGAAATGTCGTTTTTCCAAAAATGGTTTTTCCGTGATCACGATTGCCCAAAAATCACTCAACCGATTTTCTTCAACTTTTTTTCAATTGATCGTAATTATTTTTTCTCGTAGCTTTACGATTTCTTTTCTTAAGCATAAATTTTGGTTTTGTGCAGGAGAATTTTTTAATGCAATTAAAATCTCAAAAATTGAGACTAAGATCCTGAAATCACGAACAAGAATTACTCTATTCATGACCAAAATATCACGATAACGAGAAAAGAAATTACGTAAATCGCGGCTAAGATCCTTAATTCATGAACATAAATCTCACTAGTCTTACAAAAAATTCGATAGTAAACTCATCAATGAAATAGCACGGTAAAGTGACAAGAAATCACGAAAATCGCGAAAAAGCTCCGTAAATCAGTGACGTAGCCAGGGAGGGGTTTCAGGGGTTAACAACAAAAAACTGAAGTCTCCGTAGCTTACAATAGATAGTTTCATTGAAAAGAACTCGTTTGAGGAAATTTCTTATATATCGCAAAATTAAATATCTCGATATATTGCATTTGTGTAGCCTTCAACATTATCAACAACTTTGCAGAAGACACCAAGTCCCTTACTATTTTTGAAGAATTATTATATTAAAAGAAGCGCTTTTTGTGTGGAAAAACTTCTACGAGGTTGTTAAATAGTCAAAGTTAATGGTTTCGAAATTTTATGATCTTGACCGTTAGAAAAGTTTTTGAACATTTATTCCACTTTAAAAGTGTACTTTGTATTTGCATTCTTTGACATCATTGACATATTTTAAAATAAATTATAAAAAGCATCCGTTAGACTAATTTTGTTCCCGAACTTTCACTAATTTATCAAACTTATATTAAACTTAAGCATTTTCGAAAAATCAACGATTTTCATCAAAACCACCACCTCCCACCCCAAACCAAATTTCTGGTTGCGCCACTGGAAGGCACATCAGCTGCGCAGTTTTCACCACCAATAATGAACATTGGTACCCGGATGACTGCTATACTGCCCATAAAAGCATAAGAGTCCCATATGGATTTTTGTCGAAAATGAGTTCTCCGTTGAATTGTTTTCTGTATCACGACTGAAACACCATGAACAAATAAGATCCCATCCATAAGACTCAATGAAAATTTAAATTTTGAACAGCGTTTTTCTCGGCTTGCTGTTTTTCAATATGGGACTTTTATACTTTTATGGGCAGTATAGTAGTATACAATTTATCAGCACTTCCATCGTTTGGTATTCAATTCTCAGCACAAACACCATGCCTTTTGCTTGTTTTCCGGCAATAATTCTGAATTATCGGTTACATTAAGAGCAATTTTAACGTTGACTTTACGGCCTCGTGGTTTTCTACATCCTTCACCCAGTCTCTGGCGGTTATGTGCTTTTGATTAGCGTACTAAATATTCTTCATTTCTTCGCTAGCCTCAGTTCATTTACATGCTATCGAAATGGGATTTCTATTCTAACTTTCATGAATATTATTAGCAGCTGAGGTGAAAAAAAACTTTCTTTATTTTTTGCATTGAAAAAATGTCCAAGACTATTTACAAATATGATGTTTATGTGCTTTTGATAAGCGTACTAATTATTCTTCATTTCTTGGCTAGCCTCAGTTCATTTGCATGCTATCGAAATGGGATTTCCATTCTAACTTTCATGAATATTATTAGCAGCTGAAGTGAAAAAAACTTTCTTTATTTTTTGCATTGAAAAAATGTCCAAGACTATTTACAAATAATTTTACTATTAGTAATAGAACTACTCTAATAAAATGACTCCATTGGTTTTATCTTCTGAGGAGATCACCACTTCACTACTGGTCGATGATCGGCCAAATATATTTGCTACCATCCAGCTGTTTTTCCTTCAAATTTGTTGGCTGTTCGATGATTCGTATGATGGCAAATTGTACAGATTCGCGGTTGCACACCGACTGTGGAGAATGTAATTTCTGTAGCTGGCAATCAACTTTAATACTCGATTTGATATTTTATTTAGCGTTGGCCATTTTTTATTGACTCGTTTATAGTTTAGCTTTTGGTTTCAGTAGCTGTTGCTGCAGGTTTATTAATATCCCAATTACTGATGTTTATTTAGTGCAGATCTTGCTGTTTCCAATATTCGGTTTTTATTGAGCTTGTTTATAGCTTTAAAATTGTTAACAATAGATCATAGATCCACCAATAGGTGCTATGCATAAATAAAATAACGGTTAACTTCCATTCGTGGTCTACACGTCATATATGATGCACTTGTAATTGGCTTAGCATATTAACCAGTCTATCCCTACTGGGGGGCCTATTCTTTGAGTGTGATTCGCTCCTGGTGACACTCTCAACATATTATAATTTTAAATAGTACTGGTGATAACTCTATTGTCTCTTGACCTACGCGGTCTTCATGTACACTAGAACGCAGGAGCGGATCCAGAAAAAAAATTCGGAGGGGGTCCGAAATTTCGATTTTGAAATGTTCATTGTACAATACGTAATATGTAATACCCTCATTTAATTAAAATCAGCTTTAGTGAACGAATCTGATTTGGAATGTTTTAGAATTTAGAATGAATTGAAAATAGAAACTGCTTTAAAATTTCTCATGAAGTTAAAAATTTTCGGGGGGGGGGGTCCGGACCCCCAAGACCCCCCCTCTGGATCCGCCACTGCTAGAACGTGTCGGGTGGGAGTGTTTTTCCATTTGCTTACACATTTTATTGCAATGACATGACCGCAAACTAGAAAAAGTCAAGAGCTACACACCAGTTTAGAATTTTTTCGAATTTTTCTTATTTGACTCATCTTCTAAACAATGCATTTGATTTGCAAAATCATATGTCAAAGGATGAGGTTTTCAAACCGAGCGAAAAGTGTACTCATTTGCGGGGAACGAGACTCCCGTTTCTTACGTTAAAATCAATTTCAAGATAGAGTCCTAATAGCATTAAAGGTTTTATGGTACTCTTGAAGCCTTCCTTAAAACTTAGATTGCACTTGTAGTGTTCTATGAAACTCTAAATGCTTTGGGAGTTGATTTCTTCGGGCGGATTTTTACTGGAACGTACTTTATGTCATTACTACATTTATTGAATCATAATTCATCAAATCGGATGTAAAACTTCTAATCATTTTCAAAGTAACTTCCCCAAGTTTGAATCTGACGACCTGTTCCTATTTTTCGATCATCTCTATCGAAACATCCTAGAGAAAAGATGGCACCATTCCCCCCAAAGTTGGCGGCAGATATATGGCAACCATTTGCCTGCCACGCTTTCTCCTCACATATACCTCGCACCCATGTCCTATTACGATGAGCCAGCAGAGTAAAATTGTGCGTTTACATTCACTTGGGGGGAGTGATCATTTGGCATGAAAACGAGTAATATTGGAATCGTAAATCACAACAATATGCGAGAGGCGATGGGTTCGCTATGCGGACCGGATCGTGCTCAGTGGCGTCATCGAACTGTGGTACATATTTGTTTAGAGTAATGGTAGCGAAAGGGGAGGAAAGCAATGGGTCCACCGAGTGTCATCTCAGGCTCAGGCCGAACTAACACAGCAGCAGCAGCAGCAATGGGGGGAACAGGGTGGAACACGAGTAAGTCATACAACCAACGAAACGGTATCGTCATAACTATCGCCGATGCTGGAAGCAAAAAATCATAATTTCACATACTGCTCTGAAGGATATATTGTTTATATCTGTTTTTTTACGACGGTTTGTTTTTCCAGCAACGAATGGATGCTCAGTTGTACATACGCCATAACCTCAAACAGCACTGACACAGCACTGTGTTTAGCTATTTGGTGATTTTATTACAACTCATTGCGATATGAACAAACTAATGTCTCTCTCTCTTTTTTAGGTTACGTTAAGGGATGAGTAACAGACTACCTCGAACCATTTTTGTGAAACAATACCGAATGTGCTGAAAATGACTCCTATAATAAATTTCTAATAAAAATAGCCCTCGCCTCTCCGCTGTCATATGCTGTGGTGAAAGGATATCTAAATAAGAAATATTACCAATCAAACTAAATGCTTCTAAACATTGGGTACCCTCGAGATACACTGAATATAAGTTTACTCATTTTTCCCGTCGACCGGTAGTGGTTCTGAGAAACGAGTATTCGCAGCTTGTAGAAATAGAGGACCTGGAAAATCATTCGGCAGTAAGAATATACATAACAGAATAGAATCTGATAAATAAATAAACCCCTTAGCGTTGGTAGCAGCAAGGGTGCCCATAGAAGCTTGCCGAATGAGGCCAGAGGCAGACTTGCAGCCTAGCGAAAGAGTAGCAAAACGAAAAGGATGTCCCAGGAGACAATAGCGAACGTGCTGTAACATCCCCTTCGGATATGTACCTCACTGCATGCGCGTTTCTATCTATGTATCCGTGTCCGTTCGAGTCCGTATATAAACCGAACATGCGAGGACGATGCTATCCAGCCCAGGCACCAGCCAGCAGCCGGAGCAGTTCACAAACTTTGTGTGCGAATTGCCAAACAGAGTATATCCTTGAACAGGAGGCGCAGCATAAAACGGAAAGTACCCGCCTCCGGGCTATTTTCCTACATATATCGCCACTTTATGGGGGCCGTGTGTGTATGCTCGTTTCTAATGCCGTCGAGCCAGTATTAGTGAATGCGAGTGTGCGTGTGTTTGTTCGAATCAAGGATATGTCCTTCTCGGGGATGCTGCAGCTGTGTACCTACATTACAGATGGGCTTGCTGGTTAGTGCGAGTGTCCTGTCAGGGCGGCTGAAAAGACAAAGTTGCTACTGAGAAGGTTCAAAGAATCGTTTTCCATTGACCAGTGGAAAATGTTCGTATTTAGAGGTATGCAGACACATCCATTCATACATTGAGATGGTATGACCATGTGAGACGAATGATACTAATTTTAATTACTTTGTTGAAAATGTCAGATCCATTCATCAGCATATCAATGGAGATCAAAGAGATGATTAAGTTTTAATATAAATAACAATTTGGCGGGGGCCCACCAATCGAGGAAATGTCGAGTACAACTCGACAGATATGTCTGTCAAAGCCAATGTTGATATTTATCCAGTATGGCATTCAAAGTTAAATCAGTTTATTACCATTTTGATAAAATATCGATTTTTTATCTTCGAATTTGTCTACAAATAAAGATGTAGAAATTATATTGGAGACGTGAGTTCGTTTAACTCGGAATTGCTATCATATATTGTCTAGTGAACAATTTTAAACGCGATTTTCTCAAAACTAGATTTTGGAAACTGGTGCACATGCCCTTTAACGACTTGTTGCATGCTTGAGGCACGAACTTCGTACAAACGCTCAAAAGTAGTGTCATTATCATTCTTACTAGAAATATCAATGATTTATTCGTAAACCGTTATTTATGATTTTGTATGCCTTGAAAAAATAACAGAAAACGCTAACTCAAAATTCAAAATTAGGCATGCTCTGCAAATTTTCAGAGCACTGTCTCATTGTAGTTCGAATGTAAATTGTACGTTACACGTGATTTCCCATAATACAGTTTTTCGGAATACCAATTCTCGGAAAACCCTTTTCCGCAAATACCACTAAAAATCAATCACATACTTATTTTGAGAAGACCTGCAGCGTAGCCAACTACGACTTGTTTGGTTTCAGTAGCATTTTTGGAATTTCAGTGGTTCTAAATGTAGCTAAGAATTTTTGTAAAGTTCTCTTCTTTAGACTTTGTGTAGTAGCGAAGATTCGTTCGACTCTCCCATAGGTGTCGCCGAGGTATAAATTGAGAAAGGTCTATGGTCTAAGATTCGCTCCAAGTAAGGTTTGCACAGGGCCGTAGCGCGGCCTTCTGGTGCCCTTGGCGAAGTCTCAGTTTTGTGCCCTTGTAAGACTTTAAGACAATCAAACGGGTAAGCAATGTATATTATATTGTTCCTGAAGAAAGACCTCTGGTTTATAGGGGTCATTCCATGTCAGATTTACAACCAAAATCTTAATTCCTTCTAAATTTTTTCCTGCATTCTTTAGCTAAAAATAATTGCCACGTACTTTTTGTTTTGGCTGAATATGATTTTTTTCAAGTTATGAGTTCTTGAAGTTTATAAAATTATAACATTTTTCAATCTCTGCTAACCTGGAAACTATTGGATGTATGGAACTAAATATTAAATTAAAAAAGTGTTTGCATAACCTTACCGGAAAAATTTACGAAAATAGTTTTGTTTGTTAAGTATTCTGCAATTTTTATAAACAAATTGAATGTTTTTAAAGTCGGAACGAATTTTTTTCGCTGACTTTGTTCTTTAAATATTAGGAATCATGCTAAAAAGATTGTGTAGAAATTTTGGAGTAGATATTTAAATAATAACATTCAAAAAACGCAATTTTACACTAAACGCATAGTATTGGACCAATTATAATTGAAATATCTCGTAAAATACTTAGAAATTCATTCTGTAATTTTTACACAATCTTCTCCATGTGATTATAAATATTTTCAAAAAAAATAAACTAAAAAATTAGTCCAGCTTGAAAAAAAATCGAATTTGCTTCTAACATTTGCAGAATACGGATGTCATTCCACCCCAGATTTACAACCAAAATTTTATTTCATTCCAAAGTTTTTTCTTGCATTCTTTACCTAAAAATATTTGACAAGTATTTTTTGTTTTGGTTGAATATGATATATTTTTTCAAGGGATGAGTTTTTGAGTTTTATAACATTGAACATTTTTCATTCACCAATAACCACGAAAACTATTTGATGCTTGAAACAAAATATTAAATAATAGGTATAAGTTGGGTTTCTCATAAGCTCAATTAAAAAAAACTGTAATTGTTGGTTTTGTTATTTAGTTACGTATACTGCAAATGCTAGAAACAAAATAAATGCTTTTTCAAATTGGACTACATTTTTCTTTAATTTTTTTTTACATATTTGTAATTATATTGAGAAGATCGTTTAAAAATTTCAGAATGCATTTCGAAGTATTTTAAGAGATATTTCAATTATAATAGGCCTAATACTGAGCGTTTAATTGTAAACTGCGTGTAAAATTGCGTTTCTTTTAATGTTATATTACACCAAAGTTTTACAAAAAGTGGATTTTCTTTAATTTTTAATTTTTTTAATTTCGGTTGTTCAGCAATAGGGTAGTTAAAATTCTATAGCAAAGCGTTTACTCGAGTTAATCTTTTTAAAATTTCTCTTGCAATCATTTATACTGATTTCTAAATCTTCAAACGCCCATTAGATTTTACATCTTTACCCGAGGTAAACCGGTTATACTATATAAATATTCGGAGTTAAGCTTTGATACTTTGCGCTAATACTCTCAGGTAATATGACTATTAATTAAATAAGAAATAAAGATATTTTTGGAACGATTTGGAATAAGGCAATTTAGATTATCTAATTATCTTAGGAATATTAAATTTCGTTTACGAAAAGTAAAATGTGTGTGCAAATTTGGTTTAATACTTCAGTCTAGATAATACTAAACTTCGATAGCATAATTTCAAACTGTTTACAATTTATTAAGTTTTAATGCCCCGCTAATGCTGGAAAAGTACTTGCTAGCTTAGTCTACTTATGTCTACTAGGGGGAGGTGGGAGTTAAAAAATCTCACATTTTGGTCTACGTGATTTATGAATGAACGAATATATCATAACAAAAAAAATTAACATATCTATAATAAAGTATTTAAAAAAGTCTTCCCAAATCAACATCGTACACAATGTTTGCTTTGGTTCTGTGCTCACATTAAATCCACATTTTGTGTACGACCTCGAACACGCTATTTCGTACCAAAACACGTGCACATGTTCTCCAGCACAACCAAACCCCATGTACGTACACGGCGTGCGTCCACCTCGTGTACACACAGGTTCGTGGCACCAGTGTTGTCTTTCTTACTCTCATCATCACTACAGTTTACTCTTTTTGACATGTGTGAATCGTTCTCGTGTACGCACCTGGTGTACGTACACGGATATTTGAACTAGAGTTTGCACATCGTTCGCTTGTGGTCGATGTTCGAGGCGAACCTTTACATCGAGACGAAGCATGTTTGAGGTTGAACACGTGCACGAAATTTTGTACACAGGTACAAACTTGTCTATGTTCATGGTAAGTGCTTTAAAATAAATTAATAGTTTAAACTTTTAAAATGAAAACTTTTTTTTGAACCGCGCGCGAATATTCAATATGTCTTTGACCGTTTATATAGCAATCCCCTCTTAATTTCTATTGAAGAAATTTTTACCTTAGGGCAAATCGCCTCTTTTTTGGGATCGACAAATCTGTGAAAAAATCTCACATGCGTATACGGCAATCAATTTACCAACTAGACTAAGACCGCCTTTTATTCCGTTTAAAACAAAAAATGACGTTTTTTGTATGAAATGTACCAATACGACCAGAAATTAAATCTATTGTGCCATCAAATAAATGGCGACAGGTTGAAAGAATACGTGTCTAAGTGTTCGCTTACAACATTGAGATGGTGGGGTCACCAAATTGAATTTATCATGTGTGGATCTACAGAAGGCGGACATGGCTTTTTGAAGCACCCTTTGCTTCGTTGAGCAAAGATTTTGAATGGCTATCGAACTAGATGGAACAACATTGCTGCTTTGTACTTAATTACGTCATCTTCGAGAAGGATTGTCTGTAGAGTTCCCTTAAAATACGCTCTAAGCACTCTTTTGCAGAAACACTAGAAAGAGCTAAACAACTCATCAGCAAAAACCATTATGCTCTCTTAGTTCAAGAAGAGTGTGATTCTAATGATCCTCTTGTGGAGGCATCTTTTATTACCCTACTCTTTAGGCACATGAGATTAATTTTGGACATTGAAAATGTCTTACTCCAATATCTGGGGCTAGGTGTTATTCTAAAATCTGAAATATATCCTACATAATGAAACTATGTAAGTTTTGCCCATTTATAACTCCGCTATTAGTAGATAGCTTTAATCATTTATAGTTTCAGATTTTGGTCACATGCCTCCCCATAGTGCAACGTTTTGAAGAGATATCCGTTCATATTCGGGGAAAAATAGGGTTTGAAGATAAATTATAGTATTCTCATAATACAAACATTCTACAAATTCTCTCACTGCTACAAATATTTTCTTTGCCACGAACCAAGGATTATTAAATTTGCTTCACACGAAAATGCAAAAACTATTTATAGGGAAACAGTAGACATAAATTAGTCCTAAACCTACAAAATTACACCACACACACCAAACTAGCTTGTACATTAACAAATATTTCGGATCAGTAGAACAACTTATGACACAACTTAGAAATGGAGAGAGAAATAGTAAGAAAGGTGCGAGTCATGACAGTTGCCACGAACAGGATGAGAGAGAGAGAGAGAGAGAGAGAGGGGTATGGACGTGTGAGGAATGGTAAATAATGGTTAGTATATGGCGTTTCGGATTCTCCTCATCAGTAACTAGCACCTTCTTGGTACCAGTTAAATGCTAAATCTTAACTGGTACCAAAATTGGCACTAGTTAGACGCTAAATCCAAAAAGTCATACGTCTTGCAAGAACATACACGACTGGTTTGTCCCGAGTGATGTCTCGGAAGATGTATTTTCATACAACGATGTTTAAAATGGGTTTAGTACTGTTCCTAAAACACAGTAAAATAATATTCTTAATGCAATGGTTTTTTTTAGTTGTTGAAAAATGATACGTGGGAAAAATATAAAATGTTTAATATCTTCGCCATTCACCAACTGATTTTTACAATCTATAGTATGTAACAAAGATTTTGAAGTAGAATACTTCTAACGTTTCAATATAGGGATCTCGTTAAAAAAATGTCGGCTGAAATATTTTCCCAGTCTTCAAATGCGAATAATTTCTGTTGTACTGATCGAAATCGCTATATTTTTGCACTATCTGAACGGAAATATGTGTACGTATATTGTATTTGATTCCGTAAAATGTACGATTACTATAAATAACAAAAAATAATGTATTTTGTGAAAGTGGTAATTATCAGCTGCCTCTGTGCCATCCAATGAACCGCGACACACGTATAAAATCTGCACATAAGTAAAAAATCGCCAGTTTGCTTTCTGACCTCGTAGTAGTTGCTACACGGAAAAATAAAACAACCCACAGAATAAGTTCTTTTAACTTAAGTTTAGGTACTTTTGAGTTTTGCATCGTTTTCGCACTTATTAGTGTTGTTAAAATCAAAGCGAGAGATTCGACTCAATCGAGGTCTTCCGTGGAATAAGGTACTTGTGAGTTGTTTGAGGTATACTCAAAATTAGGTAGATTCAATTTAAGTATATGTAACTCAAGGTTGAGTATAAAAAACCTATCAATGAGTTGTGATTTTTGCCGTGGTTAAAGGGAAACTACGTTCAACACGGTTTACCTTATTTTACCTTATGCCACGATACCCCGAGATTGAGTCAAAAGAGCTTAACTTTGGGTAGTTTTTCGTATCCGTGTACGTTTCGTCAGCTCGAAGCAATATATTCCATGACTGCCGTCAGGCATCATTTCAATGATGTACACCAGTTTTATGCATACAATGATGACAGACCACAGAAAAAACAGAACGCTCTTTCTTTCGAAGCCAAATAAACTAATTTCATGGCGAAGGGGTGGTTGGATGCGAGAGACCGCGCTCTCTTGCTCTTTCAATTATGTGTGGCCTTCTCAAAAAAAAAATCACCACGGCGCGTTCCAGACAGGGTCACAGGTTACATTTTACTGTAATGTCAGATTTTTGACGTTGGACTACGTTTTTGTTTTCGATATGGAGGTGCACTTTGCAAATGCTACAAAAATGGTATGTAATGAAAAGTAGGCCAATTTTAAATGCATATAATTCAGCCATCTCACGAGAAATTTTAAATTTTTTGCGCATATCACCCCGAAATACTTTTAAGAATAGATTCCAATAGAAAAACCCAAAGATTTTTGATATCATGCACACCTAGAAAAAATAGTGTAAATTTACGTCTCCTGACCCTGACATATACGAGCATCAAAAATGACTTAGTTTTACGTTTGATTTTAATTTTACATGACGATTAATTTCGTAAATCATGTAAGTTTACTCCACATACAGCGTTTGTTCTGAATGGTAGGAAGTGTAATTTTATGTTATAGCGCATGTAAAGTATATGTTTCATGTAAAATTAAACGGAACACGGTAATGTTCCGTCATTTCGTAAATTACGGTTTGTTGAATTGTGTCATGTTTGCAATTACGTCAACGATAAAATTCAGATTTTTTTGGTGTGCGGCATATAAAATTTAAATAAAGCACTTCCCAAGTCCGGCACGATATATTTGTGTACCTAGCGCGCTACGCTTCTATGAATGACGTCATCATCGACTATTTAAAGAACGGATTTGGCCGGACAAGCTCAGTTGCCTGTTGAACGGTAGGGCAGTGTAGCTGAATTAGAAGTCCGTTACAATGGCTGCGGAGATGCGCTACCCAGTGCAGTCCAACACGCGACTGAGCATCACTATGCTTTCTTTTGTGTTGTACTCGTTTCCAGCACACTTATATGTAGAATATCGAACACAATTAAACAAGTGTAGGTAGGTATATAGAATTTGTTAGCAGGTTACCACATTCACAGATTTTTCTGTAATGTCACAGATTTTTTTCACAGATGGCAGACTTTTGGCTTTTTAATGAAAATTTGACAGATTTTTGGAAATATTGTGATTTTTCACAGATTTTTCGGAAAATCATGACAGTATTTTTTCTGTTTTTGTTATCACAGATGGTAAAAAGATATTTTGACCGAAACATAAATTTCAATGTGGCATCCCTGTTTATTAGCGATTGCATGCGTAACCTGCGTGATAGCAATCTGTGCTTTCGTTGCGCAAAGACGAAAACTTTCTTAGCAACGAATTTACGCGGATCGATGGAAAGCACAGCGAAAGTTTATTATTTACGTTCGATCAATTCTCTGATTCATTTCCAATTCACGTGACTCATTTCCACTCAGCCTATCCTATTTTGATTCTGCTAATAGGTACATACTACAAAGTATATTTATGAATGAATACACTGCCACTCGAAAAATCATTGCAAAAGCGCCCATATATAAAATTGCTTTCGATTATTATATAGTTATAGTTTCGAAATATGATTAAGACTACTGCATTCGCTACATTTGTATGCGTACTTTAGGAAAGCTACAATAATGGCAATATGTAACTAGAAAACTAGGTCTATACATACAATGTGATTTAATTTTGATTTTTCTTGACCGGTTCACCATAATCGAAAAGTTTTAACAATTTTTAAAAGCTGATCTTGTGCTATAAAGATTTAGTTTCAGATATTGGTTCGATCTTAGTTTTCTGTGTTCTTTCTTCTCAAATAAGTTTAAACGGAATCGATCATCTACTACAAATGAAATGACCTGATAACCAAGAAGGTTTGGTTCAATATGGTCGGTGTTAAGTCAGACCGGACCAAGTCGCAAAACATCAAAAAATAAGTTAATGATAGCGCTGGATAAAGAATTTCATCATCTACATTCCACTTTTACCAGATTTGAAATATGAAACAATAAACAAGAATTATGGTAAAAATTATTTTCCAATTATAATGTAAAGGATGCTGCGATTCAAACTTTTAACGCGTTTTTCTCGAAATCAATGCACTGTCACTTAGTCCGGTCTGACCTAACACCTACCATATGTAACATTCGATGTTGATTGGTTGGGCTTAAACTATACGTTAGAAATATATTTGATTTATTATTACTCTAAATGTACTAAGAAAATAAATATTTCACATTAAGTATTACGTCTTACGTCTACAGTTCGTGCAACCCCTTGTTGTTTTTTCACAATTTTTGATCACAGATTCTTTTTCACAGATGACAGAGTTTTGGCCTTTTGATAAAAATTTCCCAGATTTTCACAGATTTTTGGAAATATTGTGATTTTTCACAGATTTTTTGGAAATTTACCACAGCTTTTCACAGATTTTTTTCCTGTTTTAGTCATCAAAGATGGCAAAAAAAAATTTTTTAGCCGAAACACAGAGTTCAATGTGACATCCCTGGCTCCAGAGTGCACAGCGGAGGAGTGTGTTCTTTTATTAGTTTTCTTCGAGCAAGCGGTAGTGTGGCTGCGATTGACGATTTGAAGGAGAGTATGTTGGTTTGTTGAATACTGATGTATGTTTCTGCTGATGGTTTGCTACTCGAGGCAAACTGGGAAGACGTTTTACGTATCATCGTATATGAAAGTTTCGAGATAGGACCGAAATTTCATTTGCATAAACGCATCGCAAGTGATGTACGTGTTGGTAATGCATAGATATAAATAACAGAAATACCTGATAGTTGAATTTAATGTAACCATGCAGAAGGTAGTAAAAATTACAGCATTCGAATTATCATCCTAAGTGTATTCTACTTCACTTCGGTTGTGTCTCTGACATTACCTACCCATTCTTTTAATAACTTTAATAACTCTAATTATTTGCACACAATGTGACTGAATGCATTTGTTTGCAAGTTATATGCTGCAAACTTGTCGTGTTATGACTAAAATACCCATATTTTAAAAAGTATGTTGTTATGCAAAAATAAAAATAAAAGCTCCTAATAGCCACGGAATAGGGAATTAGTTACATTAAGATCGGAATATCCATTGCTGAGATAATTACACGATGTGTACACACGCAGACTTTGAGCGAAAACTATATATTTCTTTTGCAAAAAATGTAAAAATATTTTAACAGAGGTAAATTTCAGTCAAATTTTATAAAAGTCGTCATAACTTTGTTGTTTATATAAATATAGACTTCATATATCTTCAATAGCTTGTCATAGTTGAATGTTCTGAATCTTTATCGATGCCACCGAACGCCTAGAGAGTGAAAAAGAAAAGTTAGCATCGTAGATCTAACTAAACGGTAAAAATTCCAACTATTCCCCATCACCAAAATAAGGCGTAGATAATACACAAGACGCTTTGCTGAACATGCCAAATCAAAAATTGTATATCCAAGCATCGCCGTCTATTGATTCCCCGTGAAATTTCAACTAATCCTTATCAATAACTGAGAAGCAGTCAAGGTTGATCGCCCATACTTATGCTCATCATGCTCATATCCCAGGAAAAGATGTACAGAGTTGGGTCGATTTTGAATTACGTCTCGTTATGATATCATCGTTAGCATACGAAGTAAAATAATTGGTCTGGTTTGCTACAACGTTATTCGTAGTCTCTTTTCAATTTGTTCCAGCGCAGACTGCTTTGCTTTTCATCTAAAATCGATCCGAACTAGTATTACAAGCAAGCATACCTTATATTTGCTCAAACTCAAACTCATGATTGTCCAGAAAAATATCACTAAACCTTCGTCATACCTTAATACAGGAACACTGAATAAACCATTAGTTCGAATGACCTATGCAATAGCACTCTGAATCTAAACCTACGTATGGCGATCCTTAGTATACGAATGAGTGACACAAGAATCATTAGGTTTACCGTACGTCCAGGGAACGGTTGCTACCATAAAACTTGTTAAATTGTAAATGAAACGATATTGCTAAGCGCCCTCCCACATATGCTACTGTAATGATTTTTACACATACGTATAAAAATAAAAACTCCACATGGCTTTCTGAAGGTGTATTCATACGGAAAGAGAATTTTAGATGACCGTATAATGTTAAATCTACAAGGATCCTTTTGTGTCTTTCTCAAAAGCCATATCTTATGTTTGTTTTTCGTTCGGGCTGTCATCCAAGCACAACATGGGATACAATGAAAATAGCTTGTTTTTAATTGTCAAGCGTTTGGCATAAGAATGTGTAGGTAGCTGAACAAAACGAGTTCTTTACAAAAAAAGAAGGCTCTCGATGTGAAATAACAACAGATAGGTACATTTTTTTCTGAGCATAATTGGCAACGTATCACGTGACTAATTGCTTGCGCAACTGTCAATTTATTCGTACATATTCCCATCCATCCGCTTGAAGTGATACATTCTAACGATGCATTGGCACTTCATTAAAGCGCAAGCATTATTTACAACTCGATGTCTGCGAGGCATATGTGTGTTTGTTCGTTCACTCGAGCAGTTAACATTCACCTACTTTGTCGGGGAAAATTGTCCAATTGAATTAAAACATAATAATCAGTAACCGGGCGGTTATCTGCATCATGCGCTATGTCATTTAGATGACATAAATTATAGGATTTTTGCACCCTCGTTGTCCAAATGGTTTTCCCCCCTCGTAATGCACCTTTCTGAACTAAATAGACCGTTTATATCAAATTCAAAAATATCTTTCGTATCTGATGCTTGGTGGATCAAAATCTTTTCGACGATAGCGACCGGAAAGAGTGAGATTCTACTTGAAACTCGCAGACGTCCTGACGACAATTAGCCTGAGGATTTATGTTTTTCGAGCATGTTCTCCGTCCGTTCGTCCGACTGACACTGCCCCCCTACCACCGCAATGTGCGCCACACGGTCGCGCTGTGCCAGTTCGGTAATCGTTTCGAGCCTCGCGGACAATTTTCGAAACTTTTCGTCCTCGACCTCCGTTGGGTAGCTAGCTATGTATTTGTCGTTCAGCACATTTTTCATATAATTTTGTTTTTATTGAAATTCACCGACGTTTCTATTCAATCCGAACGAAGAAAATGCGGGCAACGTTGAGTGACAAAAATCGTTCGTTCATTAGGCGCTTTTCCCACCATTAGAGATGACAGCTTATACCTGCCTGCCATGTTTTGCCTGTGTTGTTTTTTTTTCTCGTAATGCTCAGCATCGCGCCGCCGTTGCAACCAACATGTGCCTGCCGCCACGGGGTAGACTAAATCAAAGCTTCAGCGAAGAGCACTGCAGCAAGTACTTACACGACGTTGTCATCGCTTCCCATGGCGATATGGTAGCGAGTCTGCCTGGATAAACTGAACAAGAGCTCCCCACGAAGTGTGAGAAAGCGCACGTAAATTAATTCATTAGTCTTCCATTAAAATATTGTAAAATAAACAAAGTAGTATAATGGACAATTTAGATAAATATATTTTAATAATTACTATCATTACCAGCGCTGCTTCCACGCGGCTGCTGTGAGGAACAGAAAAAGTTTTCGAAGCTCGATGGCAATTACATAGATGTTCAGGTTTGGCGTAAGTCCAGGGCTAACACCGAAAAAAGAACACGTAACCTTGCTTATATCTAACTATAAACAAAAAGTTTCCGGTATTGTACATCGCCATGATTTTTCAAGCCAATATCTAAACGTCGTGCTAAGGTCGATCCACAATCGACGGAAGCCTTTCCATAGGAGATGACTACGATATTCTAATTGGTTTTATTATTGATGCGTCATGGTGTAAAGTGTTTGTTATTCATCAACACGTCGAATACCACACTTTACTTCCATCAAATTCCAATATTTTAGCTCGATGACGAATATTTAAAGATCAAGTCATGCCGTATCGGTTCTATCTAGTACGGATCGAGCTTGCCGCAAAACGAGCAGAACAGTCTAAACTCTCAGCTGGGCCCATAATTTGTGAGCCCGCAGAAATGTTGGCTCATGTCAGTTCAAGGCAATATTGACTCCGGAAAACAATTTTTTTGTGATAAAAAGAATCATGGTTGTCAAATTCACAGATTTTTCCGTAGTGTTACAGATTGTTTTAATAATTTCCGTCACAAATTCTTTTGCAGAGATGTTTTTTGCATTTTAATGAAAATTTCTAATATTTTCACAGATTTTTTGAAATATTATTTTTTACAGATTTTTCCGAATGGTAGTATTGGACGTATACTTATCGTGTAAATCCAGTATATATATATATATATATATATATATATATATATATATATATATATATATATATATATATATATATATATATATATATATATATATATATATATATATATATATATATATATATATATATATATATATATATATATATATATATATATATATATATATATATATATATATATATATATATATATATATATATATATATATTTGGGTTTGAGACCTCATAAAACTTTCAAAAAATTTGCCTGCACTGCCCAAAGGCCATGCACCCTTTCTTAACTTTGAATTCAATGTGAGCAGACCAGTTAAGTTTGGAATGCAATATAACTTCAAGGTACTTGACATGATCCGCACACAGTAGCTTAAAGTCTGTGTAAAAAAAAAGAAAAAAGTCAAAGAATTTTAAGGGACGAACCCCGGTTGTTAGTCGCTTCTTTACAATAAGAAACATTGAAGTTTTGTTTGAATTAACTGATAATTTAGCTTTTCAACATCACTATTCAACAACGCTAAATGCTTGTTGCGTTAAATCAAAGATTGATCCGACTGTTGATTGACACCAACAGTATTTGCTATTCGTCAGCAAATCCTTAGGTTAGAAATCAAAGCTGATTGGATTTCCACAACGGCAACCAGGTTCCATAGCAAAGGTGAAAAAACGCCACCCTGAGGACAACCGCAAGAACTCAGCTTCCTTATCTCTGTTTGTGTCAGTAACAAGCAAAGAATGCGGTTACTAAGCATTGTGTTTATCCATTGATGTTGGCTGCCGTTATATAATCCAAGATGATGGGCCTTAATTTTCAGAAGAAGTTTAAATCTATAACCACTCATTGATAGTATTTTTTGTTAGAAAAAGTGTTGTATGTAGATATAAAATATTATTTTTGACGCCATTTCACAACACACGCTGGCGAACCCAGATCATAGATGAATGCTTCTCATGACATTTTCATCTGAAACCACGCAGTGCAAGTATTTTTGGTATAGTAAGGCTGTCCTTAGGGATAAAGTTTAGATTCACAACCATACAAGAGTCTAAGATAACGAACCTATATATTTTAGGGTGCACTTTTTATTATAGAGTTTATAGCAGATTGGTTTAAAATTGAGCGTAACTGCCATTTTGAAATCCAACATAGCAGACCTCAATTTAACCATTTCATGACCAACTTTTTTCTAGTGCATGTAGGGTTCCAATGCTAATTTTCCGTGAAAATGTTATGGCAAAAAACAAAGAAAACTTATTTTGCTTGCATCTTGCAGCACTAGAAGCCGTACAACTTTTATATTCCTGTGCTCGATAGGATTCTCCTAGATATTTTATATTAGTCTAATTGCTTGAAAATGGTAGTCCTAAGCAGTCAAAATTGATAGGTTTAATCAGTTTTCAATAATATTTAAAAATAACGAAGATACATCAAAATTATTAACTTATACTGTTCCTGGCAGCACTGCTTCATAGGAATCCAACTACACTAATTTCAATACCTTCAGTTCTACGTATAATACTTACAACTGTTCGAGTTCAAATGAAGGGTGATAGTCACAGTTATTAGTTTTACTTATTTTTGTGAGAAAATCTTGTCTGAATCAAAAGTTGTTGTTTATAAACAACATGGGCATGAAGGGCTTAAGAAGAGGGTCCTTTCATAACAATTAATCATCTGAAACCATGTATAGGGGAGACCGGGGCTGGTTGGCCGAGTTTTGCTTTCGGAATTTCTGTACTCCTTCTGGTTAGACTTTTTGAAAACCGGTTTGCGCTGTCATGAAGATACAACCCTTGAACACATATGTAATTTGTTTCATTCATGAAAAAATCAGGGAAAAAGTTTTGCTAACAAATGCGGAAAGAAAAATCGGCCAACCAACCCCCGGGCTGGGGTAGGTTGGCCGAGTTTGGTAAAATTAGTTGAACACGTCAAATGTATCAGTGGAAAACTTTCAATTAAAAAAATCGTTTTTTCGTATATAGGTAAGGAAAATAAAATCCACTCCTCACTTTTTAGTCTTTTTAACCTATTTGGACTTACCTTTGGCAGCTTTAATGCACTTTTTACCAGCTCAAGCTGTTTTTTTCCTCCGCCAGCGTACGCTTACGTTTGATTTCATTTTTCTGCTTCTCTAATACTGATTTTATTGGGGAATCGGTCAAAATTTGAGACTTTTCCGAACTGGCCACTTCGAATCAGGTCGTGCACTCGTCTTAGGACGAGGTCTGATGTCTTCAGAGAGGCTTAGATGCAGCAGATTATATGCTAATGGACGAGTTTTGTTCGGGGTTGGGTCGATCCTTGACAAATCCTGCCAGAAACTGCTCAGGAGGAAAAATTTCAGGATTGAAGCGGCACACGCCAGAGACTCTGAATCATGCTTGGAATTTAATTCATAAAATATCGGAATCAACTTTTTTATGAACAATTTCCGACTTTTAATGAATCTATTCTCTTATTTCCATTTGGTAATAATTTTAATTTATTTTTATTACTAATTTCTCTTGTATATTTTTTCTTATAATCATCAATATTAGCATAATATCAAATTTTGCTTTGAAAAAAGTTGGCATTTTACAAATATCAAAGTGCACATTTGTCTACACTAAATTTACAACTCGGCCAACAAGCCCCGCACAGAACTCAGCCAACCTACCCCAATGTATATTTTCGAGAACAATTACAATTTACACAAACAAATATAAGGTTACACTGATAACCGTTATACCATTTTTTTGGGTTTTGAATACCCTTTCCAGCAGTACAAAGTTATTGGAAATCGGATGTAAATTGATTCGCGTTACACATTATTTTTCAGGCACAGAAATTTACTCACCAGTGCCGAAAAAGAACAAACGTGCTCCTGTACAAACGACCCAACAAAACACCTGAAATTACGTCGGTATATTGGTGACCTAATACCCCACCAAAATCACTATAGATGTCGCTACTGCGCATAATAGCCTTTTCATAAAAGGCACTCGGCCAACCTGCCCCTTCGGCCAACCAGCCCCGGTCACCCCTACACACTAAAAAATAATGTATTTTAATCAACATGTAAACCAATACGCTTGCCAACATACATTGTTT
The DNA here is from genome assembly GCF_030247195.1 of Topomyia yanbarensis. NCBI lineage: Eukaryota > Metazoa > Arthropoda > Insecta > Diptera > Culicidae > Topomyia > Topomyia yanbarensis. The sequence continues at coordinate 46,887,174 of NC_080672.1, read as the reverse complement.
GAATGGAGAAAATTGATGGAAAATTCAGTTGAAATTAATGCACATGATTATGATGATAGTGTAGTGAACCCACCATCAGTGGCTGCAGTTGCTTTTAATGGCAAAGTCAAATGTTGCTAGTAAACGAATTTCAATGTTTCGCTGTATGAAGGGCCAAAATGGGTTGGATCCATAAGCAGGAGTTTTTATGCGCACTCCACAGGGGCAATCCTTCCAACAATAAAATCCAGACGCTTGAATAGCGGCATTTTCAATGCTCGTTAAGTCACTACCTGATGGTTTGTGTGAGAAGAGCGCGTCAAACTTACCATGCCATGACAGATAGGAAAATCTACGATAACTACATAATTCCGAAGAATTAGAATATAAGTGCGGACATTTTTATCTTCTGACTAGAGACAGGCGTTCCACGTACCTTAATGCATGGCACGGATTGTATGATGCCCTGATGCACCCTCTCAGCCCAAATATTGAAATAATAATTATGATGAAAAAATTCATATATTGAATGTAATGAATATAGTTCAAATCGTGAAAATAAAAAGTAATGAACGAATAAAATGTCATTTATGATTGTAATGAAAATTATGTACATAGCAAATATAATGTTTGGTATAGGAAGGATTAAATCCCAGCCTGGCATTAACGCGTGAAATCCACATCCGATTTCCACACTCCAATATAATTCTACGAAACAATTCCGCCCTCTCACCTCATTCTCGGTCGCTCATTGCATGTTAATGCTGTTCAAGCTGAAATGTTATTTAAACAATGTATATAATACAGATAATAAATCGCAACGTGCAATCAATAAATAAAAAATATAAAGCATGTCGATAATTATTAAATAAGTAAAATGATAGATATATAATGCATAAAATGAATATTACTCATGTAATGAATATAATGAAATGGGTTGATAATGACATAATGCACGTGCTGCTAGAATAAAATGTAACCAATGAAAGAAGATAGTATACTAAATACAATGAATAGAATGCATCAAACTTAAACGTATAATAAATATGTAAACTATCATTCATTGAATCAATCTATCACAATAAAAATGAAAAAAAATCATATGGCATTTATGGAAATAATGAGTATGGTGAATTAAATGAATATAATTAAATTCACCATACGCATTAACATTTGGAATGTATATTAATACTAATTAAATGAAAAAATATCCATTTAAATAATAATGAAACTAATTAAGCACAAGTTAACAATATAAATATACAAAAAATATGACACATAATAAAATAAAAAATAGTGCATTGAATGTTAGAAAATAATTAGCATATTTGACATCGTTTCTCAGGAATATAATATATGTTGTATCTAGTAAATATAACAAAATATTGAAACAATTAAGTCCAGACCAAAAATTTGAATGCACTTCTGAAATAACGATGATTTTTTTAAATTCTTCCTAACGGAACTTTCTGTAATATGATATTGTTGCGATATAAATTGTCTTGATTTTGCATAAAGTACCTTGTGCTTCTTTTTCTACTTTTTTCCGGTTTGCAATTTTCAGAATCCAGAAGGAATATGCGCTCGATTGATCAACGATGCAACACATTCAAGTATGTGGAGTAGAAGTTATGATTCCAGTGCATTTTTATGATGAAATTTGCACCGGATGACTCAATACTCTCGAAGTCACTGTGAATGATATTTAGCTTTAGCATTACTTCTTAAATATGTACGTAACAATAGCTTTATACGTTCAAAAAACCGTTTATACTGTCAAACTACACATTTTATATTTAAAGATCATTATTTAATATCTTTTTGTTTCGAAGTCTTCAGTAATTATCCAATTATTGCAAATTCCAACATCTGCTGTTATATTTCTAATTTCTAATTCTAATTTCTACATCAATATAGTACGATAACTTCGAGTAGCTGGCTATAGGGAGTGCTATTTAATTTTTATCGAACCACGAACTATCCGGATGGGCCGGTTTTAATCCAATTTACTAGTGTTCGTTGAATGAGAGCGATTGTTTTGCGGTAGTCGACGATCGAGATTTGTTGATTTATCGTATAGTGTATTAAATCTTAATTTCCATCCAAAATATGCATATAAATATATCATATCATTCACATCAGCAAAAGATAAACGTTGCTAAAAACTTCATCAACAGAGTTGAAAGACTATCCACAAACCTCAACAAACCGGACAGTCAGCATAATGGAAAAATGTTTAAAGATTAACGACTACCCAAGGTCGCTAGGAAATAGACTAATCAATAACACAACAACACACACACGGTACCTACCATGCAACATTCTTCCCTCGATGAGAACCTGAAACATACCTACCGATCCATTCCAAACATACCTTCGCTGTCGCATAAAATATCGAATGACCTGAAAAAAGTATTATCCAGATGTTACACTAGCTCTCCGCAACCACAAAACAGTATACCATGTCAAAGCTGTGAGTCTTCCTATGTGGGCATGACTTCGAACCAGCTCAAAACACGGATGGCTGCACACCGACCCAACATAAAAAGGCTCAACTTACTTGTAGAAGCAAGATACACTAAAGATGACATCCAGATAGCAGAGTTAAAACAAAAAACTGCTCTACTTGAGCATAGCATATCGAATCAATACCACTTCGATGTAAACAAAGTTAAAGTGCTAGATCAGCATCACCATCTTGGAAATGTGTCACATAATGAATCAGCAAAAAACTGTCAACAAATGCACAGATACCGAAGGGCTTAGCTCTATACACGCAGGCATTATACATTAGACCTCTCCACATTTTGAAAAAGTTTTGAAATATACATGGGTCAGCTCAGATTTTTGTTCTAAATGTGAATTTAAAATCTTTCGCCAAAAATGACTTAATTTGGACATGATTTAGAGGTGTCTCCAATCAAAAATTGTGTTTTTGCTATGTTTCCATAGGAAGATCACTTACACTCTGATTTAATAGGCTCTACATGCCCACGTATCTAATACTATTAATTGGTCGGTGTTAAGTCAGACCGGACTAGGTGAGAAAAAATATTGATTTCGAGAAAAACGAGTTTAAAGTTTGAATCGCAGCATCCTTTACATTATGATTGGAGATTAATTTTTGCCGTAATTCTTGTTTATTGTTACATATTTAAAATCTGGCAAGAGTCGAATGAAGCTGATGAAATTCTGTATCCAGTACTATAATTATCTCATTTTTTTATGTTTTGCGACTTAGTCCGGTCTGACTTAACACCGACCAATTTTCCTTGGTTTTGATATTCTTTTCTATATAACAATCCAGTTAACAAATTTTCTATTGCGATTAGAGCTATGTTCACCTGTTAAAACTTGTTAAGAAATGTCTAAGGAACAACCTTTGATGATATGTGGGCATGTAGAGCCTATTAAATCAGAGTGTAAGTGATCTTCCTATGGAAACATAGCAAAAACACAATTTTTTATTGGAGACACAATCATGTCCAAATTAAGTCATTTTTGGCGAAAGTTTTTAAATTCACATTTAGAACAAAAATCTGAGCTGACCCATGTATATTTCAAAACTTTTTCAAAATGTGGAGAGGTCTATTTTACATACATTAAAATCAGTAACTATAAAACTGACACCACCAACACCACCACACACAATTATAGCAAACATTCAACAGCAGAGTTAGAAGACAAAGCTTAGCGCTTTTTCGCAAGTTTTACCCAAAAACGAGAGTTAATCTTAACCCAGAAAAATTTTAATCAGATACAGTGAAGTGCAAAATATGCGAACGACGGCAGTGATATTACATATTACATTATTACATTGTAGAATAGTTTTTAAATATTTGTAACAACTACAACATACGACTTCCATAGCCACTATTTGACGCTGACAAAATATTAGGACGGTTAACTTTTTCAACAAATATTAACAGAAGAAGAGAGCAATAAAAATTTTTGTGAGTTTAAAATAAATATTTTCTTTAAAATCAATCATTTATATATGTACACTCCAGTAACTACGAACTCTTTTTAGAATCCTTCATAAAGCTGGAATAAACCCATCGAAACGTTGAAAGGAAAAACCATATTGTTGTTTTCGCTGTCTAATAAACGACTGATACGCCGAAAAATACCCTTTCCAAATATGCTCGACAGTTAAGGGACATTTTCGATTCTGATAACAGAATTTGAAAATTCAAAATGGTAGCTGCACAAAGGCAGCCATTTTTTAAGAAATTGTGAATTTTGTTACAATGAGCATGAAACTCGATTTACGAGTTTTTGGGGTCGCTGATTATGATTCTGATGACGGAATTCAAACATTTAAAATGGCGCTTACAAAATGGCAACCATTTTTTACGAAATTGGCCCCCTTGTCAGACGTTTTAGGCCAATATAAAAACAAACATGGAATTTAGCCAAGCACAGTCACCATATTGGATCCGCCATTTTGAATTTTACATTTTGACCTCAAAAACCAATATAAAGCTAAAAATAACAGTATTAACAAAGAAAAGTAAATTCGCGCTGCAAAGAGTTAAGGGCCATAGTACTCCAGAAAGAGCAGGGAGATGAAGGAAGACAACTTAGAAAAGCGTGAAATGAGGTCATGTGATCAAGCCTAGAATTTCCCGGAGACTTAATCCTTTGTCTTCAAGCGCACGAGTCAAGATATTGGCATTTGAAATGCGTATCACCGGAATCTGAGGCATGTCCGGACTAGTCCGGCTTAGTACTTCTAAGCTTGCTCATATGAAAACTTTTTTCCTTCAACACCTTGCTCTTCCTGGAGTACGCTATTGTTAACAAAATCGAATTGGCTGCTTCTGGTACCTCAAAATCAATAGACAGCGCAAGGATGAGGAGGCGTGTTAAATGAACGACTTACTTAAAGAACAAAGTAATGTCTTGTTGTACTAGACCTTTTGACGTCTATTTCGATTGACTACGTCTAGTGCATTCCGATCATTTGGAATGATTATTTAAGGGCCTTAGGTACTCAATAAAGGGAGGGGGGGAGGTGAAGGTTTCAGCGTGAAAAACACTTTTTTTGCGAACTATTTTAGAACTTTGCGTGAAGCGAATGGATCAAAACATTTGTACATTATAGTGTATCATTCCAATAACATGCTGTAATTTTTCCATGCAAAAATATCGATAAACGACTCGGTGACGAAACTTTTTGTAGAACGTCTCTGGAAAAAACATGATTTGCGGTGTTACCTGTAATTCAAAAACTACTTAACCGATTTCTTTGAAACTTTGGATACACATTCTATGTTAAAATGCCTAACCCCTACGTTGAGTTTTTGAGATAATTTTCATTAAAGAAATGGAAATCACCTAAATGAAATGAATTTTCGATATTATATCGAATGAATTGAAAAAAAAGTTGGTTGGAGTTGAAGGAAGAAAGTTTAGAAAAGCGAGGAATAGGGTCATATGAGCAAGCTTACTAAGCCGGACTACTCCGGACACGCCTCAGATTCAGGTGATTCGAATTTCAAAGGCCAATATCTTGACTCCTGCGGCAGAAGACAAAGGGTGTAGTCGATAGGAAACTCTAGGCTTGTTCCAAGCTTTCTTCCTTCATCTTTCTGCTCCTCTTTGAGTACTATGACTTCTCACCCTTTGCAGCGCGAATTTTTCTTTTCATTGTTAATACTGTTTTTTTAGCTTTATATTGGTTTTTGAGGTCAAAATGTAAAATTCAAAATGACGGTCCAATAAAGCTACTGTGCTTTGCTAAATTTCATGTTTTTGTTATGTTGGCCTAAAACGTTTTACAAGGGTGTTTTCGGGGTCGATGATTCTGATTCTGACGTCGAAAATGTAAAATTCCTGTAGTTCCTGAAAAGGTATTCCAAACAGTATGAAGATTTTTTCATAATTAGCATTTTCTGAGCATGTATTTTTCGTGTTATACCGTATGATCACATAACTGGTAAGAACAATCCCTGGCAATATATTATTATTAAGCTTTTTTCCCATTTTTTATTTCAACTATGTTAGTCACATTTTCTTTTTTACATTTTACCGAAATTCAATTAGCTAGAGATTACTGGGTTATGAAAATTAGAGCCATAGTACTCAAGTGAGAGCAAGGATGTGAAGTAAACAGATCGGAAAACTAGAAGTGGCAGGGTCATTAGAACAGGTTTAATATCGCACGGGCTTAATTTTTGTCTTCTTCTAATGAGGGTCGAGCTTAGGCAGCATAACTACGAATCACCCGAGTTCACTAGCATGTGTCGTGGTATAGACAGACAAGTCCATCTTTATCGTGACAACCGACAAAAATTAAGCCACACAAGATCACCACTGAAAACCTGTCGACGATTAGCATCAATCAATGATGATTACTGCTGTTCATCTCTGTTTGCCTTTCGAATGCCGGGATAGATTTTTATTAGACTATTGTCACTGTGCTTACAGTCGTTGCGGGTTTGCTACATTGTGTAAGGCAATGGCTGTGTCTACAGCGGCCACCCACCTAAAGACCCTGCCACTTCTAGTTTTCTGATCTGTTTGCTTCACATCTTTGCTCTCGCTTGAGTACTGTTAGTCTAATTTTCATAACTTTCCCTACCCAGTAATCTCTAGCTAATTGAATGTCGTTAAAATGTAAAAAAATATACTTAAGTTTAACAAAAATACGTTTCCGCCATTTTAACTACAACAAAAGTTCATTACTAGAAAGATTAAGCTGAAACCAAAAAGAGTTAAAACGGCCAAAACAAATAGATTCATTAAATATTTGGCTGGCGAAATATCACGCTATTAACTCATTCAAAAAAATTAATTTTGTGTCGCTAAATCAACAAAATGTTCATTAAAAATCACTTACGAAGAGTTTCCTTTAAATAAATGCTAGGTTTTATTATTATTTAATAACGATATAATGTGTATTCTATTCTATTTGGCAATTAAACTGTGTTTTGATTTTTATTACCTTATTTCATGGTTACGTGTGTTACACTGCTGCCATCTATGTTTGTGAATGGTAAATCTTCAAAAAGCTATATAAAATATTTGCTTATTGTATGATTCCTTATGATAAATAATTAAATTTTAGGTGCCTATTACCCTTCACGAATATCATAAGACCAAAATACGTAACATCGGAAACAATTTAAGATGCAAACTTAGACGAATAACCGTTACAATCACTCGGCAGAAAAGGATAAAAACCATACCTTGAACAATCACACCCATGTTTTAATATTCTACCATCGCGTTAAATTTTCAAGTCAACCTACATAATCATATAGTTGGGAATGTCGTTTTTGCACTTTACATGCAAACTTTTCTTCTCGACACTTTATCGGCAAAGTTTTTCCATCTACGACACATTACGCTGAGCTGCGGTAGTTTTTCATTCCATTTCCGCCGGGCAGTACTTTGTGCTCCAACCAAGCACACGTCTTTAGGTATGATTGGTTCAGGTAGCAACCGGATGAAACTGGCAAACCGCTCAGTCTCATTCTCATCTGCCGACTTTACAGTGTAAACTACCGAGAAAGGTATACAGAAGCCATTATTTCTTAATGAAAAACCAACAACGGCATTGAGCCGTCGCACTTCCACAACCGCATCACGCTGTTTGTACCGAGTGACGATGTTGCTGTTGATGCAGTTTTCCTCATACATTTAGATGAGACCTCTGGATGCTCTGTGTGAAATATGGATCAAGGATAGGTGGTTCCTCTGCATCCCAGTGTACCCAAGGTAACACATCGATAAGTTTAAAAAAAATCACTTTCACCAACTCCCGTCGGTGTTGGTAAAATTGCGATCGTACCGTATTTAGACCCACAAACCCGTTGCCGCACATCATATAGGCAACAAAACACGATGATGAAATTATATTAGCCTGAACCGACGACGGGAACGTACAAAAGTGATCCCCGCCAGCTAGAATTTCAGCAGCGCCGAAGGTCGGAAAATTGCTGCTGCAATCTGAACCAACTTTTGGTATATATAGTCTGTACGAAAAGTGTAAAGCATTTCCCGATAGGGGGAGACGACGCCGAAAAGCGTTTCCTAAGTGCTACCGACTCCTCGATTTCCCCACATAGACACAGTTGCACCAAAGTTTTTCATACAAACAAACGCTGGAAGTGTATCTGTTTCCATCACGTAACGCAAAAGTCCTAGCGACACACTAACACACCTACTGAGGCTACGGCTGCTCAGTTCAGAGGATGTTTCCCGGCGTGGAAATACCGACGGTGTTTCGATGAGTGGTGTACATTTTCGGGGGAAAAAACATAACCCTATATTAATAAAACTTTACTTTGGCATCGAAAGCTTGATCTTGTATGTTTCTGTGCCGTTAATGCTGTGTTATTAATTACCATTATTATTATCAAAATTAAGTAAATTAAGCACCGTCACTGGGGGGATGCTGCACCTTCAAACTCCCACACCTACTCAGACTAACTATGTAAAGGATGTTGAAGTTTACAGCAAAAGCCGCCAATAGCAGCGCTCCAGGGATGATGAACCGCATCGGATTCGAGGATGGCTGCTGGAAGGACGAGAACGAGGGAGAGGGTTTCTGTTCTGGCGTTCTGCCCTCTTCCCGCCACAGCAGAAATAGCAGTAGCCGTAAAGATATACTCCCCCGAGGGCTGACCAATTGCCGTGGGCTCCCGAAATCGCAGCAGTCGCTGTAAAACCTTTACCGCGTAAGTTTCAATCGGAACCGAAAACAGGTTCGAAGACGCGTGAGAATTTGACAGTGAAATTGAGTGCTTTTGCTAGATGGAATTCATGCGAATTGTGGACACTTCTAATTCGAAGTAGTTTTCCCGAGCTGGTGTAGTTTCCACCGTATTCTACAAAAAATTTCATAATTGAAAAAGTAATGTTTTTCATGACTAACAGCACCCTCCCGCGACCCGTCGGATTCGCGGCCAAATTAATTTGAGGATAATGACATTAACAAATGAAAAGTGAAAATTATGAGGTTTGCAAGCATTGAGGCAATGCTCATTGAAACGTGAGCACATGCTTGGAAAACTGTTTTTCCGCAACCGTTGGTAACTCTGTCACAATTGACGCATGGGATTTAACGCGTACTTTTTTTCTACGTAATGAAAGGTAATTTTTAATCCCCATCGAAAGCCAAAAGTGTTGATTTGACATTAAAAATTGAATTATCGATAATTTTCGTGACAGCTATTGGCGTCGCCATTATCATATTTTATAATTGTTTTTTTTTCGGCGCGGATTGCTTTAAGCTGTGTGTGATCTCATTTTCACCGGAAAAGCCGTTTTTTACCTGCGTCAATTCGTAGAATCCTGGTTTCCGAGAGCTGTTTCGCCATCGGCAACTGATTAAAAATTCATGCGGTTTGTGTGGAGGTGTCTGCATACAACGAATGGTAAGTGTTGGAAAATTGAACAATCGTGAAATATATTTTTCCCTTTGATGCAAAGGAATAATACGCATGATTGTTGGGCCGGGAACACCGGCGGCATTGACGAGTTTTTAATTCTACAAACGATATACTGAACCAATCGACGACGGGGTGGTGTCAATCATACAAAGGTGAATGAACTATACTGATTTAAAGGTTATAGTGCATACAATAGACAAAAACGACCACTCTGTTTACTGCCGCTTTTATCAGATCTGTCCCATGTTTTCAAATCATCCAGTCGAGAAAAATGCGATAAAAGTTTGAAACATGTTCTTGTGTTTGAGACAATACTATAATACTAGCTTTCAAGATGGCTTTTTGGTCTCGCATTTCACTTACAAAACATTTATTTTGCGCTTAAAATCAACGCTTCAAAGGGATACTCCCTTCATCTTTAGGACAAAAACGACTACAAACATTTTCCTTGTCAAGTAGAGTGTATCATATTCGGGCGTAGTAGAAGATGCTACAGCGACTATTTCAGTGCCAAGACTAAAAATTCAAGTTGATTTTTGAGGGAATTGTCTGTCGACGGTCCCAGATATGATGAAGAGATAATTTTACCACATCCGCAGATCGCTTCCCAGACGGCCTTCTTTGGCCAATTTTGAAAACTTTTTTTTATACTTCCCGGACCGTTTGCTTGTGTCGGTTTTGGCCACTGTGATCTGTTTGTCGCTACGGTACAGTGTCTTTCAAAGTTTTTATATGTGTAGGCCAAAAGATTTCATTGTTGCTCCAAATAAATGGAAAGTTGAATCGAAATGCAGGATCGACGCATGTTGTGTTTTCTGCCAGTCCCATCGTTCTGCTTAGTTGTCTGATGATCTTTGAACGTCTGGACAACATAGGTTGCAGATTAATTTCACATTTTAAGCTACGCTGCAACCGATCCATCGGTAAGAGTCATATGCATATTAATGAAACTCTGATCATATATTTATTGCACGTCAAACTAGCTTCAAGTCAAATTTCTGCCATGTTTACTCATGCGATAAAGAGTGCGTCTATTTTTTTAGTAGTATGAAAACATGAAAAAAACCTGTTTTAATCCACCTAATGGTGTATTTGTGCCTTTCTCATTTATCCAATAGCAAGTTATTTTTATTTTATTTTCATATCTTCGGTATACACCGTACAGACTATTTTTAAAACTATGTATTTCTTATGAAAAACTTATATCTATGCTTGGAAATCTTACGTGTATGTCAACAGTCTTTAGAGAGCTCCAGTTGGTATAATATTCAACAAACAGTGGACAAATTTAATAATACTCTACAACATACTGTAAACATTAACAACATTAACGAAATTACAATTCATTCATATTTGTTACTCAGCACAGTAAAAAAACATCTCACTTGTTGCCTAGAATTATAAGCGAGTTGATTCCCAATAGGCGGGTTTCCATGTTGAGTTACTGATGAATTCTCGGTGTTTCACTCCCGGAGGCCAAGTAGAATTTTTCATTGCTACCGATTTCCATTTCTCGCTTACGACGACTTTGAATGATGCAAAGTCAAGAGTTTCGCAGTTCTTCCATTTAGGTACTAACTTTTTAACTTCCACCTCATCGACCTCAGTAAGGCTTAGCGACTTAGATACCATACAGCTAACATCACTTTCAGTTGCACACCCATCAATGTTCGTAAGGAATAGAGCGAACTTATTTCCTTCCTGTTGCGAGTCGGTCAGATCCAACAACAACAGACCGGTGAAGATGGCTTACTTTCGATTCCATTGCTTTCCGTGTAGTCGAAATTGGCGTAGAATTACGTTCTGCATGGGAGTGTGGCTGTTCATTCAGCGAGAGTACGTTGTATATTAGCGTAATTTTATCGTTCATGCATTTTATTTGCTCCTCCATCTGCTTTGGTAGACCGGAGGGCTCATCAACATACCGCATCTTGTGGAAAAAACACAGACATTCGTCACAAAGCCATATTAAATTCTTGCTAAGGCTGTAAATATTCATTTCACCAAGTCCATTACACTGGGCGTGAAAACCTTGCTTACATCGGCCCTCACACATCGCGTACCGTTCACCACCAACAATAGGTAAAAAACACTTGTGGCAGCTCATCGCAATACGTATTCGTTGGTATACAACAACACAAAGCCGGCCAGTAATGAGTGATAGATGCAGTCGGTTTTCAGTTCACTTTTGAATTATAATTGCGGACATTTTCACTAGGATCATTCCAAACTAACTGGTGCCTCGTATGATCCGGATGTCAGCAACTAAATATTTAGCGGGTCCGAAAACAACAAAGTAGTTTATCAACTCAGAAAAGGCAAAAAAATCAGAGCGTCGATGTGCTTCCCGAAACAACAACAGAACAATATTCAACATATTTGTGAAAATGTCTGTTACATTCTTATTACACTTTGCACATATTTACAAGGGCACGAGTGCCACGAACCTGATGAGCAACATGTTGTCGATGACGTCCTTGGAACAAAAAATATAATATTTAAGTGGATAAATCAGCACGAATTTAATGTTGTCTTCGTGTTAACATATTTTGGAATGCAGTGGGAGGGGAAAGGAATTATACCTGTAAAAGAGGATGTGAGAGAGGCCTAGTTGGTGAAAATGGATTCAGTCATCACCGAATCTGATGTGACTTTAATTCTGGAATATGCCCGGTACCTTAGTTCGGTTTAAATTCCTATATAACCGTAATAACTCCGGAATCAAAAGTCAGATCTGAATGAAATTCAATAGCAGTCAATGGGTGTATTGTACTTATCATTTGAAATCAAGTTTGTAAAAATCAGTTAAGAATTTGCTGAGAAATAGGTGTGATATTATCATACGAACTTTGATAGTTACCCGAGAGTATCAAGAACCGTCATAGGTGGGCAATATTTTTTTTTGTTTTGATTATAAAAGGTTTTAACCCCTGGGGTCATTCGTCTCTTTGTCGGGTTGGAGAAATCTCTTTAGAGAAATCGCTAACCCTATGTTCGGGGATGGGAATTGAACCCAGATGAGCTGCGTACAAGGCAATCAATTTACCAACTACGCTATCTCCACCCCCCTAAGTGGTGGCCAATATGGCCAAAATTACTTTGATTGGTCTTTAGGGATCTAGGCCCACTAATCCAAGTAATGTTAAATCCGTTTCAATATGTATTGCATCATTTGGACATCTTTATGTTGCAAGTTTATATAGAAATTTTCTATGTGGCTGCAGTCTTCTGCCCATAATTCCGGAATCGGAAGTAGGATCAACAAAAAATACAATAGCAGCTTGTGGGAGCGTTAGAACCGTTCATTTGAAACTAAGTTTGTGCAAATCGGTTCAGCTATCTCTGAAAAAATTGAGCGGCTTTATTTGATAAACACATGCACCCACAGACATTTTGCGGTCTCGAAGATTTGAATCGAATAGTATGTGACACTTTTCCCTCTGGGACTCAAATGGCAGGTCGATTTTTGAAGTGATTTCCTTATATGTATATAAGAAAGCCAAAAATCATTTATATTTCCAAACCATACTAATTTCATATCTGTATTGCAGAGTAGATTTGTTTCGTAATGACGTATTTGATAGGTCGATTGATTTGAGGGATCAACTAATGAAAGTAGTACTGTTCGTGAAATCTTTGTTCAGGTTGTAGCTTCGCCAAACGGTTGACTGCTCATCATTTTAGTTTAGCTGTGTAAATATTTTTTCATGAACATGGTAAGCATGTTTGGTTATATTCAAGATGATGCTGTTCGAATAATACTTCTAACATTGATAGTATTAATTCAGCAAAAATTATTAGCTGACAATTAACTAACAAATATATATATATATATATATATATATATATATATATATATATATATATATATATATATATATATATATATATATATATATATATATATATATATATATATATATATATATATATATATATATTTTTTTTTTTTTTTTTTTTTTTTTTGATTTTTTCAGATTTGGACGAATCTGAAGCTGACAAGTCCATACAAGTAACAAATAATGTTATAACTAGTGTATTAGAAAAAGATTGAAGAGTTAAAATAACTCATTTGCTCTTTTTATAAACTGACTGTCCAGAAATGGACGAAAGCAAACAGAACGAAATCGAATATGATTTTTAATTATTCGAGTTGTTTGCAATACCCAAAGAACATCAATTTGAAAGAACACTGTGATCAATGGACTAGTTCGCTATGGACGTGTGTGACAGAGATCTATTTTGCGGAGAGTACAGTCGCAATGAGACGAGAAGGTATTTATGGAACATTGTTGTCATGTTTTTGTACCATTACATTGTACGATTGATAGTTTATAGTGAAGACCCGCTTTTATGAGTCCACGATTTTGTCAGCCTCATATGAAAATTGATAGTTGGTAGTTTGATGAGCTCTAGCAGACGAACCATGTCGAATTCGAGTAAATTTTTTCTTGAGCATATTTTTTTTTATCTTAGAGATCCTTAATATGAAAAAATCCAAATTTTAATTTTATTTTAAATTTTGCTGTCTGACCCTATTAAGCGAAATTTATACTAAATAATCGGAAAGGGTTATGAAGCTATATCTAGGGACTAAAGAAGAATATTTTAAGAGCTTCGGTTTGTTAAAAAGAAAGAAAAATATATGTCCCGACTTTGTCTATATCCCCGTTTTAACAGCCTAAAACTCACCAAAGGGCTGTTAAAACGGATCTTCACTGTATTAGAATTGTCTAAAGTTGATGCAAGTTATTATGAAAATTCTGCTAGTTAACTTGAGTGCTTATGCTACAGAATTTGCGAAGCTGGTAGTAGTAGAAAGGCGTCTGGAGTACTAGGGCTCTAAATTTTCATAACTTTCCCTACCCAGTAACCTCTAGCTAATTAAAAGTCGTTAAAATGTAAAAAAGTGTTATACTTAAATCGAAAATACAGTTAAGAAATCAAACGAATTGAGGCTAGCCTAAACACACAATTAATAAAATTGTCGATTAAAACCAACAAACGATACCAAGTTGATAGCTGAAAGTCATAGTAAGAATAGTAAGAATGTCGACAGATTCTCTCATCTAATATAAAATTTGTAGTAAAAAACGCTTTTAATCCACCTAACAGTGTGATGAGACATTTCTTATAACTCTTATTACTCTCTTCAGATATTATATCGTTTGAGAACTTTTAGAACTTGATACTTCGCGATGTTTTTGATAACACATACTACATGGGATAGTGGCAGGACTCAGAGAATCGCTCAAATCAGCATAGGACAACATCAGTGCTAGAAATCTCAAACCAAATCAATGGGAAAGCGAAAAAATGGCCAATAAAATAGACATACAAACGAATTATTGATAATGCTCTGTTAATAAAATATCTAAATTCCTCAATAAATGCATTGTGGTGGGAAAACTGAATTTTCCTAAAGGGGTTATGTATATTGTACTGAGCCAAAAAATCGATTTTTTTTAATCGATTTGAAGTTTATAATTTACTCAAATTTACAACGCGACTGAGAACTAAGAAATCAACACTTTTTCTTGAAAAAAGCGATAGTAGCAGTGATACCATTCAAAGAAAATCAACAGTGAATATTTCCAGACTTGGTTTTATTTCCTATTTAAGAACTATTGTGTTTTTTACATCCTAGATTGCAGGATTCAGTGATCGAAACCCAAAACTTCATAAAGTATTTGAAATGATTAAATTAAAATTTGTGTTTGCTATTGAAATTGACAAAATGATAGTATATATAGAATATAGTCCCTTTGGCGTTGGTTAACCCTTGTGAAGGCAAGCTAAAATCCTAACATTAAAGGGCAAGCCGGGCCTCTCAGGCCCGTCTAAATTCATGCTCCTTTTTGCCGTTCTCATATAGAAAGGTTATGCAATCGGTCGAAATTTCGACTTTTTAACCGAGACCTGCAGGGCCAAATCTCTTATACCATTCGACTCAGTTCGTCGAGATCGTAAAATGTCTGTATGTGTGTGTGTTTGTGTGTGTATGTATGAATGTATGTATATGGCAAACAATCTCACCGATTTTTCTCTGAGGTGGCTGGACCGATTTGTACAAATTTAGTCTCAAATGAAAGGTGCAGCCTTCCCATCGGTCGCTATTGATTTTTTTATTGTTCCGACTTTCGGTTCTGGAGTTACGTGTTGAAGAGTACAATCACACAGCAAATTTCATAGAAACTGATACCACCATGATGTCCAAATGATGCAATATATATTAAAATATGTGCAACATTACTTGGCTTTGCATGTCTAGATCATTAATGACCCACCGAAGGCACTTGGACCACATTGGCCAGCTATGCCGGTTTTTGATGCCCCGGGGAAACTTACCAGGTTCCTAAGATAATGTCATACCTATTTCTCAGCGAATTCTTTACCGATTTTTATAAACTTGGTTTCAAATGAAAGGTACAGCATTCTCATTGGCTGCTGTTGAATTTCTAATTGATCCGACTTTCGGTTCCGGAATTACAGGATAATGAGTACGAATACGCAGCAAATCTCGATTTCAGCGTATAAGGCGATGGATGTAAAAAGGTCAAATTTTGTTCAAAAAGGTGAGTACACGGAAGATCACGTCGACTGTCGATTGGTTCTGAGCTCCATTTCGTTTAAACACGACCAATAAATGTTTCAGGGTTGCTATTAATTTCTTCTGATGCATAACCACTCCGGTTATTCATATTTTTCTGCATTAGATTCATCGTCGGAAGCAATATCATTCACATCTTCTTCCTCGCTTTGCAAATCAGTTTCGAAATCGTCTGCTGTTGAATTTGCTCGAATTTCTTCCATTATTTCAGATTCTTTGAGACGATTGAAAACATGGGCATATCGTCTTATAGCCATTTAAATTTTTAGAACCTACAATTTGAATAATTACGACAACTATAACACAAAGAATAGACAACAAAAATAGACAATAACGACAGAGTTAGGTTAAGTTGTATCCAAATAATTGTCAAGTAGACCACAGTGGGTGGAATAAAAGTATTTACCCAAAAAATATTTCACACGTCATTATCGTATGCTATTTTTACATGTATCTATATAAAAGTCAATGTTTGTATGTATATGATTTATGGACTCGCAAACGTATATGATTTATGGACTCGCATTCGTTCTGGAGCGTGTTTGTGTGCTATTGGTTTGGAATTATCTACCTGCCAGATGGCGCCTCGGAACAAATTGTCTTTTTCTCGTATTTCGTTGAAAGTCGCAGCAACGCGCGATGGGTATCAGCTAGTTTCTTATAAAAGAAATGTAAAGAATTCGTTCAAACTTTCAAGATTTTTTTCTTATAAGAAAAGGTAAAAAGATAAAATCAATCAAAACATGAAAAATATTCCTGCTAATATGAAGATGAACTCATCAAAATGTTTTTTTCAGATAAATATTAATGTATAAAACCCGTGGTATTCCTAGTAAATATTGCATGCACACCGGGCCTGCCAGGCCCGGCTTGCCTTTTTGTGCATGTAAAAAATTCAAACATAGCTGCGCATCACTCCATAGATGAAAATTTCACAATTCTTTATTTTTGTTATAGATTTCAAAGCTACTTATCAACATTTCCATGCCCAAGCTTATACTGCATACACATTTTTTTGTAACAAAAAAATTGTAAGGTGCCGGGCCTCTGAGACCCGGTTGCCTTTTTGAGGGTTAATTTTTCGGTCCCACCTATCAGCATTGAAGTATCGCCCTTACGTTTTTTTACAATACAAATTTTACAATTTGTGGGAGTTTGGTGAAAATCGATCTTACTGTCCAAACGGCATAATTCCGAAACCGTAATTTTTGAAGTTTTAAAATTATGCAGAATTAATTTTTCAGACAATAGTAACAGAGTTCGTGTCTTTAGCAAATTTGTTGAGACTTTATTGTAGTCATGAATATTAACCTGAGAAAATTCACCATAAATACTTCTTGGACGATATACCGTCAAAATTACTTTATCAAATGATGCGCTGTTCGTTTGTAAAACTCATCGAAGATACTAAACCTCCGAAATTGGCGGTTTCAAAATGATGCTATCTTGACCTTAAATTATTGTTTTGGAACATTTGACCTATACATATAATTGGTCATACAACAAAAATCAAATTCTCATCAAAATCGACCAGGACCTGCTAGAGTCGAATGGAAATCGTCATTTTTCATAAATTTCTCTCTACATTCGGAAAGTGTTATCCTCGTTATTAATCATATTACGTTTTCATTTCAACTCGACGCATTCCCAAAATAAAAACCTATTTTGATCCACCTAGTGGTGCAATTGGGCTTTTCTCATTTGTCCAGACTACGATTCCATGGCTGGTTATGTTCAATACGATGGTGGAAATGAATATTACATGTTCAGTACGATTTGCACATACGTACAATGGATCGACAGCCACGATCTTGAGATACTATGTGATAATGAAACATCGCTTGACCGCCGCTGGTTTCAAGCGATGTTTCAGTATCACATAGTAAGATCCGGGAGGTCCGGGTCCTGCCGAAAATTTTCAACTTGTTAAGAAATTTTAAACTAGTTTTAATTTTAAAACAGCAACCCCTCACTGCATACTCCCTCCGGGCCGGTATGATTGACAATTTTTGGAGTGATTGCATAACCTTTCTATATGAGAAAGGCAAAAAAGTCCAAAAAAATCAATTTTTTTCAAACATTATTTTTTCGAGTTTATATCAAATCTCAATGGTTCATGCATTATAAAGTCATTTGGCATCAAAAATACAAATTTGATTTTGAAAATTTTTCATTTCAGTTTATATGGGAATTTGCTGTGTGATTGCACTCTTCAACTCCTAACTCCGGAACCGGAAGTCCAATCAATAAAAAAAATCAATTGCAGCCGATGGGAAGGTTGTACCTTTCATTTGAGACTAACTTTGTGCAAATCGATCCAGCCATCTCTGATTAACAGAGGTCATATTTTTTCCACATACACACATACACACACATGCATACATACACACACATACATTTTCCTATCTCGACGAACTGAGTCGATTAGCATATGACACTCGGCCCTCCCGGTCGGGATTAGATTGACGAATTTTAGAGTGAATGAGAAAGGCAAAAACATTTTTAGTAAATGTTTCATAGACATTAAATCAATTTTAACTTCGCTTTCTATTAAATAAAGACCCTCATTACAGTACATCTCTACAAAAGCGAGCTCAATTTGAAAAGAAATCTGAGGATTATGATTGATTACAGAACTCTGGAATTTTCTATTGGAATGATTTCAGGCAGGAATTTGATATTGATGCTATTAGGCAACTGTGAAATCAAGACCAATAGATCAATTACATATCAGGACCCCATTCTGACAATTTATCAAAAGTCCTCATGATGTTTACAACAACAGGTTATCAATGTACGGATCAGATAATTGTTATTGTAATACTGAATTAAATCAGTCTGCATCAATAAATTTTCAATTGCAATCCAATATATTTTTTGGGTGTGGTAGGGAGGGAAGTTGTTAAACCCCAAAACCTTCTCTTGGCTACGCCGTTGCTTGGAGTTATTTACTTCACTTTCATTTTCCGATATGTTTCCGATCGATCCGTTGGTTATAAGTTAGAAAAATTGCAGTCAGAAGGTTCGTACAAATGAACATTTTTGCACTGATAAGGTATCAAGTTCCTTCCAGACAACTTGGAAGTGTTCGGTGATTATTTCTAGCGGTTGTAGATAGAAAAATGAAATACAAAATTCTTTTTATCGTAATAATGTTTGGCTTATTTCAATGGATTATTACTATATTGAACAATAAATGGGCGACAAAAGGTAATCCACAAACAACAAGCCATAACTTTTAAAGTATTCAAAATAGATATTTTATGTCTTCAGTAAAGTTATTCGCAAAAGTAAGAGCTACAAATTTGCTGAAGGCATCATTTCGATATAACCACTTCCAAGAAAATTTGTGAAAATATCTCACTCATAGGGAGATTAATCAGTAAAAGCACAATACCAAAAGAAAGGGCGTATTGCCTCCATTATATTCTCCGAAGATACTATTGACCTAAAATAAGCCGTTTTGGCGTTAATAATAGATTACATGTTTTTGGTCATATTTCTGGCAATGGGAAATGATAAAAATCTTTCGTCCGCATTCAATGTTAAATATCTCTTTTGATAATGGTCCGATTTCAACAATCTATAGCTTGTTTGAAAGGTATTCGTTAAAGCTGTCTAAAAACATATAAAGTGTTAATCTATGTTGTCAATTTCGGCAGATAATTAAAAAAAACTGCAAATAACGTCATTTTTACACATTCAAACATTCATATCTTGGAAACTAAACATCAGAATCAAAAACAAATTAATAGCGTTCATACTGTTTTTTAGTTCTTTCATTTAAAATTGGTTTGGATAAGATCGGTTCAGCCATTGCTGAGAAACACGAATGAGAATTTGTCCGTTACATACACACACACACACACACACAGACATTGTCCCAAATCGTCGAGCTGAGTCGATTGGTATATAAGACTCGGCCCTCCGGGCCTCGGAAAAAATCTTGAAAGTTTGAGCGAATTCTATACATTTCTTTTATAAGAAATGTAAAAAGTTACAGTTCACTAAAGTACGGTGAAATCTAATCCGCAAGAACCGAATTGCCGATAATGAAATCGGATAGTTTGTTTATGTTCTCATTCGTATTCATTACCAACTATTAACATGAACTGATCTGATCTTTTCGATATCAAATTTGAGCTGAGCGACTCCAAATTCACTTATAATATATGGCTATGGGACGAAATTCTGTAAAAATGTATATGGCGGATGAAGAGAATGTAGGTCAAAGGGGAGGGAGAGGGGTTGATGTAGAAAGAGATGGTGTGAGAGGAAGCTGAGAGGGGGCTGATGGAGTATGCAACACCCAACCGCATATTATACCCACCATTTGAGATTTGGTTTATGAAAATCGGTTCAGTCATCACCGAGTAATCGATGTGACTAATTCTGGAATACGTCCAGAACCCGAAAATTCCGGAACTTTCGATAGTGGACATTATATTCAAAGCATGTTTGATTGGCCATCAAAGATCTAGTCTTGTAAATTGAAATGATGTTATCTAGACTTGCAAATAGAAATGGATTTTTAACCTTTGAAGTATTACGATTGTACCGGTTTATACGGGAATTCCTATGTGGTCGCTATAAACAACCTGTAACTCCGGAATCAAATCTCAGATACGAATGAAATTCAATAACAGTCCATGGGAGTATTGTATCTTTCATTTGAAACCAAGTTTATAAAAATCGGTCAAGAATTCCCTGAGAAAAAAAAAGTGAGATTAACTTACGCACTTGGAAAGTACCTGGTGGCATCAAAAACCATCTTAGGTGGCCAATGTGGTCAAAACTGCTTAGAATGATCATTAGTGATCTAGATCCGCAAATCTGAGTTATTTTGCACCCTTTTTGATATGTATAACACCATTTGAACATCATGGTGTTACCATTTTATATGGGAATTTGCTGGGTGACCGCACTCTTCAACCCGTAACTCCGGAACCGGTAGTCCGATCGACAAAAAATCAATAGCAGCTTATTGGAGCATTACACCTTTCATCAGTCAAGTTTGAGCGAATCGGTTCAGCCATCTCTGAGAAAAATAAGTGAGTTTTGAAAACACACACACATACAGACAATTGTCAATTTCGACGAACTGAGTCGAGGGGTATATGCGACTCGGCCCTCCGGGCCTCGGTTAAAAAGTCGGATTTCAGAGTGATTGCATATCCTTTCTTTATGAGAAAGGCAAAAATCCGTTCATAAATTCGTGAACAAAAAATAACGTTTTCGTAAACCGTACGATTTACGAAAATCGTGACTAAGCTCCTGAAACTATGAATAATAAACCTCGTGTGTATGTGTGTATGTATGTATGTGCGTATGTGTCAAAAAATGTCACTTATTTTTCTCAGAGATAAGTTTGTGCAAATCGGTTCTGCCATCTCTGAGAAAATTGAATGACATTATTTAACACACACATACGCACACGCATACATACACCGACATTTTGCGACCTCGATGAATTGAATCGAATGGTATGAGAGACTCGGTTAAAAAGTTGAAATTTTGACTCATTGCGTAAGCTTTCTATATTACAAAGGTAAAAAGTCCCAAAAATTTGATTTTTCTCAAACAATTTTTTTTGGGGATAATATAAAATCTCGACGTTTCATGCATTTTAAATGAATTTGGCATCAAAAATACGAATTCGACTTCTGAAATTTCATGGGGTTCCTCGATTGAAATAAAAATTTTAGTTCTGGCTCATATGGGAATTTTATATGTGACCGGACGATTCATTCTATATTCCTGCAACCGATCCGCACGAAATTTTGTAACAGTCTATAGGGATAATGTACCATTAATTTGAGACAACGTTTCTGAAAATCGGCCTAACCATCTCCGAGAAACTTATGTTAGTTTGTTAATTGTTAATTGTTAATAATGTTCTAGATTTTTTTAAAAACTTTAAAACTCGTTAAAGTAATCAGTAGACAACCTGTAAGGCATCGTCGAATTTTGGGAAAAGTGTTGCTATCACTGGAGGTATGTAATCGAGGAAAATATGTGTGTGGATCGTGACTGAAAAGTGGCTCCCTGGAAATGTTCAATGCATTCGACCATGGTTCGTATCAAATACCCAGTCGTTATAAATAGCACTGGTTTACGAAACAAAAAAGATTTCTTTCCTAACTATGTTATCTAAGTGTATTTTGGACAACTTACTAACCCCGAAAAGTGTTATTAAATGTTTTCTTACAGAAAGAAAATTTTCTATTTTCTACTTGGTTCTCGGAGTTGCTCAGAAGTTATTCAGAAGTTTTCGATTGTCATCACTTTTATTATAAAACCATTAGAGATTCACAAAATAAATAGATTTTTTAAAAAATTGAAAATGTAATTTTAAGTAAAAATCTAGGTCTGAATTTACATACTGAAAAATAAATATCATAAAATGAAGCTAAAAAAATTAAAAAGCCAAATAAAAACTATTTTTTAAACTTGAAGCCAGTTCATTGTACTTTTTTACTGATTTTATTTACGTTTTGCTTTTTGTTCAGTTGTAAAACTTTTCATTGTAACATTCTTGAATTTTGGATGTTCAAGAAAAATTTGATTGGTATTAAAACAAGGTAGCTTTATAGAAGGCGGCCTATTAAAATTGAAATAGCTCGTATGTTGAGATCCACTCTGATTTTTTTAACAAAGTTTTCCCAAAATAATGCTAACAATTTTGAAAAAATATCCAAGTTGGAAAAACATTTGAAACTCTACGAATGTAGAATAGTGATGAGTCTTCTTTTCCGGTGTTGTGCTCTTTGTGGTCGCTTCTTGAAATTTTTGACTGCAATTTGCTTACAATGTTTTTCTCTTGAGATGCAAAAATGCAAAAAAATTAAAAAAGTTAATGTTTTCATAAATTGTCACGCAATGGAAAAAGAGAGAATTAATTCTGCACAAAAGAAACGAAAACCCGAGTATGATGATCACAATGGTCCTGCTGTCCTGGAAGGTGCCATTGTGTTGTCGAAGCGGGGTCGTCGTTTTCCTCAGATATAGGGCTATCATGCAATCGAGCTGGACCGTAAAGCAAAACATTATCGCTGGTCTGACAGATGTATGATCAGGATTTGAACAAATTCAATAAATGACTTCAAACAGTTTTCGGGACAGAAGCTTTATGTTACCAAAGATCACATGTTTCCAAGAAGTATAAAATTGTTGTTGCAAACAAGTTTGCCAGAAAAGTGTATGATCTGGCAGTAAATTTGCAAGTAAATTTGTAACTCTCTGATTTTCATCACAACCTACAATATGATCCGAGTTATACATCTACGAAAGTCTTATAATCGTCTAGTGATTAATTAGGTCTCTCCGGGGCCTTCCCAAGTTTTTGCCAGATTTAGCGAGTATCCGCTACAGTAAGACTGCGCAATAGTACTACCGGGATAATGATGTCAACGTCTTTGCGAATAGGATAAACTCCCCAAACTGCCCGGAATTCCACCCAACTCAAACCTACACACTCTATAAATATATAGAATGTAAACATGGCTAAGGATGCTATTTCAATGACCAGATACTGGAAAAAGCAGCCAGAGGTGTTGACCAGCAGCTTGTGCAGCAATTAAAGGCAGGTATCAAGTCAAATTTTTATTCGAGACGAATAAAAACCACAAAAACCAACAATTTCTTTAATAGATTTTGGGTCGTTGAATCCGAATTTCACATTCAAAAATTCATTGTATCCACCTAACAGCGTGATAAGGCCTTTCTTATAACACTAATCATTCATATATTTGCTCTTTTTTAGAGTATCAAATAGTACACGTTTTGCTGTGCTTGCTAAAAAACATGATTTTTCATTGAAAATTCTCGAAACTGCAGCTTTTGAGCTGCTACGCTAATATTTTGATATCGTTTCCAGTGAGCATGATACCTCGTGAACACACCGATGTTCAATTTTGGAATATTGTTCGTGATTATAGTAGCAAGCTCACGACAAAATTTCAAATTATTTTAAATTTTCATAAAAAATTTTAAGAACACAAAGTGTTTTAGCCACCGTAAAAATAGTGCTTTTCGCATGAAAAAATACCCTCATTATGATACCAATAATTTTAAAACAGAGCAACAGTTCCTGACTTCAAATTTATTTGGGAATTGAAACTACGGATATGGTATGAATCGTAACGGGCTTTCTCAAAAGATCCGTATTCGAGAACATCGTAGTGATACGAAGTGCGCCGTACATCGAATATTCCGTACCGACATGTATTTCAAAAAGGACCCTCCAATAAATTAATATAACTCAAGTTGAAACGATCCGATCGAAAAGAAATTTTGTGAAAATAACAATTAAGCTGTATAATTTCTAGATCTAAAGTAATATTAAGTAATATAATTTTAAAATGTGAAATGAATTTTTCCGTCTTGTACTCGTCAAACATATTCACCATCATAGATTCTCCAGGCATTCTGAACGTAGACTTGCGCTGCTGAATCCCAGTTGAAGTGGAACTGAATAGTATGAAGACCATTTTGAAGAAAAAATCGCGGGAGATATCGAGGGAAAAAGTAATTAAGCCAAATTCAAAATTTTTAGTTAAATTCTTCGAATGCATATTCAAACATACTCATCTTTCTGGACTCTACATTCACTAAAATCCGATAATTATCGTTTAAAACACAGCTATTAGTAATGTTGTCTGATAAAAATACTAATATTGATAGCTACAAATCGACAAAAGAAAACTCTGACGAGCAATCAATTATCAATATTATTTACTTATCGGTAAATAACGAACCATCCTAGGAATTCAGCTCAATATTGGCAAACAGTTCAATATTGGCAAAATTAAGTTTGAAACAAAAAAACATATATCCATAATTATATAATCGCGAGATAAAAACACGCTTTCGCCGAAATATTTTTTTGTATTATTGGACTATGGAGGGCCACTGTGCAATGTATCCTTGAACTACAGTAAATACGCATCATTTTCTTCTAATAACCTTTTATGGTAAAGCAGACTTCCAATTGATAGCGTTTTATTGTTGGCTTTGCTTTTTGCAGGATATATAAGGCATATGTTAAAAAAATATTAAAAAAAAAATTCCAATCAACTCATACGAAATCACAACTTTAATTATTCGTCAAAAAAAAATCCATGCATCAATAGTTTACGAGTTATGTAGGACTGAAAAATTGTCAATTTTATAAACTTAAAAAAATCATATTGCAAAAAACGTGAGAATTGTTTTGCGTCAAAGACGACGAGAATTTTTTTTCGAGGATTTTGAAAATATTTAATGTTAATTTTTAAACCTACTTAAAATGGGATGATAATAAGATACAGAAATACTTTGGTTACCTTTTTCTGAGAAACCAATTTCTACATTTAAGAAATAAATGAAACAAACTAAAATTTCAATAACAAAATAAAATAACTGTTTTACAATCGAACTAATACCAGAAATCTAACTGATAATGAAGGCTTAACATAACTCAATGTTTTTAAGCTGTTAGCCCCACCTAATGGAAAAGGATGCGCACACCTATGGCCGTTAGTAACCTAGAATGACAAATGCAAGATGTTTGGTTCCCATTTTGGCAATAAAAAAAATTCCTTCTTTTTATTCATCGCGGTATCGGTTTTGAATAAGAGTTTTCTACGTGACCACACTCCACAACTCGTAACTCCGCCAAAGAAAATCGGATCGAAATGAAATTAAATAACAGTTTTTAGGGATGCCATACTGATCATTTGAGACTAAGTTTGGTCTAATCGGTGTAGTCTTCACCGAAAAAGCGATGTAGTAGTTATCCTGAATTTCGATTCTTCCGCCGGGGCTTCCGGAACCGTCAATGTTCACCAAACAGACTTTGAATGAGTGTTAGTGACCTAGAACTAGCAAAACAAGCAGTTGTGGTCACATTTCGGAAAAAATTTCACTTTCTTACTTTCATCGCCGTATACGTTGGGAATTGCTGCGTGTTCGTACTCATCGCCCTGTAATTCCGGAACCGGATGTCGGATTAATTAGAAATTCAATAGCAGCCAATGGGAACACTGTACCCTTCATTTAAGACCAAGTTTATAAAAATCAATAGAGAATTCGCTAGGAAATAGGTAGTTCCCCGTGGTCATCAAGAGCCGTCACAGGTGGCCAATGTGGTCAAAGCGACTTCGATGATCTAGACACGCAAATCCAAGTAAGGTTACACACATTTTAATATGCATTGCATCGTTTTACATCACGATAGTAAAGGGCGAACACGAAATTATTGCGACACCGAAAATGTCATGCCAATTTTCTTATAATGTTTAAAATCAAACCAAAATTTTAGGTTAGTTTTATACATATATTTACTTCAAAAATCAAAAGAAAAGTTAATCGATGGAGCCTTGAGTATAAAATTGAACGATTTTCGCTTGATGCCCTCCATCAAAGTCTTTACAGTGTCATCCGGTACCAGTTTCTCAGTTTTTTTTCCATTTTCTTAACATGTCCTTCTCGTCTTTGACTGTCTTCTTGCTCTTCCGAAGTTCCCGCTTCATCATTGTCCAGTGCTGCTCCATCGATGGCCTGCCAAATGAGATATTTGGAGGCGAACTTCGACATTTTCTTCTTCTTAAATTTGTCGTCCACATAGAACTTGCTCTTGCCGGTGAAAAATTCCAACCCCGGAATTTGCTTAAAATCGGCTTTTATATACGTTTCGTCGTCCATCACATAGCAGCCATATTTTGTCAGCATCTTCTCGTAGAGCTTCCGTGCCCGAGTTTTAGCCGTCGATTGTTGCCGCTCATCGCGGTTTGGGAAGTTCTGTACCTTGTATGTATGTAGTCCAGCTCTCTTCTTTGCATTCTGGGCGTAGCTCTGCGACATGCCGATCTTTTTAGCCAAATCACGGCTTGAGACGTTGTAATTTGCTTTAATCATCCGCTTCACCTTTCCCTCCGTCTTTTTGTTCTCCGGTCCCGGTTTTCTTCCAGCTCCTTTGCCGTGGTCCAACGTCAACCGCTCCTGGAACCGCTTCAACACTCTGGAGACGGTTGAATGGTGAATGTTCAACATTTTTCCCAACTGTCGGTGCGACAGGTCAGGAAAATCCAGGTAGAGACACTTTTCAATATCCCTTCCGCTGGAATCATCCACATGATTCTCACTGCATTTCTCACAACGAACCTTATTGCTACAATGGAAGGCTGTGTCCCCCAATTGTTTGCATTTAGTACAGTTCATAACCATCGGCAAAAAAGTCAAACAGGTAGACGAACCTTGAGGAGGTAGTTATGTAGGGCAGACCTAGGGAAGGTCGCCCGATAAGAGTATGAGTTGAGATATGTTCTCTTTCCGACAGCTGCGACTGATCAACAGATCCTCACAATTCAGACTCGAATCGGAGATGACCCCACGGAGTTCAACCCAGTTTGCTGGTACATATACTCTTCACTCATTCCTAAAAAGGAAGTAGCCAGTTATATCATTTTCCTGATTGGTACTATTTACAACCACCCGGTGCTTATCGGGTCGTATTTTATATATTTCTGTCACGGCAGAATATCGTTTCGCCAGAACTCGGGAAATCTGCAATAAATTCAAATACTTTTTGTCTTTGGATCCGAAGAAAATCGCGTAAGGTCTAGCATGGACTAGCATGGGTTAACTTTGAGCCGGGGAGCCGATTTTGTTACGACACCTTAAGCTGAACCACTCACAGGGTAAATCATTTTTGCACGGGCCTAAGCTGCAACTGCTCAAATGGTCGAGTAACAGTTAACACGCACACACAAAAGAAGAAAAAAGTCCAGAATCTCGATGAGGCGGAGAAAACACAAGATAATCTGGAAAGTGGATTAGCACTACTCTTTATTGCTATACACTGAACGGACTTGAAAGACCGACTTCTCGCTCCGGGAGTCACCGTACGAATGAATACACTAAATTTAACATAAGTTTCAACGATCCGAGGAGCGTCACAATACGATATGGATATCCCTAGAAGTGCCATTACCGGTGTGTATTTAATAAATTGAAGGGGAGTTTTGTATTCAATATTGTGTGCTCAATATATTTCGTTCACATCCAATAGAAATTAGTTACTACAAGAAAACACTAATTTATGCAAGATAGTTTTTCCACAACGTTATATAGTTTTCCTCTTTTCAAGTTTGCAATCTCAGCATTCCGCAATACGCGTTAGTGAGTAATCTCACACAACATCAACGCAGTCAATTTCTCCTCAAGTCATACCGAACCTAAAGTATGCTTTGGATCCCAACGTCTGGCAGGTAAACATTCGGGAAATAACGAAAATATTTTCATATCCTTCGCCTGTGTCCTGATCCTAATCCAATTTAGCGCTGTCCCTCAGCTGCAACGTAACGTTAGATACTCATTCATACGCATCACAAACAGGATTAGGCATTTGCGGTCCCGGATCCCTGTCCCCTTTTCTACGTTGGATGCTGGGTCCCGTCCTGATGGGTATGAAATTGACCGGAAATAAGCAATTCCCTTCGTAACTTCGATAAGTTCATTTTCCACTTGAAAAGGGTACAGAGACAACGATAAACTCAAGTTATCAATATTTCAATCTACCTAGTTGTTGGTGTTTTTTTTTCTTGTGCGTCACACAATTTCAGTCTTCGGCAGGCGGGAGGAGCAATTTGATTACCTTAGTTTAGTGGAATACTTTTTTTTTTCTCCGGAGTACCCCGAAAACGATGCTTTTCTTTACTCCCTGCAGATCCATTGTTGTACGAACTGCGGTCGAGTTGCTTTCACACTACCACGGTGGGATACGGTTTTGCAAATTTAATGATGCCAAATAACTGCGGGAGTTTATCAACACTTGGTCACGTTTCCACCAAAGCCCCTTTCCGGTCTTGTGCAAGTGTATAATTTCCCTATCATCCATCGTAACAAATCCGGTCCCTCGGTGAGAAGTTCATTATCACGTTTTCGGATTTCTTTGTTTGACGACAAATGTGCGCATTCTGCGGAACTGTCCGCTCGGCTGCGGAGGGGTGAATTTTTGCAGACGACATGCGTATTTCGAGGAAACTCGTTGAATGAAATGCGGCTTGTGGGTGGGCGAGAGGACGAATTTGTCGTTCTCTGCGAGGATTAATATAACAAAGTGTTTGATGAATTATTCGCTTCATTTGACCGGACAGGTCTGGTCTGGTCTGGTTTGGTCTGATCTAGCATTGGGATCCAGTTGTTGGTTCAAAGACAGGTTTGTGGTGGCGAAATGAATCGCCAGTTGTTTCATGTTTGCGAAAGGAACAACAAAGCCGACTGGAAATGGCAGATTACAAAGGCGACTGTTCAAACATCAGGACACGGATGCTGGAGATGATTGTCGTTGCTGAAAGGGGTCAACCACAGGTTGATGGAATGGACACGGAATTCGAACCGACAGGCAGTTTGATTGGCGGGTTTTTCGTAAGCAAGCATGTAACTGTTCCTTATGCGTGGAGTGTTTCGCTGTTCTTATTAATAAAGAGTTAATGAGCGCTGGTTCAACACACTATCATGATTATTATGGTAGTAGGTTGAAGAGCTCATTATATTTTTATTACCAAGTACATCAAATCTTTCTTCGCGTAAGGAACTATTCCGAGAAATTTTAGTTATACTATAACAGATCAAAACTCATAGTTGTTCTCACCGTGCCATATAAAACCAAAATAAAGCAAATCCAACAAAACGAAAATCCACCGGAAGTGAAGCTGGTGCTTCACATTGTTCACGGGCAGCTGAAGCATCTCTCGCAGCAATTCTCATCCTCGCACATCCCAAGTTAGAAGGGCCAGTAGTAGCGGTGGCCGGGCGCGCAATGCAATATGGGGACATAGAAGGGTCCCGGTCCGACCGAGAGAAAGAGAGCACTCGAACAATTTTCGCCGCGAGCGGTGGAAAAATAAATTTAAACTTCCATCTCCACCACCATTTTTAAATAATTTATGAAATGCACTGCTTTTTTCAAGCTTGCCTCCTATGCAGTGAGCGCGCTGCTGGCCGGTGTTTGGGCAGCTCCTGCTTCCCACCCTACGCAACCAGTTTGCCAGTTAAGGTTCAGCCCTTAAAAATGCGGGGATAAAACATTACGCGGACGTGGATTTAGTGCACCAGTAAAACTGCAAAAGGTACATTTTTGCATTGCTCCACTGCGCTGCTCACGAAGAGGGAAATAAAAGGAATTTTAAAGCCAACTACGGCAGCTGCCCGCAGATTTACCGGCCATAGTTCGCCAAGATTTGGTCATCCGTGGAGCCGGGGATCTCGATGTACCGATGTCGGCGCGGTAGTGGAGGGCAATTTTTATTATATTTTCTCCTGTTCCAGTAAATAATGCAATGAATTATCCGTCGAGCAGCAGTCAGCGTTCAAAGATGGTAGTAGCATCGCGTCCAGCATCCAACCCAAACCGAAGAGGTAATAAGAAAACGGAAACGACAAACCAATCAAGTTCTGTAATGTACCCGCCAGGTCTCGGTGGCACGGTGGCAGGGAAGAGTGGTTTAATAAATTCCTATCATGAATTTAATTTCATGCAAATTGAGACTATGGTTTTGATCGAGGAAGCTGCTCGGTTGTTGTTGGTGTTCGATCCGTTGCGCGCCACCCCCAACGCACCGCGTAACGAAATGAACGCAAAAAGGTCAAAGCACAGATCAAAGGGCTGGCCAACAAACGATTCAGTGAGTGTCGGTGACAATGTTTTTCTTCTTACCCTTCAAACAAAATAAATGTATAGGTTAGTCACTAGCAAATGTCTCTTAGTTGGTATGAATTAATCAAATCAAAGGCAAAAAATGCCGTCATCAACCCACTGCGGCAGACTCGCTTTTCGCTGATGTTCACGTGCCTCATAAACCACTCATTGCAGCGTAGTTAATAGGTTTGTTTCGGAATTGGAACTAGCTAAACCACCCTTCTGTGGGTTATGAAGATTGCTCTGCTCTTCGGTGCCTACTTTATAAAAACCTGTTTTAATCCACCTAGCGGTGCAATTGTGCCTTTCTCATTTCTCTAAACTATGGCACGGAGGCTTTTTATGTTCAACATAATTGTGGAAATGTCCATTACATTCTTAGTACACTTTGCACTTATACACAATGGCATGCCAGCCACGAACTTGATGAGCTACGTGTCGACGGTGAAACACTTGAAACAAAAAAATATCATACTCCATTAGCATAATCAGCATTAGATCAATGTTATCTGCTTGCAAACTCATTTTGTCATGCGGGGATGGGTATGTGAGGAGGGCGAGAGTCCCATGAACGAACGACTCCCCAGCTTAAATTGGTATGCTTTGTAATATAGTGGTGGTTTAAAGATGATGGGGTTGAAAGGGAGGGCCCCTGTTAAAATCCAGAAACCTTATGCGAGTCGAAAAAAAAATTTGGCCCTCCGGCCCGGGATTAGGTTGACGTTTTTCAGAGTGATTGCATAACCTTTCTATATGAGAAAGGCAAAAATGTGCAAAATCCAAAAAAGTGAATCTTCGTCAATTTTTTTTCGTGTTTGCATCAAATCTCGACGTTTTATGCACCTTGAATACATTTAGCATCAAAAATAAAAATTCTATTTTTAATTTTTCGTATAGTTTTTATGAGAAATTTCTGTGTGGCCGCACTCTGAAACCCGTAATTCCGGAACCAGAATTCCGATCGATCCAAAATTCAATAGCAGCCGATGGGAAGGTTGCACCTTTCATTTGAGACTAAGTTTGGGCAAATCGGTCCAGCCATCTCTGAGAAAAATGAGTGACATTATTTGACACATACGCACATACATACACACACACACATACACACACATACACACACATACATACACACATACACACACACACATACAGACTTTTTCCGATCTCGACGAACTGAGTCGAATGGGATATGACACTCGGCCCTCCGGGCCGGGATTAGGTTGACGTTTTTCAGAGTGATTGCATAACCTTTCTATATGAGAAAGGCAAAAATGTGCAAAATCCAAAAAAGTGAATCTTCGTCAATTTTTTTTCGTGTTTGCATCAAATCTCGACGTTTTATGCACCTTGAATACATTTAGCATCAAAAATAAAAATTCTATTTTTAATTTTTCGTATAGTTTTTATGAGAAATTTCTGTGTGGCCGCACTCTGAAACCCGTAATTCCGGAACCAGAATTCCGATCGATCCAAAATTCAATAGCAGCCGATGGGAAGGTTGCACCTTTCATTTGAGACTAAGTTTGGGCAAATCGGTCCAGCCATCTCTGAGAAAAATGAGTGACATTATTTGACACATACGCACATACATACACACACACACACATACACACACACATACACACACACATACATACACACATACACACACACATACAGACTTTTTCCGATCTCGACGAACTGAGTCGAATGGGATATGACACTCGGCCCTCCGGGCCGGGATTAGGTTGACGTTTTTCAGAGTGATTGCATAACCTTTCTATATGAGAAAGGCAAAAATGTACGAATGACACGCGTGTGTGGCATTAAACAAACAATGCGGCACAGTGTTCGCTCTCAGTATTAGGGGAAGATGAGGTAAGTAGGCCCAGCGAGGTACGGCAGACCAGAGCTAGATCTGTAAAAAAATCAAAATTTCGGAACATTCATTTTCATAATGATTCCATGGTTCCGAAGAATACTAAATATTCGATTATTTCAGTAGTCTTGATTTTTAAATTTTCAGATAAGAAGAGATATTTTCACTGATTATTTTTGTCTATCCTATTTTAGGCTATATTTTGACAGTGTCCGGCCATTTGGCCACATGTCGTTTGGTCAAACGTGATTTGGCAGCCTGTTATTTGGCCGAAAGTCAATCGGCCGAATACAATTTAGCTGTATACCGTTTGGGAGAATGATATTGCCATTGAGTCGAATACCGCTACCAAACGCCATTTAACCGAATGCGGTTTTTCTGAACGTCATCTGAACCAAAAAGGCAAGGGGTCTCAGAGGCCCGGCTAGTTACAGTTCTCTAGTTTCAATGGACTTCTGGATCGAGCGTTTTCGAGCTTTCAATTTTTTCACTACAATAAAGAGGCTTTTGCCTTCATTGGGTCTTACGGGCGATTCTTCTTGAGGTCACAATTTTAGCTTGCCTTTTTGAGGATTAATGCAAATGATTTTGATCCGAAAGTTATTTGATCAAGAGTGTTACTGAGTTCGATTTGACTAAATTACCATAATAGAGAAATACGAACTAATTGGAACAAATGTGAATTTTTGTCTGGGTAACCCTACACTCACAACTTCCAATATAAGAATTCCTCCTCACAAGGAATGGTTATCTGGCTATATGGTGCGATAACTTGAAGAATTCTTAGTTTTGTAATATCCCAATGATTTTGGGTATTCTGCATTATTAGTGCATTCGAATTTGTACTAAAAAGATACTCTCATGAGAACAAATAAAGATATAGATCATTCGATCTTTAGCCGTTGTCGTACACGGAGACAATTAATAATTCCTAGTGTTAAATTTATTGAAGTCGAGTGAGAAAACCAAATAGTAATAAATCATATAGTTTAATTATAAAACAAGGTTATTAAAGTGGCGACGAGAAGTGAAACGGATCCACGTACAGTCAGCTCAGACGGAAAGATTCCACGGTGAGCTTGGGTAAGTAGAGTGTAGAGCAAACCGCATGGCAGACAACGCACTTGTGGGTAACATTTTACTAGAGTGGTTGTTGAGCGAGGCTACGAAGGTTTCTACCTAAACTCTAAACCATTTCAGTGAATTACCTTTCCTGGTGGTGAACTAATAGCGTGTTTAATTCTTTCTTTATTGTTATACTATAAAATAGTTAACTCCATTTTGTATTTTTTCCACAGCTCTCGATCAGTGTTCGGAGTCGTTATCTTTGTCATATAGTGTACTAGTAACGAAAACTCACGAGAGTGTAACAAAAAAAACGATCGTGAGTTCCAAGAGCGTGAGGGACTTAAATGAGTCGTGAGAGCTGAGACAGAGGAGTTAATCAGACGATCAGGCGATCGTAGGGATAAATTGCATGGGAGAACAGCGGAGGAGTTGAAAGAGTTGCATGCGAGGTGTTGATCGTCGGCAGTCGAGAGAATAATATTATCGAACGGAGTGTCTTATGATTACTTCCAGTGCGAGCGAACCGGTTGAAGATTGCCAAATAATAAAAAAAATCGGAGAGAACCACGTGCTACTGGCCGTCCAAATACCATCACCGCCAGAGAGAGATCCCGAGAAAGCTGCATCGGTGAGTAGTGAGCTGCAACATAAGTGAGTATTTAATCCGTTCTCATTAGTAGACCAGGCAACAGCATGTCGGTCCCTGGTATGATAGGAACGATAGACCACTATCACGTTGGTAAATCGTTTTGCAATTACATAGAGCGAACTTATTACCTGAAGAAAAGAAGCAATGGTTTATTTCCCTAAGTGGCGATGATGTGTTCGATGAAATCAAGTTGCTTTTTCCAAAAAAAAATGTTAATGATTTAGATTATGAGGAGATGATCAAAAAACTGAAGTGTCGTTTTGACAAGACTGAACCGGCACTTATGCATAGGTACAAATTCTACAATAAATTTCAGGGGCCAACGGAAAGTGCGGAGAATTTTGATTATTAGCAGAAAGTTGTAATTTCAAAGAGTTTAAGGATGAAGCTATACGTGATAGGCTCATCTTTGGGTTGCGTGACAAAAAGTTGCAACGTAAGATACTGATGGAAGAAGAAATAACATTAGAAGCACTAGAAAAATTGATTATTAGTGACGAAGAGGCTGGTTAGAGAACCAAAGAAATCGTCGATTCCAATGAAGTAGGAGCAGTTTTTTCGGTAAAGCATAGATTAGGTCGAAGAAATGAAGACAATAATGGTCGAGAAACGGAATGGCGAAGCAGGCGATTTCGGTCTGGAAGTAGGAGTCAAGATCGTGCAGGTAGTCGTACAAGAAATAGGGACTATAGCGCACCAACACAGGGTAAAGCTGAGTGGAATGGGCATAGAAATGCGGTATGTAATTACTGCAAGCGTGTGGGACATATTAGAAAGAATTGCTGGTTTCTTAACAAAAATGCGGTAAAGGTTGTTAAACAAGAGGACTCGGCAGATGTAACACCTTTTGACAAATTCAATAGAATACGTATAAATGAGTCAAGTGATGAATCCGACATTAACTGCATGAAGATTGGAGGTAGTAAAAATGTAAGCGAGCCGTGCTTTGTCGAGGTTAAAGTTCAAGGTCAAAAGTTGCTGATGGAGGTAGATACTGGGTCAGCGGTTGCAGTGATCAGTGAGACACTCTTTAAAAAACGTTTTCATTCTGTTGATATAAAGGCATGCAATAAGAAAATAGTGGTGGTTAATGGATCCAGGCTTGAAGTTGCTGGGCAGATTTTAGTTGATGTTAAACTCAATGGATGCAGTAGCTTGGAAAAACTTATAGTTTTGAAAAGTGAAACTGATTTTACACCTCTTCTGGGTAGAGACTGGATGGAGACTTTTTATCCAGAATGGAAATTGCTCTTCAAATGTCCTGGTAGGATTAACCATTTAGGTCCAAACCAATTCCGTGAAGAAGCAATTGGTAACATTAAACAACAATTTTTGAAGGTTTATTAGTAAGGATTTTTCCGAACCTATTGTAGGTTTCAAAGCCGATTTAACCTTCCAATCAGAGCAACCGATATTTAAACGGGCATACCAAGTACCATATAAAATTAAAGAGAAGTTTTTGGACCATCTTAACATGCTTCAGAAGCAGGGAGTGATATCAGCTACTAACGCTAGTGAGTGGGCATTAGGGTGGGACAAAAAATAGATTCCAGCTCCGAGCAACTTTTTAAGTACCATTTGGGTCCTAGAACATCTGTGCAAATTCTTAGCTTGATCCCCGAAACTATATTTTTGCTCCCGTCGTTTAAAGTTTACATGGGATTTTATATGGAAAAATTAACTTTCACAAAATAATTCCTCCAGGAGTCGCCCATTGCATCCTAAAAATAAACCGTTATGTGGCTTTTGTAGGAAATTTAACAAAGAAACAAAGTCTCGAAAACTACGAAACGATCTGACGCTTGAGAACAAAGTTATTAAGCTGAAACCAATTTATGGTCTGACGATTGATAAAATATTCATTTTTTCTAGCACCACTGTTGTTGGTTGTCCAATTATATGCAATTTTGTTTTGGTCTTCTCTTAATGTGTCTAAATCAATTATCTATACTGTTTGGCCACTTCGTAAGGGTTTTGAGGGATAAATTGAGGCTTTTTTGTAAATAATTAGAAAAAGTTAAAAAATTTGTATATAATTCGATAGTCAGCAGCAGTGATGCTATGAAAAGTGAAATTTTCATCAATCATCAGGGCATCAATCGGTTTTTTCTTAATAACTTTTTCCACAAGCATCAGATCGTTTCATGGTCTTCTAGACATTATTTCCTTGACAAATTTCCTATAAAAATCGGACATCTATTTATTTTTAGGAGGTAACGGGCGACTCTTGGAAGAATTAATTTGCAAAAGACGTTTTCCCCATACGAAATCCCATATAAACTTTAAACCGTGGGCGCAAAAATATAGTTTCACCGATCGAACTAATAATTTGCAGAGTTGTTCTGGGAGCTAAATGGGACCCAAAAAGTTACTCGGAGCGAAATTTAATTTTTTTCATATAACCATGTCCCACTCTAGTGGGCATCACCGGTGATCGCAATACCAAAAAAGGATGGAGAAATTCGCATGGTAATTGATTGCAAAGTTTCCTTGAACAAGGTTTTAATTCCGGACACTTATCCTCTTCCACTTGCTCAGGACATTTTTGCATCGCTAGCAGGGTCAAAAGTGTTTTGTTCCTTGGATTTAACAGGAGCGTATACTCAACTCGAACTATCTGACCGTTCAAAGAAATATGTTGTAATTAATAGGATCAAGGGGTTATACACGTTTAACAGGTTACCGCAGGGCGCAACATCAAGTGCGGCTATGTTCCAACAAGTCATGGATCAAGTGCTGGAAGGACTTGGAGGTGTTTGCTGTTATCTCGATGACGTCCTGGTTTCAGGGAAAAATTTTAAAGAATGTTATGACAAATTGGTTCAAGTATTCAAAAGACTTACCAAGGCAAATATACGGGTTAATTTCAAAAAGTGCAAATTTTTTGTTGAATCGCTACAATACTTAGGACATTTGATAACTAAAGACGGATTACTGCCCTCTCCGGAAAAACTATCAACGATAGAAAAAGCTATGGCGCCAACAAATGAAACAGAATTAAAAGCTTATCTTGGACTTATAAACTATTATAATAAATTTATTCCAAACATGTCAGTTAAACTTAGATGTCTATATAATCTTTTGAGAAAAGATACAAATTTTGTTTGGACGGAAGCTTGTGAAGATGCTTTCCAACAAAGTAAAAATAGTTTGTTATCGGCTAACATACTTGATTTCTATGATCCCACAAAACCGCTTGTAGTAGTAGCAGATGCGTCTTCCTATGGATTAGGTGGCGTATTAGCTCAAATAGTAGATGGATTGGAGAAGCCTATATGCTTCACTTCCTTTTCATTAAACACTGCCCAACAAAAGTATCCAATTTTGCATCTGGAGGCCCTTGCGCTAGTTTGTGTTGTCAAAAAGTTTCATAAATTTCTTTTCGGACAAAAATTCAAGGTATTTACTGATCACAAACCTTTACTGGGGATTTTTGGGAAAGAGGGAAAAAATTCAGTCTTTGTAACAAGATTACAAAGATATGTAATGGAGCTCTCTATCTACGAGATTGAAATAGAATATAGACCAGGTTCAAAAATGGGGAATGCAGACTTTTGTAGTCGTTTTCCCCTAGACCAAAAAATCCCTGGAGGTGTAGATCCAGAAAGTATAAACAGTCTAAACTTTTCAAATGATTTTCCGTTGGACTTTGCGTTGATTTCGAAAGAAACCAAATCGGATAAGTTTCTAACAGAAATCATAAAGTTTGTTACAACTACTTGGCCGAAAAATGTAACAAAGAAATTTAGAAACTTTTACGCGCTTAAAGAGAAAATACAAATTGTTGATAATGTTTTGTTGATGGAAGATAAAGTAGTTATCCCTGAGAGAATTAAACCCGCCATTCTAAAGCTATTGCATGCTAACCATAATGGCATGACAAAAATGAAGCAATTAGCTAGAAGGACAATATATTGGCCAGGCCTGAACTTAAATATTGAAGAGTTTGTTAAACAATGTGAAACTTGTGCAAAAATGACAATAATACCAAAAATAAAATCTTCAGAAACCTGGATTCCAACAACGCGTCCGTTCAGCAGATTGCACTGTGATTTCTTTTATTTTGATAAAAATGTCTTTCTGTTAATAGTCGACAGTCATTCTAAATGGCTAGAAGTAGAAATGATGCGCTATGGAACAAATGCTAAATCTGTAATTCGAAAGTTTATACCTATTTTTGCACGTTTTGGCCTTCCGGATGTTGTAGTGACAGATGGCGGTCCCCCTTTTAACTCTAAAGAGTTTATTTTGTTCCTAGAACACCAAGGGATTAAAGTTCTCAAAAGTCCACCCTATAACCCTGAAAGCAACGGCCAAGCAGAAAGAATGGTGAGGGTGATTAAAGACGTTTTAAAAAAATATATGTTTGATGAAAAGACGAAATCTTTGGATATCGAAGACCGATTGAATTTATTTCTAATAAATTACCGAAATAGCTGTCTTGGGACGGAAGGAGTGTTTCCTTCAGAAAAAATACTTTCTTTTAAACCCAAAACCTTGCTGGATTTAATTAATCCACACCTTAATTACAAAAAATATTTGTATAATCCCAATACTGAGAAATCAGTAAAAATAAACGATGAACATTTTGATAAGCTAGTGGCGGGGGATAAGTTGTACTACAAAAATTTTGATAAAAAAGATTTACCTAGATGGTTGGATTCCAAATTTATTAAAAAATTGTCTAAAAATCTTTTTCAGATATCTCTGAATGGTCATAAGCTCACAGCTCATCGAAATCAATTGAAGATGATTCACCAACAGCGTGGTCAGTCAAAAGTGTTCATAACCATGGGCATGAAAGAATCCGAGAAGCTTGCCAGAAGTATTTCGGAAGATGACGACCTCCTAGGGTTGCCGGATGTTCCTATGATACCAGAAAATATCCAATCGGAGAAAAAGCATCATGTGTTGATACGTAGTCCTGTTATGACGAGATCGAAGGCCGCATCAACCAACTGAAGCAGTTAAACATATAAAATTAATAATCAAACAAAGTCGTAATACGATGTCGAAGTTTATTGAAATTTTCCTGATATATTTTAAAGAATAATTCTTGATGAATTCATCTAAAAAGGGGAGAATTGTAATATCCCAATGATTTTGGATATTCTGCATTATGAGTGCATTCGAATTTGTACTAAAAAGATACTCTCATGAGAACAAATAAAGATATAGATCATTCGATCTTTAGCCGTTGTCGTACACGGAGACAATTAATAATTCCTAGTGTTAAATTTATTGAAGTCGAGTGAGAAAACCAAATAGTAATAAATCATATAGTTTAATTATAAAACAAGGTTATTAAAAGTTTGTTACACTAAAGGATTTTTTGTTGGAGGACCAGTGCTGGTGTCTAATGTCGTGCAATGAGATTAGACCAATCTCCTTTGCCTGGTAGATACTGCGTCGTATTCCAAGGGGACATCATCGCGATTTTGTGTGGCGTACAATTGGCACTTTAACAGGGAATTAGCGGCAAACGCATTTACCTTTGATTTAACAGTCAGGCTGCCAGTTCGGATGATTCGAGATCGTAATTAATAATTGCATGTCTAACTCAAATCGTAGAACTCAGCATTTCAAATGGTTCCCATTTTTTAAAAGTACTGGGTCTTTCTGGTATTACTGGAAGTAAATTGGCGAATGAATAAGCTAGAGCAGGCTCTGCGACTGGCTAAGTTGTTTCAGATACAGTTTTACCCCTTTCGATCACTTGGATAAAGCACAAGATACGCTCTTGGGCTGCACCCGAACATGCGAACCGTTGGAGTAGCTTGCAAACTTGCGGTCAAACAAAACCTTTCCATCGGATGTTAGCCCGAAAGTGTCCAAAAATTTGTTGCAATTTACCAAGCACAATTGCGGGACTCTAGTTAAGTTACTAACTGGACATTGCAACTTTAATTGTGACATGGTTACTATTCAACATGCTGAGTATCAATCACCCGCTAGCATCACCATATGTTGACTTCTGTCAAAGCCTGTACATCACCAAAGTTGCCTGGCCAGAGGGCTGCTGTAAACAAATAGTTTGTGCTCCTGGGCTCGAATTGATTTTCGATGGTCATTCAATAGCACGGTTGAGTGCACTGGGATAATATTTCTGAGGAAAAGTGCAAACAACATAATCAAATGACATTTCTGCTCGAAAGAGCAAAGCTAATGCATTTCACCACCTGCAGAACCATATTTGATGTTGCTATTTTGCTAGTTCCTGCAAAACCCGAAAATGATCTGATGATCATAAGCCTATTAACAATCCACAAATCGCAGTTACATTTGAGTATGGGGTTTATAATATTAACATCACCCCAATGATTCGATGATTGCCATGAACAGCTCTTTGTAAAATGCAGCAGGCTATGCAGGAGCGCACCCAGAAAAAAATTCGGAGGAGGTCCGCAATTTCGATTGTGAAATTTTCATTGTACAATGAGAATTATTTTTAATTTAGAACGAATTTAAATTAGAAACTATTTCAACAGCGAGTAAAAGCGCTTTAACCTAGGCTTAATGAGCCAGGACAAGGTGTAAATACCTCTGTCCCATCCCAAAGGACCAGAGGAGTGAGATTAACCTTCTTAGGAATGTCACTCCCAACGTTTTATCATAACCCCCTATAAACTGAAACGGTCGGTACGGTTGTCCTCTCTTCTTCCTCATTCAAGTTTCAAAACGATTCGTTGGTTGAATTGTTCATTAAATGAATAATTGAATTGTAGTATAATATTGAAACATCTTCAAACCCAACTCTGCCTGGCCTGGCCGTTTTAATATTTGCGACATATTCTAATATGCTTCAAATATTAATGTTGACAAGAAAAACACTAAAGAATACCTGCAGTGTTTTCCAGGATGCTTTTCAATACTGGCTGTGTAAGGGTTAGAATAGAATAGAATTTAAATTAGAAACTATTTCAAAATTTCTCAAGAAGTTAAAAAATTTCGGGGGGGTCCGGACCCCCAGGACCCTATCCCTGGATCCGTCAGTGAGACTATGCTATCGGCGAAATTGAAATAAGTTCAGTGAGCATGTGTGAATGTTTTTAGAGCACGAGTCACTTATACATACGAATGCACATGTATACGAGTGAAGGTGTTCTTTGCATGTGTATTAGTGCAAAGTTATTTTGATACCAATATTCCGATAACGTTGAATTCAACAATACATTTTCAGCTGCGGGATTGTGTAAGTTTCTATAGTGTCATAGCAGCATAATGCATTTTTGTCCCGAACCAATAACGCTTTATATGCATTATACCAGTTATAATGCATATGTCGAATTAGAATCATGCTTATTTGCATGTAAATCATGCGGCTCGTGTTTTGGGTAAACTTGTCGTCTTCAGCAAAGTTGTTTGTGAAAGAAAGAGTTGTAACTTTCCAGTACGCACCATCTAAATATAATCACTTAACACAAAATTTGAAACAAACTCTTATAGGGGGTTGTTTTGCCGAATAATGATAGGTCCTGTGATAGTTTGCAACTAGGAAACTACAGTGCGTGATCTGGTACACTTTTACTGGTGGCCTATATTTGTTCTGAACCGTGTTACGATAATATAGTGAACCGACGTCTCATGACTGTTGAGCTACATGAATGACGAATGTAAAACTGACAATGTTTGCATGACCTGTACCGCTTTTGCAGTGACACGTTTTATAATGAACACAGTTTACCATTGTGCGCATACGGCTCACACTGTATGTGTATGAAACTCTATCTATCTGTACACCCAGGTTTTTTACGCGTTTTTTACGAGGTTTTTTTTTGCGCGGATTTTCCAATTAACGCGGTTTTTTTTACGCGGATTTTCCAACTAGCGCGGTTTTTTTTACGCGGATTTTCCAATATACGCTGTTTGTGCAAAAATATGCAAGAATGCAAAAGACTTAGACTGATAAAAATTTCTAACTCCTTTTAAATGCAAAAACTTAAAAGAATTTTGGCAGTTTTTATTTTGCGCGGATTTCACAATCAACACTGTTTTTGCAAAAAAATATTTGAATGCAAAAGACTTTCGGAAGATTTTCGGAAAGATGGAAGAGACGGGTCTGGAAGATTCCTTATGGCCCGCACCCCAACAATATGGGTATTTTCGGAATGGTCTTGAAGAGTAGGTGCCAGAAATTGATTTCTGATGCCATTTTGAAATCCAAGATGGCGACTTCTGGTTTAGCGAAATCGATATTACCCAATCAATATGGGTATTTTCGGAATGGTCTTGAAGAGTAGGTGTCAGAAATTGATTTTTGACGCCATTTTGAAACCAAAGATGGCGACTTCCGGTTTAGTGAAATCCGCTATATCCCAAGCAATGTGGGTATTTTCGGAATAGTGTTGAAGAGTAGGTGCTAGAAATTGATCTTTGACGCCATTTTGAAATCAAAGATGGCGACTTCCGGTTTAGCGAAATTCGCTATAACTCAATATGGATATTTTTAAAGTGGTCTTGAGGAGTAGGTGTCAGAAATTGATTTTTGACGTCATTTTGAAATCAAAGATGGCGACTTCCGGTTTAGCGGAAATTCCCTACAACCCATGCAATATGGGTATTTTCGGAATGGTCTTGACGAGTAGTAGACAAAGATCGATTTTTGACGCCATTTTGAATTTCAAGATGGCGACTTTCGGGTTAGCCACATTAACTATAACCCAGTCATTATGAGTGTTTTTGGAATGATCTTAACGAGTAGGTTCCAAAAATTGATTTTTGACGCCATTTTTAAATCCAAGATGGCGATTTCCGATCTCGCGAAATTCTCTATAACCCAATCAATATTGGTATTTTTGGAAGTTGAAGTTGTAGTCAGTGTTTCAAAAATCACTCCATAGTTTGACAAATCATTAAAATCCATGATTTCATCACTCATGGTTTTTTTGGCTCCTGAGGAGTGAAAACCGCCAAGGAGTGAAAACAGGTTACTAGATTATAATTGCAGCTTACAGTTTAAAAGCCCGAGCTCAATTTATATTTTCAATTTTCATTTTATCAAGCACAAAAGCAAAACAGATCTTTGGTACACTTCATGACGAAAGCTTCTTTTCGATAGACCTCGAAGGTCAGCATTCAATGGTTAGCGTACTAGGCTAGGCTTAGGCCATTACAGTAATAAATAGTACACCTGTTTTGCATCCTTCCACTATGCATTTGAACTTTCGGATTTCATCACTTCAGCAGACACATTTTTACGCCGGATTTGAGATATGTTTGTCCGTGATTATTCTTATAATAATATATTTGTTAAAGAAAATTAAATTGAAAACAAATGATTTGCTTCAATATATACAGGGTGCGCCATCTGGATGTATCCTATTTCAACATTGACCAACTCCGCCATTTTCAAGCCGATTTTGACAGATAAACACAATTCTGAAACATCATTTAGTGCCATTTTAGCTATAAGTCGATTTACACCAAAAGAACGCGCTGAAATCGTAGCGCATTACATGGAAAACGATCGTTCAA
Organism: Topomyia yanbarensis; assembly: GCF_030247195.1. Classification (NCBI taxonomy): domain Eukaryota; kingdom Metazoa; phylum Arthropoda; class Insecta; order Diptera; family Culicidae; genus Topomyia; species Topomyia yanbarensis. Next base: position 46,843,455 of record NC_080672.1, on the reverse strand, counting down.
TAGTGAAAACTGTGCGTGCTTATCGTAAAAAATATGGCAGGCTCACTTCAGCCTTTCCGGCGGAGTAAACAAACAAAATTGTCGAATTTGGGGGATACAGAACCCACACGTTATGCATCAAACACCACTGCACGACCAGAAAGTAACTGTTTGGGCCGAATTTTGCTCCAAAACAATCATCCGGTCCTTACTTTTTCAAAGAGGTAGAGACCATCGGAAAGTCTGAAAAACGTCTATTTTCAACAAGACATTAGCGAGTTTGAAATTAAATTCGGTCTATAAGCGGCGACAGAACAATAATCACAAACCGGAGTGGACAGGAGGAGCCAAAACCAGGAGTGAAACCCTAAGAGTTAAAACCCACTTTGATTGCTTTGATTTTTTACTCACTCTCAGAAATGTGCATAACAATGATTGGTTTCCACCCCTCCTTTGGAAACAGGCTCCTTGGTATGAAATGTGTGGTTTATTTGAAAAACTGGTTGTAGTACAAATAGTTTTAATTAAACAGTTGAATTTACTTAAATTTAAGCAATATGTTTAATTTGAATAAATTCAAACCCCTAACTCACACCACATACGCCTCTTTCTTTTCTCTTTTCCATTCTCACCGCACTTTCCTGGATGAACACATAAAAATATTTTGCATTTTGCTGGTTTATGATTAGATCTTATATTTGAGGGTGATTTAGATGATTGCCCAGATTTTTCATGCGGGAATTTCGGTAAACCGGAAGTCGCCATCTAGAATTTAAAAATGACGCCAACCGTTTGTCTGCTACTCGTCAAAACCATTCCGAAAATACTCATGTTGATTGAGTTGTAGAGAATCTCTCCAAGCCGGAAGTCACCATTTGGGATTTGAAAATGGCACCAAAAATCAATTTTCATGGAAAACCTTGCGGGGAAGGTGAAGATTTATTTATTTCTGGCACTTACTCGTCAAGACCATTCCGAAAATACCCATATTGATTGGGTTATAGCGAATTTCGCTAAACCGCAAGTCGCCATCTTTGATTTCAAAATGGCGTCAAAGATCAATTTCTGGCACCTACTCTTCAAGACCATTCCGAAAATACCCATATTGATTGGGTTATAGCGAATTTCGCTAAACCGGAAGTCGCCATCTTTGATTTCAAAATGACGTCGGCACCTACTCTTCAAGACCATTCCGAAAATACCCATATTGTTGGGGTGTGGGCCATAAGGAGTCTTCCAGACCCGTCTCTTTCATCTTTCTGAAAATCTTCTATGTCTTTTGCATTCAAAAGCACTTAGAATATTTTTTTGTAAAAACAGTGTTAATTGCGAAATCCGCGCAAAAAAAACTTCCAAAAATATCTTTTGCTGAGAGTTTTTTTACGCGGATTTTCGAATTGACGCGGTTTTTTTTACGCGAATTTTCCAATTAACGTGGATTTTTTACGCGGATTTTCCAATTACCGCGGTTTTTTACGCGGTTTTTTTAGGCGGTACGTATCCCCCGCGTAAAAAAAACCTGGGTGTATATATATTATACTGCCCGCAAAAATAATGAATTTTTGAAAACTCAATCGCCCCTTCCCTGAGTCGATTCCTTGTCCCACCAGGAGTACCTGCACCGAATTTGAAGAAAATCGAACAAGTTTAGCTACCGAACCAACGCGCCTGAAGTTTATATGGGGTTTTTCGACATGACGAAAACCCACTAGCACGCATTTTGGCCACTAGGTAGCACTGTATGCATCGTATTACAACTGTAAGTAAAAATAAGAAGACTGCTTGTCAATCCGGCTTTGTTAAGGTTGCACAGAGAATGCGCAAAATTCGCAAACGAAAAAAGCAGTTTTTTTCCACACCGTATGTCAGATCTTCATAAAAATCAATCAGCAGTACTGTAACAACATTCTACACACGCTGATTGATTTTTATGAAGATCTGACATACGGTGTGGAAAAAACTGCTTTTTTCGTTTGCGAATTTTGCGCATTCTCTGTGCAACCTTAAAAGAAGTTATTAAACTTTTATGGAGGTGATGTCTGAGTAAGTTTTGTATGGGGCCTAGCAGTGCATGGTTGTGGAAATTTTCGAGTACGCGGCAATGATTCAAACAGTGCACGTGCACGGAGTTAGAATCCAAAGCGATGAAACATTTTGCACATTATTGACTCATATGAACTAAGGTAGAACGTAAAACTTGTCGTGACAGAATTAAGATTTGGCACAATATTATATAATAAAACAAATCAATGGTACAAGGTGATCAGGGAATAAGCCGTATTTTTCCCGTTGGTTTTGAATTATCACTGTTGCCAAAGCCCTTGTATACATGTATCAAAAGTATACCCTGCCTCAATTAGTGAGGCCTTATTAATACCGATTACTGACCGTTAGAGATCTTTGAAATTCTTGTCAATTATATGTATTTTCAAAATGCTTCTAAACAACCCCATCACATGATAGCGTGACTAAATTTTAGTCAAACAACTTTAACGTATCACATATTTGCCCAGCTTACCGGTATCGTTTACCACTCTGAACCACGATCAAATGCCGAATTATTGACCGAAACGGTTATTAATCTATCATCGTCACAAATTTCGTATTCATTTTCGTATGTGTATGTCCAACATTCATCCATCGCCAGTGTTTGGAAGGATTTTTCTCCACAGCAAGCTGCTAACCATCCAAGGCGATAAAAAACGAACCGCTGAAACATGCAAACTTAGGGAGGAACCACGCGCGCTAACTTTCCCCGTTCGTGCGCATTATGCAGCATGCAAAGAGCGACTGCCATTCCTTCGAACTGTCTGGGTTATACTGGGCGGTGGTAGGAAAGTTACAGCGATTATTCTACAGTGATTATTATATTATCAGAAGATGACATTGACATCACGTCGGTTCAACAGTAAGGAATTTTCGGTGCTTCGCTGCTCGATTGTTTTGGCGCAGTCCGCCTCGGAAAAGTGTTCGTAATCTGATAACAACGAACCGCGAAAGTGAGTGAAAAAGAAAAGGGTTTGAGCATCGCTGAGTCGCGTATGCAAATATACGCGAGGATTCGTAAAAGAATTCAAATAATAAGCCAAATTACATTTACCCCTGAAGAAACGAACCGAGACCGCATAAGAACTGCGAATAAGCCCCGTCCGCGACGAGGTCCGTTGCGGTCGTACAAACCGAAGCGTTTCGCCGCCAGTCAGTATGACAGCAGTCAAGATTGGCTTTCTCGGCTACGGCTCTTCCGTTCCCTCGGCCGGTAAACACCGGTATCGACATCTTGGTAACATTTCTATTCTTTCGCCTCCCGCACGGAATTAACGTAGGAGCGGCTCCGTTTTCCCCATCAATGAATATTTTATAATTACGCTTCGTTCGGAGGCTTCTCCCGCTTGTTGCGTCGACCATTTTTTTGTGTGTTCGCCCGTATAATAAAATAAATTGCTTGTACTTTTATGCTCTGAGCTTTGGTTCGGTTGGCTGTATGTTGTTTTGTTTTAAATCCCCCTCGATGGGACGTTGGTGATCTGCAATGTCGGAGGAATCCGGAGTCGTTCCGCTCTGGCCTGCGGCAATCGTGGATGTGGTAGTATGTACAGGATTGCCACCGTCGTCTGCGTCGTCTCGTCGGTCGTCTTGGAGCTGGGCAACCCACCCACTCGAAAACATGCTCTCAATCCCATTACACAGCGACGATCGCATCTTCTTGCGTTGCGATTTCCTCGATAGCCATTACCTACAGTTGAGATTATGGTGTTCTCGGTTTATGCACTGTTTTTTTTTTGCAGATATATTATTTGTGTAAGCTGCTTGCTTAGCGGTGTTTATCATCAGCATTAATCGAAATACTCGCAACCGGTCGCTGTTTATTGTAATACAATCGCTGTCGAGAAGCAAATATTTATGACGAAATTTCGATTGAATCTAACTACATATCGGTGAAATAGAGCTCATCATTTCTTGGTAAGTTGAATTATAGATTGGCCAACATAATAATGGCCGGTGGTTCTAACAACGGGCATTGCTCGTGCGATAATAACCAGTATCCGCTAATCGTAAACAGTAAATAAAAATAAACAACATACGAGTGCTCTTAAAATAAATATGGCTCGTGCTTCAGATCCATCTGGAAACGGTTCTAGATTTTTTCTTCTATTGAATCGATACGGTCTGAGATAGAACTGTTCGTTATTTGTAACTATTTGTCTTTGTCGCCAGCCAGATATAGACTACCTAAAAATTAATACATCTTCAGAAAATAGATGACATGATAAAATTGATGCTATCATCCTGGGTTAATTGATACGTGATCCTATGGGAAACTCATGAACGTCCACCAAGACTTACAGAAATGTGATAGTAGAACTTTTGAAATCGATGTTTACGTTCTGTGAAACACGCTGTGTTATTCAAAGGAAACTACTTGGTTGAGGTTTGGTGGTTTTATTATTTATTCGGCATTCGCATTAACTCTCTAATATACTTTATTTGTGCATGCCACGCTTTAAACTGGCCTATTCCTAAAATATGCAGCTAGACGAATACTTTTAGGGACCACTATATGTGCAATGAAAATACTCAATAATCGTAAGACTTGAACTTATGCAAAATTTATTTTATAAACTTGAAGAAAGGTACAGATGCTTGAATATTGTGTATTCCAATGTACGTGTATTATTTTATCAGAAATCGTCGTTGTTGTGTTATCTTATGACAAACGCCATTTTGGGGTAAACTGAGTTAGATATGCCACATTACTTGTTTGAAAAATCTCTACAAAGTGGCGTTTTCAGAATTTTGAAATTCTACTTGGTTACTTAGATATAGCTAGAAACATGATAAGAAATTGTGAGTTTTTTGCTTCAAATCACTATATCTAGGGACTGGCTCAAGTTATATTGAAGTCTTAGACGTTTTTTGTGTGAAAATGTCTGAGGAACACAATGGCATAAACATTTTCGAAAGAAAATTATACGAGTTGTGAGAAAAACACAGTTTTAGTTTTGAACTGGAAATAAAATATATTTGGCAACACTGTAATCAAGAATAACCATTTTTTCTAGATTCCCTGACTCATTTCCTTTAAAATGCATTTCACCGAATGTTTATAGACCATATGAACCCAAAGATATGAATAAAAGTTAAAAAGTGATGATTTTTTTCTATGGAAAATTTTCCATGCACGATTATGACACGTCATACAAATTTTGTCATCAATACACGCCTACGACACGTGTGAGTGCGACTTTTGTTTACATTCATAGTAAAAACTCGCAACATAGTCAACCGATCTTCGTAATATTTGAGAGATTAATGCAGAACAGATAGAAGCATCAATTGTCTTCTTTGGATTGTTTATACCATTTATAAGTTTCAAGATATTCAATCTCAAACTTTAAAAATCGTTTTTCTCGAAATGTGCTAAATGGCGCTTGTCATAAGATAGCACAACAGCGACGAAATGCCGAAATTGCTAATTTTAATTCAACCATTTTTTTCAGTAGAGCAGTGCAGAAGATAGTAAAAGAATTAACAGCAATTCTACTTCGCTTCGGTTATGTCTCTGACATTACCCACCCATCTTTTTAGAAATAGGCTTAAACGGCCAACTTAGTGCATTAGATGTTACTTAGATAGTGATTTTCATTTGTTATATGTATTATTAAATTAAACCCAATGTAATGTAATGTAATGTACTGCAATGTACAATATTGTTAAATGTGTATATCTGTAAAAGATAATGAGGTTATGTGCGCATCTGGAAGGTGCTCTATACACCAACTTCAAATGGGCTTTTCCTCATTCTATATTTCATGTAGACAATGTAGGTTAAATAAAAATCAATAAATAAATTAATAAATGAATAAATGAATAAATGAATAAATAAACAAATAAGTAATAGCCAATATTTTAAGATGAATTTTTAAGCATTTCTTATAAAAGAAATGTATATAATTCGCTCAAACTTTCAAGATTTTTTTCGAGGCCCGGAGGTCCGAGTCTTATATATCAATCGACTCAGCTCAACGATTTGGGACAATGCTTGTGTGTGTATGTAGCGGACAAAGTCTCATTCGTTTTTCTCAGCAATTATTTGGGTAGTTTGTGTTAAAAAAGTGCCCTTAATTAATAGGTACACACTTAAGGGTGTGGACTGCTGTAGAAGACAAAAAAGAAGCATGTTTTCGTGATTTTTGGAAAGGGAAAGTCAAAAATTATTTCGTTGCTGTAATACCTAATTTGCGGAAAAATAACGATACCTTACATAACGATACCTTCTGTTTGATTATTCGTAATTTTTTTCCGCGGTTTTCTAGAAACTAAGTATTTGTGACATGAATTTGTGATTTTAACGTGCCACAGAAAAGGTTAAAACCGATGTTCTGGTAATATTATTTGTTAGAATCCTAAAATGCTAAGATTTTTTCGATTTTATGCATATAGCAAGGGTTATGTATGTAGCGGATCGACAAAGACTAGATATTTTCATTTTTAGCTCTAACCAAGATTGCAAAATTTTATTAAGAATTAGACCACTGTACAACATGAAAGAATTGGAATATTTCGGCAATTTTACTTGCCACGATGTAAAGATGAATCAAAATCCGTTATATGGGATTTATAATACTAGATTTGATTTACAAAAAATAAAAGTGTCAACTATTTTCATCACAAGGTGGCGGATGGACATTTTTCTTCTGGAAAGGGTCCACTGCCGGAAATCTTTTTCTTGTATTTTTGACCCAGAGCCAAAGCAAAAGTTTTTCGATTCCTTAAAACGATAAAAAGCGACGCGCGTACGATTCTTTTGCGATATCTTGATTTTTCGCGAAATGGCACACTTTTTAATAGCAAAACGCTGAAAATTTCATAAAAATCGACACAATATTGCTTATTTAGAAAACATACAAAAAATGAAATCCTACGTATGTCGCAGAAGAAAGCAATTTTGAATACACTGTGAAAATTTGAGAATGATAAAAAATCATTTATTCGATTTATTTATTTTCGGCCACTGCAAAAAATGTGATTTCGAGAAAAACGCAGTTAATGATTTCACGCGAATTTTTCATTGTTAATAGGGGATCCCGGGGCTAGTTTGCGGTTGAGGTAAGTTGGCGGAATCCCTTTTTCTCTGTTTATATTGAACATATAGCGCTGCCTCTTCTTGTGTACCTCAAGTTATGTGAAACCCGTTATCCAATGTGGTTTTGTTGCAAAACGATTTGTTTGGTGGAAGTTGTGGGTGGTATTGTGTTTTCGAGCATACCAAGTAAATTTTCTAAATTTCAAATACTTTGCGTTATTTAGGGTGATTTTCAATCTATTTCCCGATTGATTATATTTTTCGATAGTGTGTGAAAAGAGCTTTCAGTATCCGTATAGATATTACATCTATTCACAAACAAAAGTTACTTTTTAAATAGTTTTTAATAAAATATGCGGTTGGCGGTACTATTTACAGTGCAAAAAAGTCATCAAAAAATTTATTTCTGGTATTCACTCCAAAGTAAGAAAATCTTTTGCTTGTGTATCTCGCCAATGTAGGAGACATCCATTCCGACCAATTGCATGAAAAATTTCAAATCTTTGCTTTTGAATAGGGATTATGCGTCAAAGTCAAAATGCCAGGGTATTGCAACTGAAATATAATAGCAAATGTCGGTTAATATACAGTTTTCTCGAAAAGACATTTAGCACGTTCCAAAAGAATCCTTGAAGTAATAGAATCTCCATTTGATTGCTTAGTTTTTGGCGTATACTCACATACCGCCAACTTACCCGGGGGCCGGGGTAAGTTGGCGGGTTTTCCGCGTCACATATTTTTGTCTCTAACCCATTCATGCCCATGTTGTTTGTGGACAACATCGTTTTTAAACAGCTATAACTTTTGATTGAGGCAAGATTTGCTCACAAAAACAAGTAAGGCTAATAAATGTGACTATTGCCTTTCATTTGAGTATTAACAGTTACAAGGATCACCTCTAGAACTAGGGTTGTGGTACCGGTAATACCGGTACCGAAAATCCCGGGAATACCGACCCATTTTTGGTACCGTAATACTGGTACTGAGCAAAAGCCAGTACCGGTATTTTCGGTACTATACAATTTTTTATGACAAATATGTTAACTCTGCAGGGGGATCTGTTTTAAAATATCGGTCTGCAAGATAACGTTTAATTATATTAATTTGTCTTCTAGATAAATCTTTGAGATAACACCTTTGTGTGGGAATGAGGTGGGGCCATCATCATAATAATTCTAGAAGTTAAAGATTCATTGGCGACATTCTGATTGGTTTCCATTATTCACTGGGTGGCGCGTAATAAGACTATGGTCTAAGTCATGTCTGTATTTGGTTTGCTCTTAAACCTTTATCTATAATAGAACGAACAGCGATTTAGTAGCTAACAGTTTTAGACTTGCTGAACTGATTCAAATGGGGCGATTTGTAATTATTGGTGATCGGAAAATTCAGCAAAACTCCACAGATTACAGGAAAGCAAAGAGCCTGGATATGCGTTAGAGAATAATAGGCAAACGACATAAAGGTCGAAACCAATTTTCAGAAAAGCAAGAGAGGAAATGCGATTAACCTGCTCAGATTTACTGCCATTTTCGCTTTGATTTACTGTTGTTAATAGGGTTTCATACATTTACAATCTGTTCAAGTCGACGAAAGTCGCACCACTTAGCAGTTATTGATTTCAAAGTGGCCTAGATTTCGAAATAAAAGAAGGTGCCCTATACGAAAAATATCTTCTGTGAAATGAGTCTTGCCATTCCGAAGCAATTAAAAACAATAAACATGTTTTTTGATCAGCAAGAATCAATCATCTGAGAATAAGATCATCAGTTTGAGCATTCAATTTCAGTTTGAAGCTTTTTTCCAATTTTTTAAAAAAATATTCGAGTACCGGTACTTTACCGGTACTACCGGTACTTTACCGGTACTACCGGTACTGAGGGCTTCAGTACCGTAGTACCGGTTCTCGCCAAAAAGGGTCGGTACTGCGAACCCTATCTAGAACTGAAGTTATTGCAATTAGTCTGATTGGATTTCGACGGAGCAGTGCTGCCAGGGATAGCTTACGTTGATGACGGAAAATGAATTTTTCATATATCTCGTTATGTTGCAATAATATTGAAAACTGATAAATCTTATCAATTAAGACTCTCTTCCGCTACATTTTCCACGCAATTGGACTATTGTAAATATTCTTGGAGAATTGTATTGAGCATTGGAAGGTAAAAATTGAGCAGCTTCTAACACTGCGAGGGAAGCGCCTATCTTTATGAAAAAAAGGCTTTTCGTGTTTCTTGACCCCACCGTTTTCAAGGAAAAATAGTTTTGAAACATTACCTGAACTAGAAAAAAGTTGGGCATGAAAGAGCTAAAAATGGAGACAATGCATCAAACACTTTAAAAAATCAGAGATGTTGCCAAGAGTCTGCTTTTTCATGCCGCGTGTTCTATTTTGCAAGATCTACCTACATCAAAGTGATAAAAATTGAAAACTGAAAACACCGCCAACTAGCACCGATCTCTCCTACTGTTATTTTTAGCTTTATATAGGTTTTCGGGGTCACTGGTTCTGATTCTGACGTCGGAAATGTAAAATTCAAAATGGCAGATCTAATATGGCGACTGTGCTTGGCATTCATTTTTTTATATTGGCCTAAAACTTGCTACAAGGGCGTTTTCGGGGTCTATGATTCTGATTTCGACGTCGAAATAAAAAATTAAAAATGGCAGATCCAATATGGCGACTGTGCGACCCTAAAAACCCCCGTAAATCGAGTTTTATACTGACTGAAACAAAATTTGCCAATTTCATAAAAAATGGTAGCCATTTTGTAGGTGCCATTTTGAATTTTCGACCCCAAAAACTCGTAAATCGAATAACAAAATTCGCAAATTTCGTACAAAAAATGCTGCCTTTGTGTAGCTGCCATTTTGAATTTTCAAACTCTGTTATCAGAATCGTAACAAGCGACCTCAAAAACCACATAATCTATTTTTATGCTGGTTGAGAAGTTATCCCTGTCTCTCAGAATCTTTTATAGACCAACATAATAATAAACTCCATTCTTGCATATTTTGATTTTTTTTTGTTGAAAAAACTGACCAACGTTAATTTATGCAAAAAATCTATTATTTAGTTCAATGTTTGAAATACTTATACAAAAAAATTTAGATCTCTAGGACTTTTAGTTCAGACATAGCCAAATTTATTGTAAAAAAACCGAGATTTTCGAGTTTAAATGGTTTACAACTAATAAGTAAATAACAAATTCACATAATTTGTTGTACTCCCTACATCCCTAAGAGTTGATTAAAAGCAAGAATTCGTAATTAGATGTCAACGCTAAATAGAAATCCAATAAAAACTTATGGGAAGTAGATGGGACGTATACGTCCCACTGCGTCGCAAAGGGTTAATTAAAGGAGACTGGAAAGTGTGAAATATTTTTCAATATTAAGATCCATAGTACTCAAGGAAGAACAAGGAGTTGAAGGAAGAAAGTTTAGAATAGCGTGGAATAGAGTCATATGAGCAAGCTTAGAGTATTAACCTTTTGTCTTCCACACGCAGGAGTCGGGATATTTTGGCTTTAAATGCCAATCACCTGAGTCTGCTGCAAGTCCGGACAGGAATTTAGCGCTTGTCACAATCGTCTTTCGCTATATTTATTAATAACTAGGAAAAATTTCAAAATTCAGAAAGACGCCGCACAGTTACACACCGTGTGACAAAATCCCAAAAATCAATGTCTTGTAATCCTATCGTAAATATTTGTTTTATTTATCTCAAAATTTAACGATAATCGGATGAAAAATGAATTTGTATCATGTCGTTGAAGCAAGTGATGTCGAAGATTTCTGTTCAATTTAATTTATAAGAATTGTTCGTACCTTCGAACTTCAAATGGCGATATCTCAAGAACTTCGAATGTGATAAACTATAAATGTGAGCTTTTTGTGCAGAAATCATTTACGTTTGTTCTGCGTCATGAAAAAGCAACAGAGAAATTGAATGTCATATCAGTAATTTATCTTTACACGTCTTACAATTTTTGAGATGGTCTCCTATGGGTCACTTATCATGAATCTGGCTCAAAATTTAGCGTTGTTTCAAGATAAGCATGTCTTATCTTGCGCATTTTTGCGCCAAAATTTTTATATCTATATTTTTGAAAAATACCCATATGGAGACACCCTTTAGCTCGTTGGTAGCCTAAACAACACCATATTACTGAAAAATTTGTGATTTTGTAGGGTTACCAACCGTTCTTATTGTAAAGGACATGTCCTTAATTTCGATGATTTGGGAAAGCGTCCTTAATTTTACTTCAAATGTCCTTAGTTTTAATCTCAATCCTTGTTATATTTGAAATCAATTAGATTAAATTCACTCAAGCAAATGAAACATTTTACTCGCCATTTTAGTTGTTCACTTCCTTATAGTCTTTTGATTTGTTATGTTCAGATTAATGATTCAAAAACATTGATTAATTTTATTGCTTGAAGAAAAGTTACAAACTAATACTTTTCATGTTTCTCATCTTGTTGAGCGCTGACAGAAAAAAAACGATTTGTTCTCTATTTCGAGCCATCGAATTTTAAACAGCTATCACTTTCTAGCACAGTCGGCAATTTTCTTAGTTACTTCATGGACTTTATTCAATAAGTTCTATACTTAAGGAAAAACTTTGATTTTTGGAAATGAAAAGGCAAAAAATAGGATTTCTCGAACTAATGTCCATACAAATTTCAAATGTAACATGGGATGCTACAACCTAAAAAAAATATTGGAAATCTTTTCTTAACACCACTCAACCAAACACATTTTAGTCAAAGATGAGTAAAATTTGTTAGTCTCGGTCAAAATTCAAGATGTCCTTATTTCGCTTTGAGCCCATTTGGTAACCCAAGATTTTGGCTAGTTCTATCAACCATTTCTGCTATCCGATGTGATTGGCTACTATTATTAACGTGTATACTAACCCTTTAGCGGCCAACGCCTTCAAATGGGTATACACAAAAAAAGAATTATGGATTTCCAAAACTGATAGCAGAAACGGACTCAGTGACCCAATATTGGCTTAAAACTTTATTATTAGTTACATAATCATAAATTTTCCACAACTTTGTATGGAGAGGCACGACGATTTAAAAAAATCAGTATTTTGGTACATTTATCTCAGTTTTCTCGAAAATGGCGTTGGTCATAAGATAGCACAACTGCGACGATCTTTGTATGAGAAGTGTATGCATATTTCGAAGTGCTAGATTGTCTGTGTAATGCAATGCAGTTTAGTCCTAGAAAGTCATAGCCGATTATTATTATTATGTAGTATTAGTAAATTAACGTATAAGTTTTAATTTTACATGCCACTAAGTCGCTCAAAAGCAGTTGCCACGGTAAAGATGGACACGTCTATCATTACCAGGACACATGTTAGTGAACTCGAGTGATTCGTAGTTATACTGCCTAAGCTCGACCCTCATTAACAGAAGACAGATTAAGCCCGCACGATATTAAGCCTGTTCTATTGACCCTGCCACTTCTAGTTTTCCGATCTGTTTGCTTTCATTCCTTGCTCTCACTTGAGTATTATGGCTCTAATTTTCATAACTTTCCCTACCCAGTAATTGAATTTGTTAAAATGTAAAATTGAATGTCGTTAAAATGTAAAAAAGCAGTTTTTAAAGTTATTGTTCTCCACTAAACATTAAACGTATTCCTAACAAGACGAACTTTCGTATTTGTGATATTCATAGCTGCTCTAGTTTCTGAAACACATTGCCGAAAATCGTAGGCAGCTGCCCACACCAGCAGCTGCGGAACTGATCGTGCCATAAACTGTTTCTCGCAACTGAACAAATATCACAGGAATTTATTAATTGTAATCCTTTCATTCTTCTAATCCCTTATCATCGACCATATGTTGAAAAGTAAACCTAAATCTTCGGACCCACATCAGTTCGTCGACTTGCGATAAACAATTCACAGTATGCTTACCTATCTACCCTACGGCAGGTTTGCTCAATTTCATCCTATTATATTAAACTAATGAAACGTGAACCGATTTCTCTTTAAGATGGCCAAAAGCTACCGAATCTCAGCGGCTGCTGCCTTCATGGCTGAAATAAACCATCAGTATTGTAGTTGGAGCACGAATCGCAACCGTCCCGTCACTATATAGAAAAAGATGAAGTAGAATGATATATGTACCTGCAGGGGTCTCCAAATGATAAAATGGCAATAATAACCAATAATCACTCCCTTAACCGTTTCCATCCGTCGTGTATCGCCATGGTAGCCGCTAGCTGAGGTCTGAATCTTCAACCGAACCGATTGCACATTCAGTAGCAGCTCGCCACGTTGCCTATGATAATGATGCTGACAAAATATCACACACACACACCAATGGTCTCCTAATTACATTTCACACTCAGCGCCCCGACGTGATCCGTCAGTGAATTGATGGCCCTTGCAGTTTCATGTATACTAACTAAGCAGGGCCCTTTAGGAATAATTTAGCCCCGAAACCCAAACCCGATTGCCATCTGTCAAATGATGATCACTTTGAAAGCCAGCCATCATCAATCGTTCGGTCGGAAAATGCGCGAATGGAACTAAATACCACCAAGTGCTCCATCCACCACATATCTACCTACATATGCGCGGTGGATTTCTCTAGGCGATAAATTAATAAGTTTAATTGAATGATTGTCTGCTGGTTGCCATTTGTGGCGAGGATCCAATGGCTACATTAAATGCTAAATTGGTGCAGTTTTTGGAATCGTCTAATTCGGTAGTAGTCCCCCTAGGGGGCGGGTACGGCATCCACATGGTATTCGTTTGGAGAGAACTGTAATTGGTCGGCAAGATGTCATTGTATTGCTGCACATCGGGATCTGACTTTTATGATTTGACTTTCTGCATCGCTCAAACACGAGTATTTGTTATTTTTGAGTCAAATTTGTTATAATTATGCTCTTCAGAAACTGAGCGAAATAGTGAAATATTTGATAACTATTAAAGCGCAATTCATTTACTGTAGACCTAGTAAAATAGTGTCCCATCCTAACTAATGAGATGAATAGGAGTTCATCCAGCTCGTTGTCGAGTCCGAATAACTCCAAAAAATCTAGCTCCTAGTACAAATAGCTATGAAAAGCTAGCTGTCATTGGAGCCACGTGGCAGTGATTTGTACGCGTCGTACCTACTTCGAAACCTGAACCTATCAAATTAAGTCCTTACTTCATAGCACGCAGTTGCAGGAACACACTTGACTGTTCCCTGCTGAGGGTAGGATGCATGCAAACATAAGGCGCGTGTCATCCCAGGGGTCGGTTGTGTCCGCCGGCCGGTTCTGCAAGCACAAATTAAAACTGCAAAAGAGTGTTGCATGAAAAAGAACTGTCTGTAGTACACTCCACACTGGTGCGTTCATTCACGCTGAAGGGGGTACCGGTGCTGGTTAGTGCGTGTTTACTATTTCCTGTGGCTAAATGTCCGAGCACAGCGTGGTTGCGATTGTCACCTCGCTCGGTCGATACGATTGTGCTCGTTTGGCAATGAATATATGGTGCTGATTTGTGTTTATCTTTCTTGGAAGTATTGTAAAAGAATTGATGAGAAAATAATTGTTTTAGTGAATGATAATTTTTGATTTACTACAAATTGACATCAATATTATGAAACAATCGTCTTGTAAGTTGGAATGAACAATATCATAAAATGAGTTGAGTAAGACCGGTGATATTATCTGGATAGTGGTATTAAATGATTCTAAGATATTACCTTAATAGATAATTCATAAATGGCTATTAGTAGCTGCAGAAAATTACTTGTGACTTAATAGTAATTACGCACTGAACTGACTGACTGATTGAAAGTTTTCAGCCACAAAATTTATTCTAATTACAATTTTGCTTTACGATTTTCTTAAAATCTTAAAATCATAAATGAAACTATTTTTCTAGCTTGCTCATTTTTCTTTCATTGTGAAACAACATTTAGAAGGTGCCAAAGTCACCTGGCTCGGCGCAGCGTCAAGTTCTTACTGCACTGCCCATACTTAAAACATTTTGTCTTACACGGAAAACATCTTTTTTCTAAATGAACGAAAAAAGTTATAATTTCATATCGTGAACCGTTTACGAAAATCGTGACCAAGCTCGTAGAATCATGAATAACAAACCTTTTATTCATGAAACTATTCTTGTTTCATACCATAAAATGGCATTACACTCGAATGTTTGATTGGATTACTGTAGTTGTTTTTCAACATGTTTAGTTTTTTTGACAGGAATTTGTATTAACTATATCAAACAAAAGAATAAAGAACAAAACGCTGTTCTTGATTTCAGGATCTTAGTTACTATTTTCGTTATTTCTATGCACGTTATCGTAATATTTTATTCAAAATTCTCGTATCGGATTTTTCTGGCATAGTATTTAGTTTCATAATATTAATAGTTTGGCCACGGTTTACCTGGTTACTCTTCACGTTATCGCGAAATTTATTTCACGAGCTCACGTTAAGTGTTTCAGGATTTTAAAATTTTAATCACGATTCCCGTAATTGCTTTGTTTTTTATTGTGAAACTCTATTCTTGGACTCACATATTGAATATAAAACGCAGAATAATTTGACTTCTGTCTACAATATTAAAAGCGAATATTTCACGGTTTCACGAATCGGAGATCTAAACTTTTCCATTGTATGTAGACATTTGAATGAAAAAAATTTACCTAAATCGAACAACTCACAATCGCTTGAATATAAAGAGCGATTTTTTCGATTGAAAATCTCTAAATTTCCACAACTCATAAACTGGGAAAAACAACGGACAAACCAAATAAAGACATAAGACAATCGCTCTAAAGGCTAAAAAATCCGATTGCCCCAAGGTTTCCCTCTACAAAAACGATTGCATCAATGATTGTCTGATTCTGCCATCATACTCTTCAAATCGTTCAAAATCGTCATTTTTGCATTCGCAATGATGTGTTTAATATTATATTGCGATGAAACGCAAAGGGATAATTATATAGCGGAAGAACTGAATAACACCTTGGGAGGCATCATTTCGATGATTATAATAGCGATGCTTGTTATTTTACTTTTGAAGAACATTAACAAAATACTAAAATTAACACCAACTTTAAATTACTTCACTGCTGAAAGAATGCTGGATTGATTTAATTGAAAAATGCAATAACATTATTCAGCTGGAAATATTCTTATCTTTCGAAACGAATAAGATAAGTAGTATTCTTTTGAGTTTTTAGTTTGTGTAAGCAAAATTTTACAAGTCCACGAAAAGGCGGAATGGAACAAATGTAAAAGTGGGAAAAAATTCGCGAAAAGAATTCAACTGACTGGATTCGAACATTACATTCTTAGCAACTGATTTAGACCAATTCCATCTTTTAAAGAACACGTTGCTTCGGCAATGTTGTTTGTTTTGATATTCTTACCGTATCACTCATAGGTATATATTTATGCTCCAACGAGTCAGTCAGAGGTGCATATTTTCACACCATCAAAATATTAATTTTATGCAGCACAATGTCATAGAGTACCTTTATGAATCACAAACTGGATACACGCAATGCTTAGCAACCGACATCTATGCTCACCGTTTAGACACGTAGAGATAAAGAATGTGCTGTCACCACTTTTATGGCACATTGTCCCCGATGGCTTGTTGTGGAAACTTAATGAGCTTGGGCTTCCGACATATGGTTGTGAATTACCACATTTTTAATTTGATCCAGCAAGCGTTAGGTGTTGTTCAGCAACGGTGTCTTAATGTTGGACTATCAGTTAATCCAAATAAAGCATCAATGGTGCTGTTCAGGCAACGAAGATTTTCAACCGAAACTCGTCAGTAGAAGTTATTTGATTCTAAATTTTTGTGTCACTGATCAATTTAAGTACTTTAGAGTAATTCTTGACTCAAAACTCAATTGATCTGCTCACATTGATCTCAGAATCAAAAGAGCTTGCATGGTCCTCGGTCAATGCAGACGGGCTTTCGACAAATCTTGGGATTTCAAACCCAAATACATTCAGCGGATCTACACAGCAATTGTTAAACCAACACTGGCATATGGATGCTTTGTTTGGTGGTAGAGGGGAGAAGTCTAGACAATTCAATCAAAATTAAACCATCTTCAGAGGATGGTCTTGATGGCGATGACTGGTGTGTTCTCGACAACACCTACTGCTGCTATAGAGGCACTCTTGAACATAAAACAACTTTATGTGTTTCTGAAACAAGAAGCACTTTCTTGTGCATACCGTCTATAGGTTACTATGTTTTGGAACTTCAATCTGCAACCACAGCCGTAGCGTGCGGTTGGCCAGGTTGGCCCCAGCCAAGGGCGCCAACCTTGGGGGCACTAAAATCTTGATCTGCTTTTTAAAATAAGGGAGGTTAAGTCATGAAATTAGTCAAGATAGGAGTATCGTACCCAGGTACACACAAAATTATTGTTTGAAAGTCAAACTGAAAGAGAAAGCCAAAGCAGACAGCTAAAAGGAGCATAACTGAGACTCTACCAAAGGCGTCAGAAGACCACGCCACGGTCCTGTTAGTCCAGAATAAACAACCAACAAGACAGGCTTCAAATTTTCAACAAAAATAGCGAAAAATATTGCAAACTTTTTTCGCTCGTTTTCTCATTTTCATACATACAAGGGAACGGAAATGTGGGAAGCTGTAGCAAAGATCGTAAAGCAATCCAGATTAATGATCATCGAGAAGATAACCCCATACCGTACCACGGAAATTGAAGTCTTCTCGATTCCGGGAGGAGTTCCGTAATATCACAAAGTTTCCGGTTCCCGACCTAGGTCTAACCAATCCAGCACTGAGTTGATTCTCTGGATGAAATGTCACATGGTTTTTGATGTTCCTGGAAGCGTTGGAAACTCTTTGTTTCTTCTGAAATGATCAGGTGCTGTTTGCTTCGGATTTGTGGCAGAGCTTTTTCTTGCAGGTATATTTAGCGGTCTTTCAAAAGAGCATACATTTTGTTACGAAGACTCATTTGCTTGTAATTAGTGCAATACTGCATGTATGACGCGCGGTACAAACAACCGATCATACAGTCGATCCTTATCGAAGAAGACGCAAAGCAATCTCGCCAAAAGGTCACCCGACACAAGTTTGAAAGTCCGGTGTTATAATCATTCAAAATCTTTGCTCGCTGGAGCAAGGGGTCATGGAAACAGACAATCCCGCCCTTCAGTAGATCCACACACTCCAAGTTCGAATCGATAACCACACCATCGATCTCAACTTCGCGAGCGGGCATGTAAGCGCGTTAGTTCTTCATGAAAGTTTTGTCACCAGTAACGTCGTTTGTTTGCTTTAGACAAAATATCACAATCTTGAGCTTATCTAGAGGAACTCTCGAGATATATGGCACAGCTGAATATGTATGCGTCTTGTGGAATATTAGAATGCTTCGCGGACTTTCTTTGACCCGAAAGAAGATCGGATACGGTTGAACCCAGTTCAGTATGTCTGATTTTGAATGAAAGCTCGGATCTTTGGCGACGAATCTTGCTCAACATCCATTTTAGGATCATTTGGGTTGATTGAGGAGTACACTTAATATACGGTATTAGTGCCAATATTGATGGTTTTCCTGAAATTTTAAATCGGACACACCCCAAAAGTATTGGTACATCGAAAAAAGTCTCCATGCAAAATTTGAGCGCAATCAAAAACAATGGAAATGCAGTTTTTATTTTTTTATTGCCAAATAGTTCAAAAATCAATGAAATGTCGAAATATGGTGTCAATTCGAAAAGAAATGAGTTTTTTTTACTTTTATTTGAAAATCTTACTTTTAAAATTAAACGTACCAGAGAGGTAACTTTTGTCAAAGCAATTTTTTATTAGAAGATACATGATCCGGGGGACTTGATTGGCCACAAACGACTACTCCAGTATCTTACGAAGAAGTTATTTAAACTTCATTCGTATAATTTCCAGACAGATAGACCATTCAGGGCTGCCTTGAAAGGGTTACCGTACCGTTGTATGTACAGGCATTGCAAAAAAAATTGTTTTGAATTCTCCAAGGCCCCCCCTCTCATATTGTGACAAATGTCAAAGTAAGCTCAGATGCCAAATTTCACATCATTTGAACAATTCGCTTGAAATTTTTGAAATTGGTACTATGGGAAAATATGGAGGAAAAATATATTAAATGTTATAACTTTTGAAGTAGCAATCAAAAAATTACAATTTATACCTCTTTTTAAAGGAAATAATAGTACAAGGAAATATGGAAAAATGAGGTACTGGGTCATTTTGTGTATGTGTGTGTACAATCTATCTCTCACTGACCGGCAGTGTTTTTATGGAAAAAACTTGCTTGCACCTATTTACTAATACTTTGTTTTAATTTATTGATGCAAACATGTTTAGCCCTGGTTATGGAGTGAGGTACTGGGTCCTTTTGGCCCCAAAATCCCCTATTTTTAAAATGCAAATCATACATATTTGTCTAATGTGAAAAAATCTCAGAAATCGAACTGAACCTTTTTGACCTTTGTACGAATACGAGAAGTTGGGGTTATAGGGTCATATTAAAAATCATTTTCTCGTGCATATATCTCTATTATTCTTCAATCAATTTTCATAAAATGAAACTTGTTGAACGTGGAAAATTCTTAGGAATACAACAAAAATCGATTTAGCGGTAAAATTCAGAAACATCAATTTTTTTGACATTACCTCTACACATCACATTTTTTCATTAAATGTCCTAATACTTAACTTCCCTTATTTTTCCAGGATGGGAACTTTTCTCATGTGATCCCCAAGCGTATTTTACACTAAAAGTAGTAAATTAAATAAGAATTTTGTTGTTAAATGGAGTTAATATCCGCGATTTTATAATAAAAATATGAAATCGAGACTATAAGGTCAAAAGATACCGTTCGATTTATGAGATTTTTCCACATTAGAAAAACTGCAAAATATGTATGATTTGCATCACGAAGCAGAAAAATTATTTAAAATAGTGTATTTTGGGACCAAAATGACCCAGTACCACACTTTCCCGTATTTTTCTAGAAACAGAAATATCTCCATTCAAATACTAAGGTTATTTCCTTTAAAAAGAGGTATGAATTGAAATTTTTTGATTGCTGCTTCCAAAGCTATAGCATTCAATATATTTGTCCTCCATATTTTCCATAGTACCAATTTCAAAAATTGTCCAAATGATATGAAATTTGGCATCTGAGTTTACTTTGATATTTGTCACAATAAAAAAGGGGGAAGGGGGCCTTTGAGAATTAAAAAAAATGTTTTTGCAATGCCCTAATGTACACGAATGATTGTGCCGTCTGGACGATATAACCATAATGTTGCTCGTTTAATATTCGAGCGACGAATGATTTAAATAAGTACGCGGCACCTCTATTTGTAAACTACCCGTATTTGAGTAAGTCATTTAGGTGCGAGTGTGTACATATTCCAAGGTTGCAGAAAATCCACCGCTTATTGGAACATCTGGACAATATAGTCAACATGTTGCTCATTTAGCAATTGAGCCTGATACAAAACGAACACGCATGACCTGTGAGGAAACGCTTGGAGGTTCACTTTTGACGGCTCTGCCTGAAATAAGCTTTCGCAAATTTCGCATTTTCCTCGTCGCTTCGAATTTTCTAAAAATCCGGTTTTGTTTTATTTATTGAAGTCTGCACATTTTGCGAAAATAGAAAAATACAAAAAACCGTGCACATTTTTTTGATCAGATAGTGCAAAAATACTGCGATTTCGTTCAGTAGAACGGTAATTATTCGCATTTAAAAACTGGGAAATTGTTCAGCAGAAATATTTGAAATGGGACCCCAGTATTGAAACTAAGTATTCTACTTCAAAAAATAAATGTTAATAACTTTTTACATTTCTTATAAAAGAAATGTATAGAATTCGCTCAAACTTTCAAGAATTTTTCCGAGGCCCGGAGGGCCGAGTCTTATATACCAATCGACTCAGCTCGACGATTTGGGACAATGTCTGTGTGTGTGTGTGTGTCTGTGTGTGTGTGTGTGTGTATGTAACGGACAAATTCTCATTCGTGTTTCTCAGCAATG
The DNA here is from genome assembly GCF_030247195.1 of Topomyia yanbarensis. Lineage (NCBI taxonomy): Eukaryota > Metazoa > Arthropoda > Insecta > Diptera > Culicidae > Topomyia > Topomyia yanbarensis. The sequence goes on along the minus strand of NC_080672.1, from coordinate 46,822,325 downwards.
GCTGAACCGATCTTATCCAAACCAATTTTAAATGAAAGAACTAAAAAACAGTATGAACGCTATTAATTTGTTTTTGATTCTGATGTTTAGTTTCCAAGATATGAATGTTTGAATGCGTAAAAATGGCGTTTTTTGCAGTTTTTTTAAATTATCTGCCGAAATTGACAACATAGATTAACAATTTATATGTTTTTAGACAGCTTTAACAAATACCTTTCGAACAAGCTATAGATTGTTGAAATCGGACTTTTATCAAAAGAGATATTTAACATTAAATGCGGACGAAAGATTTTTATCATTTCCCATTGCCAGAAATATGACCAAAAACATGTAATCTATTATTAACGCCAAAACGGCTTATTTTAGGTCAATAGTATCTTCGGAGAATTTAATGGAGGCAATATGCCTTTTATTTTGGTATTATGCTTTTGCTGATTAATCCCCCTATGAGTGAGATATTTTCACAAATTTTCTTGGAAGTGATTGTATCGAAATGATGCCTTCAGAAAATTTGTAGCTCTTACTTTTGCGAATAACTTTACTGAAGACTTCAAACATCTATTTTGAATACTTTAAAAGTTATGGCTTGTTGTTTGTGGATTACTCTTTGTCGTCTATTTATTTTATAATCCATTGAAGCCAAACATTATTTCTATAAATCGAATTTTGTATTTCATTTTTCTATCTACAAATAATCACCGAACACTTCCAAGTTGTCTGGAAGGAACTTGATAACTTATCAGTGCAAAAATGTTCATTTGTACGAACCTTCTCACTGCAATTTTTCTAACTTATAACCATCGGATCGATCTGAAACATACCGGAAAATGAAAAGCAAAATAAATAACTCCAAGCAACGGCGTAGCCAAGAGAAGGTTTTGGGGTTTAACACCATACAACCCCCCCCCCCCACACCCAAAAAAAATATTGGATTGAAGTTGAAAATTTATTGATGCAGACTGATTTAATTCAATATTACAATAACAATTATCTGATCCGTAGATTGATAACCTGTTGTTGTAAACATCATGAGGACTTTTGATAAATTGTCGGAATGGGGTCCTGATATGTAACTGATCTATTGGTCTTGATTTCACAGTTGTCTAATAGCATCAATATCAAATTCCTGCCTGAAAACATTTCAATAGAAAATTTCAGAGTTCTGCAATCAATCATTATCCTCAGATTTATTTTCAAATTGATCTCGTTTTTGTAGAGATGTACTGTCATAAGGGTCTTTATTTAATAGGAAGTGAAGTTAAAATTGATTTAATGTCTATGAAACATAGAACTGCTCACCAAAAAAATTCATAACTTTCAACATTTGCTAAAAATGTTTTTGCCTTTCTCATTCACTCTAAAATTCGTCAATCTAATCCCGACCCGGAGGGCCGAGTGTCATACCAATCGACTGAGTTAGTCGAGATCGGAAAATGTCTGTGTGTGTATGTGTGTATGTGGAAAAAAATGTGACCTCTGTTTCTCAGAGATGGCTGGACCGATTTGCACAAAGTTAGTCTCAAATGAAAGGTACAACCTTCCCATCGGCTGCTATTGAATTTTTATTGATTGGACTTCCGGTTCCGGAGTTACGAGTTGAAGAGTGCAATCACACAGCAAATTCCCATATAAACTGAAATGAAAAATTTTCAAAATCAAATTTGTATTTTTGATGCCAAATGACTTTAAAATGCATGAAACATTGAGCTGTTTGACAAAAATTGATTTTTTGGACTTTGGTACATTTTTGCCTTTCTCATATAGAAAGGTTATGCAATCACTCTAAAAATCGTCAATCATACCGGCCCGGAGGGAGTATGCAGTGAAGGGTTGCTACTTTAAAATTAAAACTAGTTTAAAATTTCTTAACAAGTTGAAAATTTTCGGCAGGACCTGGATCTCCCGAATCTTTCTCCTTGATCCGCCGCTGGTTTCAAGCGATGTTTCAGTATCACAAAGTATCTCAAGATCGTGGCTGTCGATCCGTTGTATGTATGTGCAAATCGTGCTGAACATGTAATATTAATTTCCACCATTGTATTGAACATAACCAGCCATGGAATCGTAGTCTGGACAAATGAGACAAGCACAATTGCACCGCTAGGTGAATTAAAACAGGTTTTTATTTTGCGAATGTGTCGAGTTCTAACCCTTACACAGCCAGTATTGAAAATCTATAGTTAGTGTAGTGTTTTTCTTGTCAATATTGATATTTGATTTGGGAATGCGTCGAGTTGAGACGAAAACGTAATATGATTAATAACGAGGATAACGCTTTCCGAATGTAGAGAGAAATTTATGAAAAATGACGATTTCCATTCGATTCTAGCAGGTCCTGATCGATTTTGATGAGCATTTGATTTTTGTTGTATGACCAATTATATGTATAGGTTAAATGTTCAAAAACAGTAATTTAAGGTCAAGATAGCATCATTTTGAAACCGCCAATTTCGGAGGGTTAGTATCTTCGATGAGTTTTACAAACGTTAAACAACGTTGACGGTATATCGTCCAAGAAGTATTTATGGTGAATTTTCTCAGGTTAATATTCATGACTACAATAAAGTCTCAACAAATTCGCTAAAGACACGAACTCTGTTACTATTTTCTGAAAAATTAATTCTGCATAATTTTAAAACTTCAAAAATTACGGTTTCGGAATTATTCCGTTTGGACAGTATGATCGATTTTCACCAAACCGAATTTCTGGCTACGCCGCTGATTTCAAGTAAGTAGAAACAAAGTCGTTCTACACTCGTTCAAAAGAAACTTCTTCGAATGCTGAATATCTAACACATTGAAACCCCGATTTTATCAGCCAAATATGAACATATGTTTGATGGGCTCTAGCAGACGAACAAGACTGAATTCGAGTAAATCCTTTCTTGAGCATGTTTTCCTTATCATGAAGATATGCGAAATATGCGAAAATAAAAGGTTCATCATAATCAGAAATAGTTATCAGACTACATCAAGGGACGAGAAGAATATTTTAACAGCTTCAGTTTATTATAAAGAAAAAAAAAACTGCCCGATTTAATCAATGTCCCCATTTTGTCAGCCTAAAATACACCATGAGACTGATAAAAATGGGTCTTTATTGTATGTATTATTCGCTGTGTTTCACATTAATAGGTACATTTCTTTTTTGGAGATTTTTTTATTGCATCGAACTACAACAATTTTTAGGTAGTTTTCAAGGGGTTATTTTATAGACTTCTTCCAAAATTTGGCGAACCTATTCCAATTCGTATACCAATTAATTGGTATACTTAAGGGTTTATATGTTGCAGATAGAGAAAATACTGAAATTTTCAGCTTTTTTTGTCCACAATATTACGAAAGCTTATTAAACAATTTTTCCTAATAAGTTTGTGAAAATTATAAACTATTTGAAATTTTTTAATAGTTTTATTTTTTATTTAACCGTGATTTTTAATAAATAGTGACCATCACTTCACAACGTAGTCTATTTTTCATGGCTTGCGGTGAGCACGATTTCTCGAATTGCTGAACTGAAAATTATGGAACAGAAATTATTTTTTAGTATTCTTTGCAGATTTAACTCGCCGCGCAGATAGCTCTGAATTAGACCCGCTGGTGCCCTAAGACGATTTCGCTAGATTTTCAGAGCACTGTGCACCCAGTGCATTAACGCAAGTGACGGAAGGTTATCGAAAAGATTCGTGAAAATGAAAATTCCAGTAATGATGATGATTTTCCCAAACGGTTCGTTTTCGAGAGGTTTTTATTTGTTCTTTGGCATTAGGATTAGCGATAATAATTCAAATCAAGGATACTACTGGGAAGTCACCTTTAGAAAAAAGTCGATTTTTTTGCTTTCCCATTGATTTGGTTTGAGATTTCTAGCACTGATGTTGTCCTATGCTGATTTGAGCGATTCTCTGAGTCCTGCCACTATCCCATGTAGTATGTGTTATCAAAAACATCGCGAAGCATCAAGTTCTAAATGTTCTCAAACGATATAATATCCGAAGAGAGTGATAAGAGTTATAAGAAATGTCTCATCACACTGTTAGGTGGATTAAAAACGTTTTTTACTTGTTTCCATGATTGTGGTAGGAACGATAACCACTCATGTACTTTTTAAAAATCAAATGGTAACCCATCTGTTACAGACGATCCAAACTTGAGAAATTGTGGTGGCACGAAAAAAAACGAACTTCGTTTTTCCTGCCCATTCTCCGACAGATGTCATCAAAAACTTACCAAAAACTTTATATGTTCTGCGGTATACCATTATATGTGAAAACAATTTCATTGTAAAACAAAAGTTTCTACAAAAACTGATAAAAAAAACAGGCCAGATTACCTACTTACTATTACCAGATTACTATTTCTAAAAACATTTAAGTTTTACTAATTAAATAAAAATGAAATCAACACATTGAACTACATCATCGCCACTGCTAGTTGAATCGATCGACAACGATCAAAAGGAAACCCCTTTGTCGGCAACCCAAAGCAATCGATGTAGTAATTCAAAACCGAAATAGCTGCAACGAACGGTTTGCGACAAGTGAAGACACATCTGTCCTGTCCGACGGAATGTGTCACATGAAAGCAATCGATTCCTATATCCACCACGCAGCACCGGACAGTTCTCTCAGGTGAGTGTCAACCCCATGCACGCAATAGTTTTGCACGGGTCGGCTGTGGACGCAAGGCACAACGGATGTTTTCGAAGAAAATGTGGTGACGAAATTATTGCTCAACTCGAACCCCCAGCCCTGGGTTGTGGTGGTGACCTAGAGATCCTTCCGGCGCTGGATGGCCGGATACAATTATTAACTAGAATCGGTCTGCAGTTGGCAGGTCGCTTTGTTCAACTTGTCACATAAGTGGAAATCGTTTAATTCCTCCGCCGGCGGATGTACCGGGACAAAGTTTTCTAGGAATGTCACCGGAAGCTGACAGTTGGCTTTGAATTGTTCAAATTGTTACGTAAATATTATTATGTTGTCCGCTGCAGCAAAGTGCGAAGTGGTGCATGGTTATTTAACTGATTGTATGAACGTATACAGGTTTTGAGCGAGCACACAACTCTAATCACGCAATTCACATTCCAGGATCCATGTTCAGGCGGCCCTCCCTTGGCGGGATCGCGAGCCCAAAAAGTGAGATCAATTTGTATGTCAATAAATTATGGCCGCGTATTATTTTCACCGCCCGTTGCCCGATTAAATATCATTATTATTAAAACTAAACCTTCGATTCAAATTATAATCTTTTTCGCTGTTTTACCAGCTATAATCATTATTATCATCCTCGTCACAACGATGGAGGGGCGTTCCTTCGATTTCGATAGTCATAGTGTCTGGGAGGGAAGAAATTCCAGCTTCTCTACACTCACCAGTCCACGCGAGGTTTACAAAGTTTAGGCCAGTGATTCTTTGTGTTTATAAACATAAATAAATTACTCTGATAGACAACTAAATTGGTTCGATCAAGTTGAAAACGGTGGAAGAAGCAAGACTTTTTTTTTTCTTATTACCTGTTTGAAAGAAACCGATGGAACATGCAGAAAATGACTAATCCTCCTAGCAGACCGCCAATTAGAAATTCGCGTCCAATAGTCGATTGTCATATCGACAAGCAAGGCCCAATCTAATTCCAATCATCAAAAAGGACACGCAAATATCCACGTCACTCAAATCCATCAAAGATCACGCTACGACAACGGAGAAAGCGGTCAGACATATTTTTCCAAACATTCAGCTCCAGAAACGGCCAATGCTCGATGGAACCCAGCGAAAGGGACAGGTGGTCTTGGTCGCAAATTGATTCGCGACCCAGCGAGCTTGCGCGCTATTTCTGATGGGGCTCGTTTCGACGATTTTCAAATTTGGCAGTGGGTTCAAATTCGATAATGTTTCTTTCCGGCGGTATGATTTACGGCGGCTCGGGTTCAAATTGCGAATAAATTGCTCCACATCGATATGGGTCCCAAGCAACGGACAAAAGCGGAACCGGGACGGGACGAAATGAACCGCAACCGGCTGATACACGGGTACACGATGACGGATTGAAGAAAATGCATCGGTCAAATTTTGATGGATGTTAGTCGATTTTGGAACTCGTATATGGGATTCCGGGAAGGGAATTTTGCGGAATAAATCATTGGCGGTTTTTCGTTACAACAATCTCGACTGGTAGACGTTGGGACGTATCGAGATTGAAGTGGCAGATTGAGATCGAACATGTTTTTTGATGCAGAAGAAAAAAAATTGAATTTTGGTTGTGCATCAAGAGTCTCCAAAAACCACTTTTTAATCTATGGGTAAAATTTTCATTTGCGTCTGCACGGAAAAAAAAGTTGTTAACAAAATCTGAAACAATCATCTTTTTATGTTACGAAAAATCATGTGTTTTATAACTATGTACGATTTCCCTTTAGTAACGCCCGCATAGCGCTTTTTTAGTGGAAATATTTATTTTTGTTTTGAGAACTCCAGTCACGGTATCCGCTATGTTATTACCAAATCGATTTTCTGTATGTGAACTAGTTTACAACATTATGAACATTATTCAAAAAACCACAGGTTGACTCATGATTTTATCCATAGATTTAGAAACATTAGTTCACAAAATCAAAACAGTCTGGATATTTCCTCGTGAACAATTTCACGAGACTCGCAGTTTTATTCATAAATCCATTCAATCTTCGTGAAATAATTACTTACTTGATACTTTTTTTTATGTCGTTTATTTGACACGGCTCATAGCGGTAGCTTAACGGAGCCGTGGATCTTTTATGTGTTTACAATATGTAAAAAATAAAAATAAAAACAAATATTATTGTTTGTCCGTTGGATCTCGTGCGCGCAACTTTTTATTGCGAGCGGAGACCTTCTTTCGCGGCTCGCCTACTGCGTCATGGGGACCGTTTAATTCTCTCCTGTCCTCCATATTAAGGTCATCATCGTTAAAAGTGCCTTGGTACTCGCGACCAGATGTTCTTTCCTGCTTCTTGCACTTACGGGTGACCAATGTACATCCGTCGTCATTGCTATTATCTTCATCACCGATGTTGCTTACAGTTGTTTCAGGGGTGCTGGATGCTGCTTTGGCAGTTGTCAATATGGACTGAACAGCTGCCACAAATTTGGCAACCGTTTGAGGTTCAGGTATTGGTATTGAAAATTCTTTTTTGGGTTGGTTTGCCGTGGATTCGTTGGCAATCGGTAGCGATACATTCTCCTCTGTATCTTCCACGCAAGGTTGTCCGTGGTATGCTGTCTGATTACAATACTTGCACGTAGGAGTTTGCCCCTCATGGGTGCATAACGTAGTTTGATGAATAGTAGCTTCGTGGGTTTTAAGTTTTATAGTCAAGTGGGAGGGGATAGGTCTTTCGATCCGCATCCTCACCACAAGAACACCGTTAGGTGTACCCGGGAAGAAATTTCTCCACGTATCACGTGTAACGGATTCTACTTCTCCGTATTGCGACATGTATTTTGCGACTAGATCAGGAGGGGTACGTGGTGATAGGTCATGTAATTTTACATCTACATAGTCTTTTTCTATATACACGGGAATCTTAATTCCAACTTTATCACTTTCAGCCACGCGCTTCAAGTTGTTCTGCAAAACGAAGCGTTCGGCTTGTGCTAACGTGTTGAATGATATGAGCACTACATTGCGAAGATGATGATACTTTAGATACATAACCTCCTTGAGCTTTAGCTGCATCTTCACCTTCAGCAGGTATTGCACTTAACGAAAACTCAATCTTATTGAACAGAATTTAAAATCAACGACCGCTGTGTTGGGTCGGAGCAGAGATTTTTCGTCAACTTTACTCATGATGGCAGGAATAAATTAAAAGTTTCCTTTGTTCTCGAGACAATGCACACTAGATCGAGAGGTTGCTAGTTGTTGTTCACTTGGTTCGATTGTACGTCTTACTTGGGCAGAAGTAGAAAGTAGACTGTTACTTGATACTTGATGGACCATAGCTGCTCCTCGATGCGCTTACGCCGAATGGAGTATCCTCCTCCACTGGACTCGATCCTGGGCCAATCGTTTCCAGTAGCCTTGAACGTACGCGGCCTGCCACGAAGCCGAAGACCGCTTCTGGGTCCCCTGTTAAATATTGTCTTCGCTTGACGCTCATCCGGCATTCGGACCACGTGTCCAGCCTTGCCTTGAGGTATCAGTTTCACAATATCCGTCCTATTATATACTTGGTATAACTCATGGTTCATGCGACGCCGCCAGCTTCCATTTTCCTGCTTACCGCTCGATGGTCAATTTCTTTTAACGTCCCTGCTTCATGACCGTATAAAGCAACCAGAAGAATCAGGGTCGTATATAGGGCGAATTTCGTCTTCGTTCGCAGACTGCAGGACTTAAGCTGGTTACGAAGTCCGTAATAAGCCCTATTTGAAGCTACGCCTTTTCACCTAACGGGTAACATCGTTATCGCACTTCACTAGAGTTTCAGCGTACACGAATTCATCTACTATTTCAAATATTTTACTATCTAGCACCACTACAGTACCGCTACCACTACTGGATCCACGTTGTTTACCAGCGACCATGTACTTTGTTTTGTCGATATTAATCATGAGTCCAATTCTCGCTGTCTTCCTCTTAAAAGGCGCAAAATCCTTTTCCACGGCACGTCGATTGAACCCGAATTAAAGTTCAGGAGCATGTGCGATCGTGTGATGATGGTGACGCTCGTCTGCACACCAGCTCTCCCAATCGCTCTCTCGAGCGCTATGTTGAACAGTTGATTCGACAGTGCATCATACTGCTTCAATCCATCCAAGGTTACGAAAGGTGTCGACATTTCATCCGCAATCCTTACACTTGATTTCGATCCATTCAGCGTTAAAAGAATCAGCCGTATTAGTTTGGTCGGAAAACCACGTTCTAGCAAATTTTGCCATAATTCATTTCGTTTCACTGAATCGTACGCCACCTTGAAATCTATGAACAGATGATGTGTCTGCAAGTTGTACTTCCGGAATTTATCGAGGATTTGTCCCAGGATAAACTGTAGTTGATCGACCCTCACGAGAACCGGTTTCATGGTATTCGCCGACGAAGGACTCCCCCAATCGATCTCAATCTGTTGAACAGAATACGGGACATGATTTTGTACGCCTAATTAAGAAAGGTTATTCCTCGATAATTAGTGCACTCCCTTTCTCAAAGAGTGGTTCGAATGAGGTGCCACCTAGTAGGCACTTCTTCTTCCTCCCATATTTTCGACATAAGGGGGCAGTAAAGGTTTCAGCGTAAAAAAAAACACTTTTTTTGCGATTTTTTTTAAACTTTGCGTGAAGCAAATTTATCAAAACTTTTCTACATTATAGTGTATCATTTAAAAAATACGCTGTAATTTTCTATGCAAAAATATCGACAAACGACTCAGTGATGAAGCTTTTTGTAGAACGTCTCTGGAAAAAAGAACAAGATTTGCGGTGTTACGTGCCATTCAAAAACTACTTAACCGATTTCGTTCAAACTTTGCATACACATTCTATGTAAAAAATACGTAACCCCTGCGTTGAGTTTTTGGGATCATATTTGGAATCAGTGGCAGATCCAGGGGGAGGGTCCTGGGGGTCCGGACCCCCTCCGAAATTTTTTAACCTTTTGAGAAATTTTAATTTAGTTTTAATTTTATACTAGTTTTAAACATAAAAAAATTTGAAACCAAATTTTACCACCAAAACTGATTTTCATTGAATGAGCGTTTGGCGCATAATTTATTGTACAAAGTTCATTCCAAAATCAAAATTTCGGACCCCTCCCGAATTTTTTTTCTGGATCCGCTCCTGTTTGGAATAAATAATTGTTCTACACATACCATCAAATTTGTACCGTTACTTACTTTTTCATGTAAATAACTTATTTGCCTTAAAATACCTCTTACTTAAAAAGTATGCTTTTTATTTAAAATCTTTTAGTTCCATTGGAAAGGTGAGAAAATTTTCTATTGAATGGTGTCCTCATATCTATCAGTTAATTAGTTTTAGTCAACCTTTAGTGGTAAAGTAGTTAAAAGTTAGTGTTTTTGATGAAGTTTTTGTTAATTTTCAATTTCAAAATCATAAATTATGAATATAACAATATCAAACATCCAAAAGATGAGTTTCACGACGATCCATAATTCGTTTCTCTACAACGTATGCCTATCTTTTCTAGTGTTTTCGCATTTTCATTATTAAACTTTTTCTGTAGTCGACTTGCAAGTGCTTAACAGACTCTAGTCTAAAAAATGTGCTTTATATCCTTACTCTCAAGGTTTCGTTAGAAAGCTGAAAATTTTCCCTACCGAATTATGTACAATTATCTTTTAGTTAACAACACTTAATGTCATTTTACTAATAAAATAACTCGAAAGTGTTCTTCAAATGAGTTTTGTAATTATTTAAATTATTAATTATCAAAAATTTTCGCATCGATTGCTGATTTGATGTCCCTTAATATTCTCTATAACTTGTTATTTGACATTTTATTCCTATTTTCAATTCACTGGAATTAAATAGTGAACAAAGCATGACGTCACCACAAATGTAGTGGTATCGAAATCATCGTGATGGAATGATGTGATAAAAACTATTTTGTGTCGAAACGAAAAAGATAATTGTATGCAGTTAAAGCAAGAATTGTAGAACTTGCTGAGATGCATTATTTCAATGATAATAAAGGTGATTTTTATTATTTGTTTTAAGAAATTAACCAAAATGCTAATAATAACACTAATATTAAACTTCTAAATTCACTTAACTAAAATGTGTTAATTCATTTATCTCTGTAAAATTTGCTTGGCTTTCAAATGAAAATTAAAAAAACGAGATCGTGCCATACTTTTTCAATTAGAGCTAGTATTAGAAAAAATAAGATAAAAGTAGTTCAATAACCCAAACACATGGAAACAGGAAGAGATAAGTATGTTATCTCAAAGGACAAATTATGCAGCTCTTCCAGACGAACAATCTAGATCATTAAAATGGTGATTCGAGAAATGAATGAAAAATCGATAAAAAATGTTAACTTCTAAGTAAATTAGTTCTAAAAGATTACTCAATCTCATTAACCGAAACAAGTGAGGACACCATTCAATAAGTAATTTTTCTCACTTTTCCAATAGAACTAAAAGATTTAAAATACGAAATATGCTTCATGAATTAGAGATATTTAAAAACAAACTAGTTATTTACAGAAAAAGATCAATAACTCTGTATCGGTTGAGATTTGATGGTACGTGTAAAATGATTTTTTCACCCAAATATCATCCTCTGTCATTTCTTCAGATATTCTTAGTCATGTACCAAACAACCTGTATATTCGGGCGCACTAGTTTTTTAAAAACACAAATAGTTTCATGAATAAGAAGTTTATTATTCATAACTTGAACACGGTTTTCGTAAATCGTGAACTTTTTTTCATGGATTTATGAGTAGTTTATTTAACGTGTGTAGATTGTTGAATACGCTAGATATCGCGTCGTTAAGATTGTTTAGTTACTTCATAGCTTTTCGGGAAAATACTGATGATATGATATCTTTTCATGCGATAAAATGAATTTTCCCATATAATTTTTGAAAAGGGCTAATCAGATCTGTAAAAAAACCTTTGTTTTGTTAATTTCTCTTAATTTTCTCCAATTTCAACGTAGAAAACATTTAAATTTGCTTCTACGAGGGGTGTAAATGTGGATTATTGTATATTTCTTATGAAATTCCACTTGGCAGCGGAATAATGAGCGAAACAAAGTTGTTTACAAAAACCTCATTAGCCCTTTTGAAGAATTTATGTTGATTTCGCAAAACCACTTCAATCCACATTTAATACAAACTATCCTGTTCATGTGACAAATGTTTTGGTTGTGTTTTACAGCTAAAGTGAAAAAATTAAATACTTTCAATTTAATCAAATGTACAGAAGGTCAATTCTGAATATGTCATTGAACAGTCATATCGATACATCTTGAACAAATTTTTGACTTAATTGCATTCGTTTGATTTTCTTACTACATTTGGCTGGAATAGTTTCATTTAAAATCCTTTGTTTGTCTATTAATGAATAACAATTACAATTGTTTCAAAAAAACTGTCATACTTCCAGTACCCACACAATCGTCTTCCACCATCACTACTCAACCTCACTGAAACTCCAACTCACCACCTGCTCACCGGAAAACATGATAAATCAATTTAAATTTTCTTCCGGTCGCTCACCGCAACAAGACTTCGTCGAAAAGCAGCGGCAACTTTTTCTCCGCTTTCTTCACCGTCCGAGCAGAGGTCCTTTGCAAAACACCATCCTGGCTCCCGCTCGAGAAGCCGCGCGCCGCCAAGCTGTCCTTGCCCCCTTGCCCTGCGGTTATTTGCCCAAAACAAGTGCTAAAATCCATTCAATTTCTACTAATCACATATTTTATCACATCAAATTCAAATAAATCTCCGCATCATGGTCGGGAAAAAGTTTTCAGCCACAGCACATGGGGATGGAGCCTGAAAGCGGCACGGGCCAAACTAATCAAAAGACGAAGGAGCGAAAAAAAAGTTGAAAATTTAAATCTCAACTTCCAAATGTTACTCAGTAACTGCGCGACCCAGCACAAAAATGCTGGAGGGTGAATTCTTGTTTTTTTTAAGTCCACTGATGTGGCAACCAACTGCAACTGTGTATTGCCGACCCCGTCCTTTGCAAAATGTGGCTCAAAGCTTGGCATGGCAATGCACAAAACTAGCCAAAGGGTAGCAACCAATTAGGAATTGGAAGATAAAAGCGTGTCTATTTAGTCAGTCGGTTGTTTGCACAGTTTCTCCCGAGGAACTAAACAAAACGATTTGTCTGTGGGGAGCTTGGCAGGACCTGACGAAAAAAAAACGATGTCCAAAAGCGACTGAATTGTTGCGTTTGGAACGAAGACACGAAATTGTTTATGTGACCAACTGGCATACTATCGAACAATTGTTACAGGTTAACTGTTGGCATTTAGTTATTGTTAGTACAATTTTTGTAAACGGTTTCATGAAAGCTTTTACTTCAATACCACAAACGCAATCGCTTTTACGCTTTACTATACGAATAGTCCATTACCAAGAATGACATATGCTACTATCTTGAATGCCATCACCTTGAATACCATTACCACGGATTTAAACCCTGACTGTTATAACCGCAACACTATAACTCTGGCTGTCGTGGTAATCAGCCCCCGGTTTGAAAAATTGGGTATGTTATACACAGAAATACGTCCCCCCAATTCATCGTGTAGAAAGAATGAAGATGAGATTGAACTGTCACTCGACTTGACGAAACGCGTTACTACTAACTTATAAACTATTCTTATTAAACTACATCTATAACTATCTCCTGTATCTAAAATAAAATAAAAGTTGAATAGTGTTGAAAGTACTAAATTAGGACTTGAAACTAAATGTAAATTATCCTAAACATGCAACGTATTTACTGCATTCAATGTAAATAACTAAAGGGTGAGTCGTCAATTATTGCGGCATTTTAGATTACTTGGTACAGTAATTTCCGCTACGTTTTCTCTATTTTTGTCCACTTCCTAATCATGTCCTTTCCATATTTCGTCCCTTTTTGATCTTCCGGTCTTGGTTTGTGCTTCATCCTGGCCCAATAGGTTTCGATCAAACGATGTTCAAAACAGTTAAGTGAATTCATATCTTTCGGCACAAAACCAACAAAATTAGCCATATACTAGTTCTACGCGGATTTTGAATGACGCTAAATCAGGTCAAAAAACGATTTTTCATCACGATGTCTCAAAAACTGCAAAAAACCTTTCACTATTCATGGTGCCTTTGGTCACGAATGGTTCACTACGTTTGTCACAAGTGCATATATCCTGCCAAATCAGGTTTCTTCGAAGCGAATTTTGACAGCTTAAAACGGTTATCCATAGCAAACTTTTTCATACCCTGGAGCCTTTAGAAGACCTTTGAGATGGTCGAATGATACATATCCATCTGTTTTCCCTAGGTGCGATGAGACAACCTAGAATTTTGAATGTTGGTGCACAACATCTTTTCCCGAACGGTCAACTGATTTTCTTCTATATCAGCTGGAATCTCACTGGCAAATGCACAACTTAGGGACGTATACAACACGGCCTAAAGAGAAAGTGGGCGAAATTTGGTTCATTTCGCCTCTGCCTCAAGTCACAACGAGGCTAGTAGATTAAGTAAATTAATTTCGAATTGGAAAGACTTTCCTGATCCTGCCTAAAAGAACTGCTGAATACTAGTCTGACAAAGATAAAGTATTCAACTGTCTTTTTGACACTTACTTTCTAGGCTGTTCAGAGCCATCACCGGTGATGGTTCCGGAATTATTTTCAGGTACTCCAAATTTTTGGGCTTTTGCTCTTAGAATTTTGACAACTGAATCGATCAAATGGGGGTGCTTGAAAGGAGATGAATACTTCAAGCATATTTTCTAAAAAGTTCATACTTTAGCAATAGGATACATTCCATTAGTACGACAGGAAGTAATTAGAAAATTCATTCTCAAAGGTGGCCGCATTACATATGAGGAAGCAAAAAATTTTAGACCGATCAGTCTGGCCTCGCTTCTTCTTAAATCAGTGAAAGGTTCACGACCACATCATTTGTGACGTTAGCTCGGGCGAGCATGCAATGAAACATGTATATCATCCGGAGAAGCCTATTACCACCCTGTTACACAATATCGGCTGTAATCATTACATATCACGATATACGCAATGCTTAGCAACCGACATCTGTTCGCATTATTAAAATATTGTAGAGAATAGGAAACTGAGTGCCACTTTTTATTCACGTTTATATAGTCGATGTCTTGTGAAGAAAACTTAATGAGCTCAGTTTTCCGACCTATGATTTCGGCGATAATTACCACGGTATTTGTAATAACATAGTTTTTGATTTGACGCAGCAAGCATTATGTATTGTTCAGTAATGGTTCATTCATGTTGAACTATCAGTTAATCAAAATAAAAACAAATGGTGCTTTTCACACAACGAAGAATTACAACCGAAGCTCGTCCGGTGCACTTTTATGACTCCGAAATTATTTTCGCGGATCAAGTTAACCCTTCGGAATTGCAGTGCAGTGCAGCGTGCACTCAGTGCACTAGCGCTACTTACGGAAGGTTATGTTCGTTGGGTCGCAAAACTAAATTGGTGAAATCGTAGGGACTCGAACCCCAGTATATCCAACACTACTTTTGCAGTAAACAGTAAGTTACGGCGGGTAGTCTAGAACAAAGTTTCAATAGCCTACCAATCGCCAGCATCTAATTTAACCCGCCTAGCCGCCTTTTTGTTTACTGGGATTCAGTGGATCTACGCAACAATTGTTAGACCAAACTGACATACCTTTTGTGGTCGCGGAAGGGAGAAGTCATAACAATTCAATCACAGTTAAACTATGTTTAGAAAATAGTCCTAATATCGATGACTGGTACCTTCACGACCAAACCCACTGCTGCTCCAGAAGCACTCCTAAACATGAACCACTAGATGTTTCTGACATAAGAAACGCTTTCTTGTACATAACGTCTTAAGATTACACACACAAGCTTGTGGCCCCAAATGGCTACTTAGAATTCGAATATACTAGCTCCCAGTGACTTCACACTCGGATGTAGTTTTCTTTTTTAAACGTTCAATGTGAGATTTCCTCCTCGCGATGAATGACTGTCCGGTGGTTTGGAACGACAACTTGAAGCATAAATAACGACGGTTCTTTGTTGAGGAGCCTAGCAGGTTCTGGTGACTAATGTCGTGAAACTAAAATAGACCAATCCCATTCGCTTGATAGATACTGCACCAAATCAAAAGCGAAAATCTTCACATTTCTGTGTGGCGTACAATCGGTACTTCAACAGGAAATTTTTGGTAAACAAATTTATCTGACAGTCAGGCTGCCCTGAAAGTACTTCGGCAGACTGAGATCGAAATTTGCCACCGAATATCAAAAAATCGAAGAAGCATTTCGAATGCCAACTACCTTTTATAGGTACCCGGTCCGATATTACTTGTATAATTTTAATAGTCTAGCCAGGGCGCTGACTAGATATTGCCAACTCAATTATCACATGGCTACTAGTCAGCGTGCTGAGTATTATTCGTGTGAATCCGATTACGGAACTCTATATCATTTATATGTAACTACCCTGCAGTAATGCAGTCGCGTATCCAGATTTTTGGTGCCCCTACATTGGAATGACAAGAAAAAAATTATTAAACTTTTAACGAAGTGATATCTGAGTCAGTTTTGCAGGGGGCCTATCAGTGCATGGTTATGTAAACGATTCCCACTAACTAAACATTTTTGTGAAATAACATGTTTAGCTTAATAGCATGTTCAGAAGAATAATAGTAAACTAACTAATACGAGACATGTTTTGGTTTGAACATTTCAGTTCCACATGATACCGCATAGAAGGCGCCAACACTAACTTTTTAAAGGAGAGAGATATTCGCGGCACTACGCGGATAATTTTCAACCGATTTTAAATATTCAGAACTGGTCTAAAAAGAAGAAGAAATGACCTTTCCAATGGTATGCTATATTATGTTGCTCTGCTAAAAATACTTCGCAGTTTTGGGACAACAATATGAAATTAACAGTCATTTTGCAATTACTTTTTGAAAACTGTTCTTCTCGAAATAATAATTAAATCTATGATGCTTCTTTAGAAGAATGTTGAGTAATTTTTATAAATCGAAAAAATCGCTAAATTCTTTTTGTTTTTAAATTGTTGTCCCAAAACCGCACAGTATTTTAACAAAACAACATAACATATCGTTGAAAACACTTTTTCATTCCAGAACACTAAAAAAATTGAAAATCGGTTGAAAATTGACCGCGTTGAACTCCATAACTCATTTCATTATTCCTAAAAATGACAACTTAATTTAATTTAGCCAAAACATCCACAAGGACTTTTGCACTGCATATCAACTGAGTATGTCATGTATGTATAACTCTAATCACATTGAAGTCGCTTACCAGAAGAAAAAGCAACGGTAAAAGTCATTACTCATGAGCTTTCGAACTGGTCAACCGATAGTGCTAACAGATATAAATCACTTCCAGTTCCAACTAGCGAATCAGTTCTGCGTTCTACCGTGCACAGAAACGAGCGGGCAAAAAAATGAACCCATGTGGCGTGAAGTTAAGTCCCGCAGGGCCTGGCGGTCACGAGGCGCCTGGCTCGTGCTTGCAGTGCCAGCACAATTCATTCACCGGGCCCCCGCGAGGAGGGCGGCTGATCACCTATAACCTAGAGCGTAAATATCATCAACACTAAATAAATTTTCTAATTTACTTGAGGGCGTCTTTCGACGCTTGACGTCAAGCCGGACATGCACCCTTTTGTGCGGCAGCCACACGCAGGTCTCTCCAACGAGCTCGAATCCCCGAAAAGAGCAGGTAGGATTTCATAGGAAGAAAGAGAGTTAAACGGTTTTTATTACACAGAAATCATCAAGCCCAACGTCTCGAGGCTGTGCGGAGGAATTTAAATTTATAAGCAGTCCTCACGCGTCCGTAAAGTGCTAGGTAGGTGCCCGTATAACTGTGAGGAATTGGTGCGGTGTAGTGTGGAAGAAGCAACTAGATTGGAGGCAAAAGAGCCTCATCATGAACAATTTTTTTTCTACGGACTCAGATAAACTAATGTTCAGATGACGAAAGGTCAATAAAATAATGTACATGTTTATACATTTTGTAGGTAAACCAACAAAAACCATAATAAAAACGGTTAACCCTAGTGTGCTGGTACCGGCGGTATGGCGCTGATCAACAAACTAGTCGTCGTATGTTTGATACCCGACCAGTACAAATGCTCTGTACGCAAGTCATCGACTTTAAATCCTGCTAAAAGAAGGGGCTAAAATTCTGCTAAGGGATTGTTGTGTCAAAGTTTTGTGCAAAAAATAACATATTTTTGAAAATGCTATTGGGATTACATATTATATAAATGGTAGTAAAAATCTATTAAAAATACCGTGGAAAACAAAACTCGAGAAATTCTAATGACATTTTATTCAAACCAGACATACTACTAACCTAATGGATAAAAATACAGCGACTTATCAGTAGAGGGTTACCAAACATCACCTAATCGCTTCAAAGTCAAAACGAAATGCTAAACGTCAATTCCCTATCGAGGACTTTCGATCTACCCTTAAATATGCTTCCCCGAGCATGCCTTCGACTAGCAATGCATTTACCGAAAAATAATTTGCGTGCGTGATGGGCAAAGCAACCAGCGAGGCGAATTTCATGCTCTTTTAAGTGCCTAATTAGGTTTAACGAATTCTATCTAACAACCATCTCGACGGTTACATCGGAAGACCCTTGCACACCGCCACTGACGTTGCCGCGCGCGCGACGTCGTCGTTTAGCACCCATTGCAGGATACGCGGAAAACTCGCAATAAAAGGGGCACCATTTTCTAACCCTCATTTTTCACCAGTTTCGGCTCGAGCGGGGCGGGAGTTTTAGCTATGTAAACAGAGATGAGTTGATTTACACGAACATTGTACACTTGGAAGTGTTATCTGTTTATAGTTTTTTAGTTTATCAGATGGTGTTGTGTTCAAGGCTTTATATATGGAACGATTGTTTGAAGAACCTAATTTCGCTACGAGATGCTCGCTAATGAAGTACTTTTTATACGAGTGCTAGTTTTAATTTGAAGCTATGTTATATGTATTTACAGAATGTTGTGAGCTCGTATATAATTTTCACAATTTATCATAATTTACTAATCAGGTTATGTTACAGTGTCAGTGTTAGTGTAAAGTGACCTGATGTTTTTGGCATGAATGCTGGATGCACCCAAAAAACCTATAAAAGATTTCCTTTTATCAAATATTTTATATTTTTCAAAAAATATATTTGATATTTTTCAAAAAGATTCATGAGCTGACGCATAAATACTAGTCGACATAGGTACCTGAGAATCAGAATAAATTGGCTCTCTTTGTTCGTTCTTCAAGTTGTTGGATAATAAGATACCGTGTTTAAAAGCATTTGGTTGTTTTGTACAAAATGATTGTACAATCGGCTATTTTTGAGAATAAATCAGTCTTTTGTAAAATGCGTAGTGTAGTGTGTAGTGTTAGTAGAATCACTTCACAAGCCCCATTATAGTCCTGCCTGCTAAAAAAATATTGCGAAATTTGTCGATGTAAAGAAAAACCTTGGAATTACAATCGCTCAACGGAAGTTTCACCTTCAGTTTGAACAAACTTCGTAGTTAATTTGATATTTTTGATATTTGCGATGTAATTATATAGGTTTGGAAAGACAAAATATTTTTGGTCTGTTGTTTCCCTATAAATAGTTATTCATTTTAATGTAAAGCAGAGCCACTCGCGCAAACAAACTTAATATTACATAATTCTTGAAAAAAAATTGTGGTCCAGGCAAAATTTTAAAATATCATGAGAAAACTATAACTAATCAATGTTCAAACTCTGCTTTGCTGAAGATGAAGGGATCTCCCTTCGTAACGTTGCACTATGGAGAGTCATGTGATCAAAAATCGGAAACTACATCAACTGCAAATTAATCGATTCCTCTACTGAGTGTTTTATATGCTATAATTATGGAAATCCTTATACTACGTTTACACTACGAGTTAAAACGTGTTTTAACGCTATCTTGATGACATTTTTCTTGTTGCTATTTATTATAACATGTTTTAACTCTGTATTGAGAACATAGTATTAGGTATCTCAAACTGGGTAATATAGATGTTTGCAGATGAAAATTTCAAAAAGGAGCATTCCACGTGCATTTTTTAAACTTTTCGTTACTATATTGGATTTAGAATCAAATACGTAATTTGAAAACTAAGAATACCTGCTTTGGGAGGTATTGAAAATGCATATCTATTGTATTGGAATGAACTTCGATGAAAATTAACGGACCAAAGTCCAAAAATATCCACAAATTAGATCCGGGAAAAAATAGCCCAAAGACGCTTTGGACTCTTGATAGGGGATGCAAGTATAATGATTCTTCTAAATTATTCCGAAAGAAACAATTCGCAAGGCATAAGGATGATTGGAAAGAGACTGCATTGTAATTGTCTGAACGTACGGCTTTTGTGCTATCGACAATAATATAATCGCCAGCATAGCCTAGACACTTCACCCTCCTTTTTATTTACTGAAATGCAGAGTAATACTATTTACAAGGAAAAACGAAAAAAAACTATTTACAAGTATATATACATGAATCGTATACCTTCTGTGGCTCTCTTGTGAAGGGGTTTGAAAGCGCATGTGACCTTACCTAAGTTTACTAATTCCGATTACGCGTTAAGATACTGGATCTGAAAATTATATTCTTAACAAAAATCTTTTTTCTGAAATCTGAACCAAAACATTTATTTGCATTCTAAAACAGACTATTTATGGCCCATCAATAAGAAGAATTACCCGATAATCTTTAACGACGTCGCAAGAAAAGAAGAACGAAAACGAAAAGCAACGAATGGAACCACTAGAGAGTGCATTATATATTAATTAGTAATTTCCCAAAAAATCGGAACATCTCAGAACTTTTTGAAACAATCGCTCTTAAATTCATCTTATTGTTTTACTTTATTTAAATCATTTGTTTTCAAAATTTTCTTCTATATATTCATTTTTTCCAGTTTATTCATTTCATTAACTTTATTTGTTTTGTTGATTTTATTCATTTTAAATATTTGATTATTTGAATATTTAATTTTAATAATTTTTTTCATTCAGCATCCTTTTTGCTCATTTTGTACATTTCAGCTTTATTTTTTATCTTTTTTATCATTAATTGCATCATTGCATTCATGCATTTAATTGCATTGACTATTTTTTCAGACATACCATATATTCATTTTCTTATAACTTTTTTATTCTGATCATCATTTTTTTATTTTAATCATTTTATTCTGTTTATTTTTTTCTTTTTATTCATTTGATCATTTTTTCATTTTGTTTTTTACATTTCTTATAAAAGAAATGTATAGAATTCGCTCAAACTTTCAAGATTTTTTCCGAGGCCCGGAGGGCCGAGTCTTATATACCAATCGACTCAGCTCGACGATTTGGGACAATGTCTGTGTGTGTGTGTGTGTGTGTCTGTGTGTGTGTATGTAACGGACAAATTCTCATTCGTGTTTCTCAGCAATGGCTGAACCGATCTTATCCAAACCAATTTTAAATGAAAGAACTAAAAAACAGTATGAACGCTATTAATTTGTTTTTGATTCTGATGTTTAGTTTCCAAGATATGAATGTTTGAATGTTCAAAAATGGCGTTTTTTATATGTTTTTAGACAGCTTTAACGAATACCTTTCGAACAAGCTATAGATTGTTGAAATCGGACTATTATCATAAGAGATATTTAACATTAAATGCGGACGAAAGATTTTTATCATTTCCCATTGCCAGAAATATGACCAAAAACATGTAATCTATTATTAACGCCAAAACGGCTTATTTTAGGTCAATAGTATCTTCGGAGAATTTAATGGAGGTAATATGCCTTTTCTTTTGGTATTGTGCTTTTGCTGATTAATCCCCCTATGAGTGAGATATTTTCACAAATTTTCTTGGAAGTGATTATATCGAAATGATGTCTTCAGCAAATTTGTAGCTCTTACTTTACTAAAGACTTTAAATATATATTTTGAATACTTTAAAAGTTATGGCTTGTTATTTGTTGATTACTCTTTGTCGCCTATTTATTGTTCAATATAGTAATAATCCATTGAAATAAGCTAAACATTATTTCGATAAAACGAATTTTGTATTTCATTTTACTATCTACAACCGCTAGAAATAATCACCGAACACTTCCAAGTTGTCTGGACGGAACTTGTTAACTTATCAGTACAAAAATGTTCATTTGTGCGAGCCTTCTGAAATCATCTGAAACATATCGGAAAATGAAAAGCGAAATAAATAATTCCGAGCAACGGCGTAGCCAAGAGAAGGTTTTGGGGTTTAACACAATACAACCCCCCCCCCCCCCCACGATCGAAAACAGTGCACTATAACTGATAAAAGCGAATGGCTGCAAAATACGATATGGAAATCGATCGCGCGACTATTTTCCACGAAAAAGCGAAAGCAGCTCAGCTGACAAACAACCGGTCGGAGGGAATACACACAACTGACTTTTATTAACAGAGCATTAACAATAATTCGTTGGTATGTCTATTTTATGGGCCATTTTTTCGCTTCCCCATTGATTTGGTTTGAGATTTCTAGCACTGATGTTGTCCTATGCTGATTTGAGCGATTCTCTGAGTCCTGCCACTATCCCATGTAGTATGTGTTATCAAAAACATCGCGAAGCATCAATTCTAAATGTTCTCAAACGATATAATATCCGAAGAGAGTGATAAGAGCTATAAGAAATGTCTCATCACACTGTTAGGTGGATTAAAAGCGTTTTTTTTTCATTCTATTCGTTTTATTGATATTATTAACCCTGCTTACCCACGTTGTTTATTAACAACAACGTTTTCAAACAGAACTTTGGGGTTAGGCAAGATTCCCAAAAACAAATAAGTCTAATTATCTGTTATTTGAGCGCTAACAACTACGAGAATCATCCGTAGAACTGAAGCTATTGCAATTGTCCTTACTGCATTCTCCTGAAGCAATGCTGCAAGAGGCATTTTCAGTTATTGGCGAAATATTATATTTTGATATATCTGGGTGGCTTAAAATATTTTCGAAAACTGATAAATGTAATCAATTTAGACTGTCATTGACTACCTTTACCGCCCAACTGTACTATTGAAAACTTTGTAGGAAATGTATACTCAGGATCAGATGGTAAAAAATTGAGCAGGTTCTAACACTGCTAGAGACGCACCTATCTTGATCAAAACAGGTTTTACGTGTTTCTTTACTCCAACACTTTTAATGAACCCTATATACGCTAGGTGAAAGAAATTATTTCATCCATATTATTTATTTTACTTGTTTTATTAATTGTATTATTTGTTTTTTCCTATTATTCATTTTATTCATTGTAATAATTTCATTTATTTTATACATCATATTACCTTTTTTGTACATATATTTTATTCAGCTTCTTGATTTTATTATTTTATTAATGCTCTTCGTTCATTTCTTTATTCTTTTCATCCAATTTGTTGGTTGTAAACGATTTAATATATTCTATTAATTTTATAACTTTTTTATAATGTCCAATTTTCATTTGAGCTGAATTGGATTTATTTATTTTATTAATTTAATTTATATTAATCTTTAAACCCATTTCATGAGTTTGATTTTTCATTTTGTTTTATTATTGTCTTTCAATTTGATTTGTTCTGTTGATTTCCTATAATTTCTTTAGTTTATTCGTGGATTTATTCGCGTCTGAAACTGTGTTCATCCCACCTTTAATTGGATGCCGACTTCGCGTTCTGAATTACTAGTGAATATTCCTGCAGTGACATGTGTAACAAATGTCTCATCTCACTGTTAGATGGATTAAATCGGTTTTTGGCAGTAAGTGCGTTAATTACATTGCAAAACAAAATTTTTAATGCATCGTTTTAATTCAGTCTATGCATAATCAAATTATCCAAAGAACATTGGTTTTCTAGTGTACAATGCGTCGCTGCTGAATCAAGAAGATTTGGTTCAAAGGTTCGTAATAGAATATGATGCAACCAAAAATCGACATATTTTAGCTAGCGACCATAGCGTGGTGGAACAACGTATTCAAAAGAAAGACATGATGACTTGTTTTTGACTGCCTATGATCTTATGATCAGTTCCATAAAGTTAGGAAATCCCTTAGAAAATGGGACAAATATGCGATCATGTGCAATATGAATCTGTTAAATACGAAATACATCCTTTACGGATTCATGCAGTTTATTGGAGCTTGAACCCCGTTAACTAACAACTGTTTAAGTTGCGAACAAACCATTGTACCTATAATATCCACTATTGCCCAATCACTAGCGCTTCATTCCCACGACTCTCAATTAAACACTTTTCCACATTCGCCCCGCGTTGTTGCCGCTTCGAGTGGGCTCTTCACTTGTCAAGAAGGCAGAACTTTATTAGGCAGCAACGGGCGAGCATGTTTACATACAAACGTCGCCTTGCCGTTTTCATCCTATCGGAATTATTAACAAGATCGTTGATCCAGTATCAACAAAGCCACTTAATTACAGTGCTAGCCATCCGAAGGCGACCGTCGGTGGGCGTTCGGGGTGGTGATCCGTTGATGGATTTCAACGAGCCGCACGTGACCGAATATGAATATCCGATCACGTGGAAAACCATTCCGTACTCCGTCCGACCAGACGAATGGAGGTATGGTACCTATACGTTATTTCATTATCCGGGTAAAATAAGCAGAGCCACAAGTCGAAAAAGTGAAACATACACCGCAGCCGTTTTTTGACGGTCATGTTATTATGTTTCTGTTGGAGGCCACGTGCCAAACGCTCTCTTCACTGCGCTAACTTGCGAAGTTCGACCTTCTTCGACTCGCGTTAAAGGTTTTTGCACCGTCGTCCCGTCCCGTTTTGAGGGGTGATGGTAAATGGTGAAAATAATAATCACTAAACATCAAAATTCAATAAGAGCCCCGTGTTGTTGTTGTATCATCATCATCGGTGCGTTCGGAAAGAGCACCACTCGAATCTGGGCAGAGTCGTAAAGAAGCGATTTTGTTTAACGAAAAAAAGTGGGTTGGTGGCTGAAGTATTTTCGATTTTGCTGTTTTTGCTTATGTGTGGCACGGGATGCAATCAGACAAAAAGTATACTCAATCTACAGTGGAACTAAACACTGTTGATCAATAGTTATGGTTTCAAACTAAGGAAAGCGTGCGTATAATTCTGTTGCGGAATTTTGATGTCTTGGTCTTACATACATCTCATCTGAAAGTTCCGAACGATTTTGAATTGATTTTCTTCGAAAATGAAATATTTTTGACATTATTTCATTATTTTAATTAGTTCTCATAAGAATCTTCAAATGCGAAACGATAGACGTGGTTAATGTAAACAGTAATCAGGTGGTAAATAGTTTCAGTAATCACAGTAAAGCTGGACAAGTGTTATGTCTGTTAGCCTGTAATAATATTGATATTTAAAGTTTTTAGCCCGTTTATTTTTAAAAAGTTACTACGGGCAACCCAATTGAATAGATAGATTAATAGACTACTAGCGAAAAATTGTTCCCGAGCCTGAGGGATAACCCTTTTGCAAATGAGTGGTTGAGACCGTATATAAATCCACCAACTAGTGTTCTAGTAAAATTCGCGGATAGAAACTTTTTTAAGGAGTTTCCTCATAGTGTTATGCATGTAAGTCTGTGATATTATGGCCAACAATTTTTTTTGCAGTAGCCATCTAGATTTGATTTTACAATGCCACCTACTACCAAAAAATTGGATCCTCCATCCAAATTGCGATTTCACCTAATTCGGGTGGCCTGTTTGAGAAATTTTGACTCTACACGGTGCATTTTCAGTAGTAAAATCACAATTTTCAAACTCGATTTTAATTTTTTTTAGAAATATCACCTTCGCTATTTTTTTCTAAACATGCCTGAAAGTATTCTCTTTGAAAAGCAAGAATTTTTTTTCGTTTGCCCCAATTTTAGATATAAATATTTTAAAAGGACCAATATTTAATTTAGTATTGCTCATAACTCCGATTCTGGAAGTGATATCTGAATTCTTCTTTTATGAAAAAAATTGTCTCAATGAGCTTTAAAAGTTGACTGAAGACACCGTTTACGAGAAATAAAAAATAAAAAACGTTTCAGCAAAAACCGGTTTTTGTTAGGAAAACCCTAAGTTGCTCAATTAAAATAGCTATAAAATGAAAACCTTTTGAGATCCAACTATGACGTCTTCGGCAAAGTTGCTTGGCATAAGTTTCTCTACAATATTGCTGAAGACTGTAATATTCTATCTCCCCACATTTAGAAAATAATTTTTGAAACACCCTAACAGTAAGAGCCAAACTCACATTTTTCCGAAATCATTTTTACATTTTTACATTTTTTGATAGTTCTAAGTAATCCACGGGTACTGCCATTTAAGGATTTAAAAAATAATTTTTAGATTTTTTGCTATTAGTAGTCAAAGTTGACCATGGAGGTAACCTCAGTACTAGCTGACGTCCAAAAGGGGCTAACCCCACATTGAGTCTTATGGAAATTCAAGTTTTCTCGTTCGTATTCCGAGGTTTTAAGAAAAAGTAGTCAATCGATTCGCAATCAGTAAATTCAGTAAACTCGATATAACACTGTTTTTAGTTGGATTGCATTGTACGTTGACGTTTCGGCCCAAACAGTCGATACTGAAGGTAAGTGCCGCTCATACACTTGCTATGTATGGCTTTTATCTAAATAATATATATTTCTTACACAAATATTATTGGGCATATTTGTTTTTGAAAACTCCAGTGAAGGTATCATGTCTCTACATTGAAAGTTCACTGAGCAATAGGAGATTAAGAGAAAAACGGTACATTGTGGTCGGAAAGTTAAAAGACGTTGAATCAATTATTATCTTTCGTTATAGAGTTATGGTGTCTTCGGAAGAGTTGCTGTATGACATTTTTATAATTTTTTTTGTTAACCATTTTTGTTAACGACCTATTGAGTTAATTTGTCAACAGATTTTTCGGCATTTAATTAGCAAGGGACTGGAAGGTGAAGTATATTTTTCAATATTTAGAGCCATAGTACTCAAGGGAGAGCAAGGTGTTGAAAGGAGAAAGTTTAGAAAAGCGTGGAAGGATCATATATGCAAGCTTAGAGCTCACCGGCGACTTAACCCTTTGTCTGCTACCGTAGGGGTCAGGGTCTTTTGGCATTAGAAATGCGAATCACCTGAGTCTACGGCATGTCCGAACAAGCGTAAAGTAACTTGTTACTTCATGCTGTCGGAACCGACCCTTGAGTACTATGGCTCTAAATATTGAAAAATATACTTCACCTTCCAGTCCCTTGCTAATTAAATGCCGAAAAAACTGTTGACAAAATGCTGTATGACACTTGGCGCTTTATTTGGTTGAATCACACTTGTTCGGAATTGAATCGCTAGAGCGGCGCTGTTATCAACTTTTTAATGAAGCTAGATAGAAATATGGTGTCTTCGAGGAAGTTGTAGGTGCTATTATTTTAAACATATCTTCTGAAGATCCAAACTTTGTAGGGCCGGTACGTTTTGAGATAGAGAAGATTTTAGTTAAAACATCTACTTACAGGTTATGTTTTCAAAAATGCGCGATATTTCAAAACCTGTAGGATCTACAAAGTTGGTGTCTTCGGAAGGTATACTTATAATTACCTGATATACAACTTTGCTGTAGACACCATCTTTCCATCTCGTTCCATTAAAAAGTTGATAACAGCGCCGCCCTTGCGACTGAATTCTGAACTAATATAAAATGATCAAATGATGCGTTAGATCTCCCACAACAACTTTGCCAGACACCATAACTCTAAAATGAAAGATAAGGAAAAGATGTGTGAATTGTGGGTTAGCCCCTTTTGGAAGTGCGAAAGTTTTTCCCATTTCCTGTAAAAATGCAAAATGTGGGTTAGCCCCTTTTGGACACCAGCCATTCAGTGGCAGATCTGTTACTCGGAGATGGCCGCCGAACCGATTTTATCAAACTTATTCGCAAATGAAAGGTACAACGTTCCCATAGACTGCTTTTGAATTTCATTTAGCTTTATTTCATTTAAGACTTTCGGCTCCGGACTTATGCGTCAACGAGTATGGTCACGCATAAAATTACCATATATGTATATTGGCATTAGCATGTTATCTAAAAGATGTAAAACTTCATAAAACATGCTTGGATTTATGGTTTCAGCTCACTGATGCCTAATCAAACCCACATTAGCCACTTTGGACAGCTTCGGCGGCTCCGGAAGTTCCGGGAAAGTGACTAAACTCCTGAGTTCAATTCATTGGAATCAGAGTTCTGGTTCCAATTCTTCCTGTGTTATGGGTTGAAGTATGCGGTCACATGCGAAATTCAACTAGAAACCGGAATAATCATTATATCTAAATGATGCAAAACTAATTGAAATGAGTTCTAAATTGCTTGAAATTGTTGGTCCTGATCAGTAAATGCAAATCAAAGCCTCTTTGACCACTAGGGCATTGCAAAAAAACTTTTTTTTTGAATTCACAAAAGCCCCCCCCCCCTCTCATATTGTGACAAATGCCAAAGTAAGCTCAGCTGCCAAATTTCACATCATTTGGACAATTCTAAACTCCCGCCCACTTCGCTTGAAATTTTTGAAATTGGTACTATGGGAAAATATGGAGGAACAATATATTAAATGCTATAACTTTTGAACTAGCAATCAGAAAATTACAATTTATACTTCTTTTTAAATGAAATAACTTTAGTATTTGAATGGAGGTATTTTTGTTCCTGGAAAAATACGGAAAAGTGGTGTACTGGGTCATTTTGGCCCCAAAATCCCTTATCTTGAAAAAAATTTCTGCTCCGTAATGCAAATCATACATATTTTGCAATTTTTCTAATGTAAAAAAATCTCAGAAATCGACCGGAACCATTTTGATCTTTGTCCGAATACGAGAAGTTGTGGTTAACGGGCCTTTTGATATTTATATTACATTTTACAACTTTCTCGTGCATATATCTCTATTATTAGTCACTCAATTTTAATAAATTGTACCTTGTTGAACGTGGAAAATCCTTAGGAATAAAAAGAAAATATATTTGTTACCGGTAAAATTCAGAAACATCAAATTATCTAACATATAGTCTCGATTTTACATTTTTATCATAAAATCGCACATATTAACTTCATTTAAAAACAAAATTCATATTTAATTCACTACTCATACTGAAAAATACGCTTAGTATCACATGAGAAAAGTGATCATTCTTGAAAAAATAAAGGAAGTTGAGGTATTAGGACATTTAATGAAAAAATGTGATTTGTAGAGTTAATGTCAACAAATTTGATGTTTCTGAATTTTACGGCTAACGAATCTATTTTTGTTGTATTCCTAAGAATTTTTCACGCTCAACAAGTTACATTTTATGAAAATTGATTGAAGAATGATAGAGATATATGCACGAAAAAAGATAAAATTTAATATGCATGACAAAAGCCCCTATAACCCCAACTTCTCGTTTTCGTACAAAAGTCAAAAGGGTTCCGTTCGATTTCTGAGATTTTTTCACATTAGAAAATCTGCAAAATATATATGGTTTGCACCACGGAGCAGAAAAATTATTAAAAACGGGGGATTTTTGAACCAAAATAACCCAATACCCCACCTTCTCGTATTTTTCTGGAAACAGGAATGTCTCCATTCAAATACTAAGGTTATTTAATTTAAAAAGAGGTAAAAATTGTAATTTTCCGATTGCTTCTTAAAAAGTTATAGCATTTAATATAATTTTCCTCCATATTTTCCCATTGTACCAATTTCAAAAATTTCAAGCGAAGTGGGCGGGAGTCTAAAATTGTCCAAATGATGTGAAATTTGGCATCTGAGCTTACTGTGACATTTGTCACAATATGAAAGGGGAGGGGGGGCTTTTGAGAATTCAAAAAAAAACTTTTTTTTGCAATGCCCTATTGACCACATTGAGACACGTTGTGAATTCCAGAAGACCCGAGGAAATGCTCAAATCCCGAAATTAGATTCAAACCTGTTTCTCATATATTTCTGACTCGATTCTCACAATCTACGTCTAAAATGAAGAGTATAGTATTCACATTGATTGATAGCAAATTTCCAATGAACGAAGTATTGGTTCCGGAGTTTGGAGTAAAAGGTTGCTATTGTTACTGGTTGCGGTCATACAGTAAAACATCATAGAAAGTAATACCTAGATGATGCAACACTTAGTAAAATGGGTGTTAAACTACTTAGATTTGCAGGCCGTTTTCGCTTTGATCACTTCGGTCACCTGGGATGGTCTAGATGCCCTGCAGAACTTGCCAATATTCTAAGTTAATTTTACATCTACTCCTCAGAAATTTTAAAATTATCAATGCAATGATTCAATTGGCTGCTATTGAATTTCATCCCGATCTTACTTTCGGTTCTGGAGTTACAGGTTGGTTAGTGCAATCACATAGAAATTTTTCATATACCTATAATGCCGTAATACTTACTTTTTGCCTCTCATATAGAAAAATTTACCATTACTCTGGAAATCGTCAGCCTAATCCAGGACAATTTATTGCACTTAATTAGGTATTCCTAAGCCAAACTAAATGTTTCGGTTTCATTAGTTCTCATCAGCTTAAAATGAGCTTCTTTTCTTGCGGGACATCACGCTTGACTAGGAGTTTGCTCAGGAACATAAATTATGACTCCGTTTTTCGGAGCTAAAATATCCCACGTCGTATTGCGCCTACGCGCCATCGCTGACTTTAGCTAATAGCGTCATAAGGATACGTTGCCGCCGCCGGTCAAAGTCACATCAACGTCGCCGATAACGGTGCACTTACCGCTTGTAGTTTCTTTGATTCTTTCTTCAGATTGTGAACATTACGTAAAATTGCGTTTCAAAAATGACGGAATCCCTTCACACGCTAAATTCAAACAAATATGACAGTTTCCTGGAACAGGTGATTATATTATTTATCCATTAATTGCTTTTTGTTAAAATAAACTATCTCTTCCATCGATTCACCAATTTTATGTCCTGTAGACGTAGTACTAATTTTAATTATATTCTCCAATCATTGAAGATGAACAATGCTTCCAAACTTTGAGTATAGATAGAAAAAGGGCAATTCCGTCAAATTACTGTTGAAATTAAGTTTTTGTTACGCATGAATAATAGAGCAAATTGTTTTCCTTCATTATCGTCATAACTCCCGTCTGACATCAACAATTCCCCTTCCCTCCCATTGCTGTACACCAATTCAGTTTGCACTGCAGTTGCTTTATAAGAGTTACCGTCATGAATTTCATAAACCACCCCTTTCCACCCACATTGATCTTACAGCATGCAGTTCCAGTTCAAGATGCACTTGTCCCGTACTCTACAAGGGCGATAAAGCAAACGCGTCAAGTGCTCACAGCATGCCCGTCGAAACACATTGTGACAGGCGGCAGTGACGCTAACGATTTGCACTCCTTTTTTTCTCTTTCGATTTTTTTTTATATTATTCATTAGGTGCAGAAGGGAGCCACGGTTTCCAACAGGAACGACTTAGTTAGATAATTTTGAATTTCACTCTAATCATGATCTTTAAAAGACCATGGCAAAAAATAACAACAAATTGATGAGAATGCTTGCCGGTACGGTCTCCCTAATCCCGAATAGACATCACGAATGGGTATGTAGCAACATAGACAACCGTCACTCTTTTGATGTTGGCGCGACTGAAAAATTGGAATTTAATCGAGTTGTTTCGCCACATGCGGTATCCATACCGATGTTCAGTGTGCGGTTCGTCTTGCATATCCGATCGTCATCAGAGAAAGGATTTGGGAGGGTACCTATTCATCACAGTTGCAAACGATACATTTCCATTCGAAATCACCCCTTTTGTCGAAGCGGTTTAATTTTTGGTTTTAAAATAAGACCTAATTAAAATGCGAACATTTGTTTTCCGGTATGTTCCATATAATGCGATACAAACTTATCCTTTTTTGGCTCAATCCATTTGCTTATCGCTCCAAGTCTTACAGAACACCGGTCATTGTACAAACGACATGCAGAATATCGCTAATCTATAATTTAGGTTTAACCGAACGATTACCGATGCATTGTGTTTGTCAGTCATCGTCAGTTTCATCCGGTAACCACATTTCCATCCAGCTTGCAGAATTCTAGGAACTCTTAGCAGAAGCATTTGCGTCCACCCTTCCGGCAGCATAATTACCATAATGTGCACAATTTTTCAATTGTGCGCTGCATTTCCTCGCGACCTCAAGTCGTGACTTTGATAATGACCAGTCTCATTGATCTCGTCCACCAAAGGATGCACCGTTTATTAGTGCCGTACGGTTCGGTTCGATGAAGAAAGACAATACATGTAGGCCGTACATCTACCGATCCGTACGCACAAGAAGCAAATGCACACAAATTAATGTGCCATAACCGCATTTGTCTTCCCCCGGCAGGGATGATCCGAAACTTCCGAGCGAGAGCGGGTTGTTCGTCGTAAGTACACCCTTGGCAACGCTTCTAATTAAAAGCGCCTAGTAGGACTCAGTGGTCTGCCCTCCCCATCAGTCGTCAGCTTCGGCTTTCTGCTCTGGGATTGGTGGACGTTCAGCCACGGAAGGTGCCTTCTTGTGTCATCATCAGTGCGCTGCGTTGGCTGGTTGGTTCGTGCAGTGGCCCCGTGGTACACTACAATTTGCGGAGCGCGATTCGCCTCCAACCAGCACGAGTTTGCGTGCGCGAACGGGAGAAAATTATGGCATCACTTGCCCGCTCGCTCGCCAAGCTCCTCCATTGCACTGGTCCCCCCCACCATGTGAATGCAACCTAGGGGCTCGAGCGGCTCAAGGGGCAATTATCGGACATAACATCGAATGTTACCGATCCGTTCTTCGACGTGAAGGAGGGGTTCTGGAAAATCCAACTCTTCGGTTGTTATTGCGCTTATCACTTGCGGGTGGGGGGGGTGCCTGTTTTCAGAGGGTGGTAGAGGGCTATGGTTGATGCTTCTTGCGCGGAAACGACCCTTTCGGTACATTTAAAAGAAACAAATTAGTTCACTGCTGGGGAGAATATTTCTTCAAGTTTTGAAGTTCAGCTGCAGGACATCTGTCAATAGGTACAATTCAAACATTGTAATTATTTTGCCTTACTGCTCGGCAGCGGTCTAGGCCGACATTTACTCGCTGGGGTGTGTTTCATGTCAATTATACCAGTTACCCTACAAAATCGTCTAAGAACAATGTTTCAATTTTAAATACTTAATTTACACTTTGTTATTCTCCTGTGTGATTATTAATGTTCATTTTCTTCATCACTAACAAATTCATATTAAGAGAGGTTTTCTACTTTCGAGTTCAAATTTTGAGGGTATTTTTTACAATGGATTACGAAAAACTATACAAAATGTAAGGATGCGATTTTTAGTAGGTTCATGTACAATTTTTGGATTTTTTTTTCATTTCAAGTGTGGCTATTTCCGAAATTTTTATGTTTATTGCGTTATAGACCGGAAGTCGCAAAAAACCGACTCTGTGCCAAAACTCCTTATATACTGATTCATTAAATATATAAGAGCTGTTCATTTAATAAAGTGGATTCAGTTTTTCTAATGGCAAAGATATTATTTTTAAAGCCAAATCACTGTTTTATGTTTCAAATTACAATATTTTTAGACGAATATGTTCAAGGTAAGTTTTTCTTTTCTTACTGAAAAACACGAACATTTTCTTGATGTCATAGCTTTTCGAGCAGCTCTAGAACTTTTTTTCAGTCTTCAATGCATTGGGTTTCACGCTTATCCTTTTCCAATTGAAATTGGCACTACCAAGCTCACGTTAACGTACCGGGTCAAATAAACAAACCAAATTAAAGAAAACACCATCTAATTATCACGTTTAATGGGACGCAGTTCGACTTAGTATGGTTGATTATGTCATACTTCGAAATGTTGGCTGTTGAGCAGTACCAAAGTTGCTGACGTATATTGAGCAGATGCTAGATCTGACTAAAATAAGGAGCATGATTGCTTTCGATACACGGGTAAAAGCCGTTTTCGGTTCGCATTCGATCTTCGACGATCATTTAATGCCACATGTGAAGTTCGCTTGCCAAACCAACATTTTATTCCGAATTTTTCAATCCTGATTTTTCTCATGGTACCTATCTGGACTTTCTTTCGATTCCCGGACAATCCGAAAAGGATCAACACGCATCAACGGTTTAATAAAAAAGAGCGGAAATTTGCAGTCTAGCAAAGTCCACACAATTAAATCCAATTCTTTCTACCATTTATTCAAAATTGAATTATCACACAGCAGAACCGCAAGAGGTTTGCTACATCTAGACGTTTAAATGATCAAAGACGATGTACTTATGATCAGATAACGACGGTTCGAGATCGTTGGGTACGAGCCAGTTTACCAGCTCATGCGTAATACCGTCAGAGCAGAGAGTTACATCTAAC
Source organism: Topomyia yanbarensis (assembly GCF_030247195.1). Lineage (NCBI taxonomy): Eukaryota > Metazoa > Arthropoda > Insecta > Diptera > Culicidae > Topomyia > Topomyia yanbarensis. The sequence continues at coordinate 46,788,167 of NC_080672.1, read as the reverse complement.
ACCGCTTCTCGGACCGATCGTGCAAATTTTGGGTGATTTCTTACATTCAGGATATGCAATAAATGCAAATTTGAGCTGCTTAAATAGTTCAGCTACTCTAACCATACTCGAACAAAGCACTACACATTTCGTCATCAACTTATACTCACCTAAAGCGAAACCCAAAATGGGTATTAGGGACATTTGATTCGAATAAACTTCTACTTTGTCAGAGATTTGCTTAACACAGCACTCCGTGCGCTATTGGCATATTAAGTCGGATATCGCGGACGCATAGCTCTTCCAATTAATATTTCATGTTAAGTGATACAAAACATTTATTGTATGCGACGGCCCTGAGTTAGCAATAGTAATTATGATTGGCTGATGGTCGATATTCAGTGCAGGGAGGAATCCCGCAATATCGCAAATGCAAAGGACTTTACCTTTAATTCTAATTTAACAAGCCACAACTTCAATACCTGATGCCGAGAGAAGGACGATTCGATTGAAAGAATAGCCTGTTTTGATCCCCAAAAGTAATCATCCGTATAAGTCCGCTCGATCCAAGTGATTTATAATGAAATCGCGAAGGTTTGGGGTCTATGTCTGAGGTAAACCATGTTTCGCATAATGTAAATGCAACGCATTTCAGATTATTTATAAAAAATTTAAAAGAATCGATTGTTGGGATAATGCTTCTGCAATTCCACTGTGCAGCAGTGATCAAAACCGTTCTCTCGTTCGATGAACTAGCCATCGTAGGATACAATCGCTTAAAGGAGGGCCATTTTGCAGTCAAAGGCATCAAAAATGTTTTAGTGCGAGAAAACTTAGCAGGATGCTTTTAACAGGGTCAGAAATATTTTCCCTGGCTACGATATAGGAACCTTCGGAGTTTTTAATGTCACAGGAAATGCGGGGAACTCCGTTTCTGAGTTCAAGTTTCTGAGACCAGGAGCAACTTGATCCGGTTTTGCACCAGTACTACCTCGAACAGTTTTTTTTAGAGGACCAACCAAGCTTAGGGGAGGAAATATGCCTCCAGTTGAAGTGAATCAAAAAGTCGATTTTGAGGAATTACGTAACAGAGCCTAAATTGCACATCTTTATTATTAATTTCTACCATGTAAATATTTTCAAAATCACCATCTTTAGGGGGTATTTATTTTTTATTATATCAATTATAACGAGCTATAGAGGGATTCCATGAGAAACCGGCCGACCGCAAAATATGACCATCGTCGATTCGAACGAAACTTTGCAGGTGTGTTCGCTGTATGAATCTCCATGATATTCTCTGGCAATTGGAATATTTTGATACAATAGTAATTTTTCTAAAAGGCGTAAACGTTTCTACATGTATGAATTTCAATTTTTTTTGTTCGATTACTGTATTTTATACAGCAAAACTATCTGAGAACAAGTTACAGGGAATGAATACTTCTGTCCGAAAAAATATACACTGAAAAAAATGTTGTGTTATTTTTCAAAAAAACAAAAATTTATGATAAAAATTTTAATTGCGAAAAAACCCATTTTTTAAAATTTTTTATATTTTGTTACCAAAAACCTAAAGAGAAAACAAATATTTTGATTGTGATTGCATGATGGAGAAAAAATCGGTAAAAAAGTTTTTCTAACAATAACTTCGTACATGTTTTTAAATTCCATGCTAATTGACATACAAAATTGTAATTTTATTACATTTAAAATCAAAATGCATTTAACAAAAATCTTCCAAAATGCGATAGTTTTCGAGATATTTGAAATTTTGCTACTTCAAAAACAATTCGTGTAATTATGCTCTTTTTAAAAGTTATTCGCGTTACCCCATCAAAAAATGTTAAAAATTTAATGTTTATCGTTTTAAAGACGTAAAAGCAACCTTTTTAGTGTATTTGGATCCTGGAGAAGCTTTCAATGAAAAAGTTTTCCTAACATCAACTTTTGACATTTTTTTATAATTCTTACTATTTGCAGTCAAAAATACAATTTTCTTTTTGAATATGATTCTAAACGCCATTTTAAATCGAATCGCTCTTAACAAAAAAATTTCTAAAATGTAGTAGTTCTCGAGATATTTTAACTTTTGTTTTAACAACACAATTATTTTGTTTTATAAAAAAATGTCAAAAGTTGTTGTTAGGAAAACTTTTTTATTGAAAGCTTCTCCAGGATCCAAATACACTAAAAAAGTTGCTTTTACGTCTTTAAAACGATAAACATTAAATTTTTGACATTTTTTGATGGGGTAACGCGAATAACTTTTAAAAAGAGCATAAATACACGAATTAATTGTTTTTAAAGGAGCAAAATTTCAAATATCTCGAAAACCATCGCATGTTGGAAGATTTTTGTTAAATGCATTTTGATTTTAAATGGTGCCCTTGAATTATATTCTGTAATAGAATTACAATTTTGTATGTCTATTAGTATGAAATTTAAAAACATGTACGAAATTATTGTTAGGAAAACTTTTTTACCGATTTTTTCTCCATCATGTAATCACATTCAAAATGTTTCTTTTCTCTTTAGGTTTTTGGTAACAAAATATAAAAAATTTAAAAATGGGTTTTTTCGCAATTTAAATTTTTATCATAATTTTTTGTTTTTTTGAAAAATGACACATTTTTTTCAGTGTATATTTTTTTCAGACAGAAGTATTCATTCCCTGTAACTCGTTCTCAGATAGTTTTGCTGTATAAAATACAGTAATCGAACAAAAAAATTGAAATTCATACACGTAGAAACGTTTACGCCCTTTTGAAAAATTGCTCTAGGGTCAAAATAATCTTATTACCTGTGGAAAATATTTTGTCTTGCATGACGGTGAAACGTGTAAAGTTTCATTGGAATCTAAGATGGTCGGTCACGATTTTAAAGATTTTCGGACGGATCTTCGTGGAATTCCATCAACCTTTAAAAGTGAATAGAGCAATCACTTGTGGTATTCGATAAAATTGTCCAATCCAATTATCTTCATGTACATTGTTCGGGGTTGTTGTATTCGGCATGCCACCTTACCTGAGCTGCGATACCTAGTCACGTGATGAGGCTGCCATTACGAGTTTAGCTGAAGATGTACCACATTTCTTCTTCAGTCGCCAATTCAGGGACAAACGCTGTTTCGAACCGCTCCTAACATATATAAAAGACGACCTTCGAATTTTCCCCTCCCTGCCAGTATACGACCGAACATTTCACGAAACACTTAGAAGAATATACGACTTTTAAAAATATAGAGTGAATGTTATTAACACACGATAAGAACACATTACTAAGCCTAATCTGTACAGTCACCGACCACGGGAAACGAAAGCAGCTAACGAATAACGAAGTGCCACGTACCCTGCCCATTAAAGCATTAGAGTCCCATAAGGATTTTTGTCGAAAATGAGTTATCTGTTGGATTGTATTCTGTATCACCACTGTATCACAATGCACAAATCAAATTACCAGGTTTGTTAAAACAAAATATCGAAAAAGTATCAAAATATGGTTGTCCCATCCCACAATGGATTTTTTCGTCAAAAACGTACGAAGAAATATTTACGCGAAAACAGTAAAGCGTACAGCAATAATGTCTTCTAGGATGTTTTATGACGATCCAGGACCTTCATTTTGATGATATAGTTAAAGTGATTAATCCCCATTTAAGTGCGATATTTGCTACAATTTTTTTCAAAGCGTGAAAAACAAGATGAAGAATTCAGAAATGTTAAACAACTTGTTTTGCGAACATCTTTACTGAAGACCAAAAATCTCTATTAATAGTATACCTGAAGTTATTGACCGTTGTTTGTGAATGACCCCTTAGAAGCGTTTTTTCACATAACTTCTTAAATATCCTAGATAAATCTTCAGTACCTCCCAGAAAGTTATTTGTGTTAACAGGATACATATCTGTCCAGAAAAGATTATCAGTCTATCTCTAACGACTTGGAAGTTATTGGGTAGTTTTTGGTACAATTAGCAAAAGTTTTAAAAGTAATAACTCTTGAACGGGCAAAAACGGGCAGCCACCTCTAGTTATAATTAAAAACACTACTCAATAGAGTTCACTTATCTTTTGTTGTCTCCAATAGAGTTAGATATGTTGTGAAAAACCTATTGTTTTTCTAAAGATGTCCAATATCTTCCAAAATACTCGAGATAATAAAAATTATGCGATAATAAAAATTTAATTTTTACATATTGTAATGTACTTTTACGATCGATTTAATGATTAATTATTTGATTTAATGATAACGATTAAACGATAGGCAAAGATATTGATGCCAATTTCCATCATACTAAGGAGGGCGCCTCACTGATTCATTAATTACTCGGCCTACAAACAATGGAATGCGTACAAATTGGCATCAACAGCTTTGCTTCGTTGTTAAGTACCAAGATAATAACATACATGCGCTGAAAACAGTGAAATTCTCGTGTTTGTTGTAATATAGAAAATTGCTCATTTTAATAATTCAAACTATTTTAAGGAACATACCAAACTTGTCAGAATGTTTAAAAAGATATATTAATATATTGGGTTTAAAGGGATCACCCACAAACAACCAGTAATAATGTTGAAGATATCAAATATTGAAGATTCTTGTCTTCAGCAAAGTTGCTGGTTTTCAATATGGGAATATTATGCTTTAATGGGCAGTATCAGGCTTCCTATGTAATGTAATGATCTTCAATTCCGAATTGATACAGAATTTACTCGAGTTTGTCAGTTAATGAAACGAAATAAACCATTAACATTGTAAGCATCCCTCTCGTCCAAGTACTGGCCCATATTGTTCACACAAACGATGTGAAAACTAACGCCACTTAACGCTATTCACGCGTTTTTACCCCATTCACGATTCTCCACTGGCACCAAGAATTCCCACGAGCAGTTTTCGTTGAAGATTCACCCGGCCGGCACTCCGGCTTTACCCGTGGGAGGTTTCTGTGCCTGTTGCGAAATCATGGCGCGAAAAAAAAAAAAACGTCAGCAATTCTCCCACCACTGGCCGGTGAATTTCTTGCATAATAATTCCCGCTAAACTCCAAGTACACCCTGTTTGAGCTGCCGACTGCCTACACTACACCGACGAGCGATCGCCTTCAGCTATTTACGAAACAAACAAAAAAAGCCTGCATAGGTACATCATTTCGATTGGTCGATCACTGTGCGATTTATGCACTACTGCGCTTTAGCATTTATAACCTCAACCTCAACTCAAGGGTTCCCGAATGTGCATGCATGTGTGTGTGTTTGTGTCTCGGTGCCTATATGGGAATTGGCAAGGTCTGTTCCCACGCACCGACCGTCACGTTCGAAATTCCAGTAGCTTATTACATGTTATTATCAAAGCATCAGTCGCTCGAAGAGTCTTTTTTTAACAAATCCACAAAATTCGAAGACAATTATCTTGCCAGAGTTCTGTTCGATGATGCTCTGCTGAAGGGGGTGGCGAGCATAATTTTCTAAGCCACATAAAAACGAAGGCGCACGAGAAGACCAATTTTCCTTTTCGTTTCACCTTCTGCTAGTCGAGAAGGATGCCCAGGAAAGAAGTAGCCAAGAAGGAAGAAACTTAAAAATTTCACGAATCTAGAATTCTGGACATCAACGAACGATTCTTTCCCACCGGCGGCGACGACGACGCGACGGAGGATAGCATTTGGGTTTTTTTGCCTGTGGGTTTTCTCTGCGGTGTATCCCAATAAGGCCAAGTACCTTGGTTTCGGTCGACCGATACTAAGAAGCATACACCTACAATTTGGCCGCTAACCAGCAATAGCGCGTCGTCGTAAAGCGGGGCAGCTTCTCGATGCTTTTTGCTCCGATTTCTAACCGACTGATTTTTTCATTTTAACGTGACTGTTGGGGGAGGTGCACTGTGCCGCTGAAATTACTGCATATCACGTGAGACATTTTCAGACATATCAACTGGACAGTGGAGTGTTTGTACGATTTGCGTGGATGTAACGTCCATGAATAATATAATCAAAATTTTTAAATCAAGAACCGTGTCATAAAAAATAACGGTTCACTAACTAGTGATACATAAATGGTTTAATCCACCTAACAGTAAAATGAGTGTTTGCGAGAATGTTTTTCCTGAGATTCTTATTACTTCGTCGCTGTTGTGCTATCTTATGACAAACGCCATTTTGGGAAAACTGAGTTATATATGGGTCATTCCACGCGAAGTGATCAACAAAAGATGCAAACTTGAAATCGACCTTCACGGATTTGAACAAAATTTGGAGGAATTGTTCATCTAGGGCCAATATATAAAAACCCAAATTTTTGTGTCAATTGAACCACCCCTCGGGTCATGGGAGCACCCCCCGTTTTGGCAAATTGCCAAAACCCTTGATTTTCTTTTGATCATATCTCCCGTTCTATTTACTCCAGAATCAAACCACAAGATGGCTTTTGAAGAAAATTGTTCAAGAAGTCTATAAAAAATATTATTTTTTGCCGACAGTGTTGCCAACTATGCAATTTTTTCAGTTAAATATTAAAAGTTAATTTTTCTCAAAATACGTATATTTTAATTTTGAAAATTTTAATGCCATCGCGTTCCTCAGACATTTTTACATAAAAAACACTTATCGTCCCAATATAATATGAGCGCATCCTGAGATATACCGTTTTGAAGGGAAAAACTCCGATTTTCTCATATAAAAATTCATTTTTATTGGCCAAAATTGTAAAAATCTTCAAACTGTCATAAAAATCGACCCTGATCTGCTAGAAGCAAACCAAATACGTAGTTTTTCATCATTTCTCGTCTACTTCACGAAAAATTATGTTTGAACTTAGAATACTCAAGTTGGTTTTTTAGTGTTGTGCGCTTGCGGTTTTATATGGGAAATTACGGTTTTTTCTCTTCAAAACGGTGTATCTCAGGATGCGCTCATATTATATTGGGATGATAAGTGTTTTTTATGTAAAAATGTTTGAGGAACGCGATGGCATTAAAATTTTCAAAATTAAAATATACGTATTTTGAGAAAAAATGGCTTTTAATATTTAACTGAAAAAATTGCATAGTTGGCAACACTGTCGGCAAAAAATAATATTTTTTATAGACTCCTTGAACAATTTTCTTCAAAAGCCATCTTGTGGTTTGATTCTAGAGTAAATAGAACTGGAGATATGATCAAAAGAAAATCAAGGGTTTTGGTAATTTGCCAAAACGGGGGGTGCTCTCATGACCCGAGGGGTGGTTCAATTGTCACAAAAATTTGGGTTTTTATATATTGGCCCTAGATGAACAATTCCTCTAAATTTTATTCAAATCCGTGGAGGTCGATTACACGTGCCTTGATCACTTCGCATGGAATGACCCATATGCCACATTACTTGCCCAAAAAAATCTCTACAAAGTGGCATTTACAGAATTTTGACATTCTGCTTTATAACTGAGATTTAGCGATAAACGGGTTAAAAAATTGTGATTTTTTGCTTCAAATGACTGTACCTGGGGATTAGCTCAAATTATCTTGATGTATAAGATGTTTTTATATGTAAAACTATCTGAGAAACACAATGGCATCATCATTATGCACGAATTGTGAGAAAAATGCAGTTTAAGTTTTAAACTGGAAATATAGCATATTTGGCAACACTGTAACCAAAAATAACTCTAGATTCCCTGACTCATTTCCTTCAAAATATTCACCGATTGTTTATAGGCCAAATGAAGCCAAAGATATGAATTGATGATTTTTTTCTATGAAAATTTTCAATGCCCGATTATGACACGCCATACAAATTTTGTCATCAATACATATGACACGTGTGAGTGGGACTTTTGTTTACTTTTATAGTAAAAACTCGCAATATAGTCAACTGATCTTCGTAATATTTGAGGGATTAATACAGAATAGATAGAAGCATCAATTGTCTTTGAATTGTTTGTATCATTTCTAAGTTTCAAGATATTCAATCTCAAACTTTAAAAATCGTTTTTTTCAAAATGTGCAAAATGGCGTTTGTCATAAAATAGCCCAATAGCGACGACTTGTGGTGTTATGATGTTAACGTGGTAAGCATTTTCAACCTTTTTAGATAAGAAAAATCTATTTCATACTTTGAACTACACAGATTTGCATAGTTTGGGAACCAGAGAGTTGTACCATAAATTTATGATACCCGTCTTGATGTCCGCATTGTGTCGTCAAGTAGATATATTATTAGATAAATTACTCAGAAATTTTCCGCTTTTTCTAAGATGACTTTATTTACGACATTTGGCTTTTTCGAATAAAACACCAGAAAGAAGTCCGCCAGAATGGTGTATTTTATATTTTTCGGTCTACTTCGCATAAGAAATAATCATGAAGCATGCCCGGTGCACAGTGGTTTTTTTCGCCAAAAACGTGCGAAAAATTATACACGCGAAAACGGTAAAGCAATGATGTCTTCGGGGATGTTTTATGACAATCCAAGACCTTTATTTTAATGCTAAAGTTATAGTGATTAATCCCCCTTAAAGTGAGACAGTGAAAGTGAATGTATTTTTTTCGAAGTATGAAAAGCAAGATGAAGTCCTCAAAAATAAAAAACACATTGCGAACATCTTTACTGAAGACCAAAAATCTATTATTCAAAAGGACATATCTACAATGAGTTGTTTACATTCTCTTCTGTTAAAAATTCGGTTGCGTTAACATTTTTCTCTCAACTCTTTTCATAATATGCTAGTCAAAACCACCGTCCTTCGATCTGTACTGTAAAATAAGTGAAAAGTGCTTTAGTGACGCGTAAAAATCGAAAAAGAAAGTAAACAAAGAGAGTCACTCATTGTAGATATGTCGTTTTGAATAAACACTCTAGAAATCTCTATTTATAGTTCACGTGAATGACCCCTGAAAAAACATTTTTTCAACATAACTTCTCAAACATCATAGTATGTTCGAAAAAGTAGTTCTTATTATCAAGATACATATCTTTCCAGAAGAGATCATCGGTCTATCTCTTGCGACTTAGAAGTTATTGGGTAATTTTTGGTAAAATTAGTAGAAGTTTTGAAAGTAATAACTTTTGAACGGGAAAAACTGACAGTCAGCTCTAGTTGCAATCAGAAATGCTACATAAATACTATACAACTCAATAGAGTTTTCTTATCTCTCGTTGTCTCCAGCAGAGTTATAGATGATTTGAGAAAATCATTGCTTTTCAAAAAAAGTCCAATATCTCCTAAAATAATCTAGATAAAAAATAACTTCGTAAAGTATACGAAACCCGTAGGAAAGATAAATGAAAAGATATTTAAAAAAATATTTTTGGGACCCATCCAAATATAACGGGCTATAACCTCTCAAGCATTTAAAGAAAAGACTTCGTGGATTCAGCAAAAATATTCGCGACGGTAATCTCCAAAATTTTTTTAAAGACGTTGGGTCATTTCTTTTAGCAAACAAAAAAATCACTTATAGGAGGATTAATCACGAAAATTATAGCAGCTAATGACAAATCATACTATTTTCGATGAGTTGTCCGAAAACACTAATGACGTCAACTCAGCCGTTTCCACGTTAACAACGAATAACCATTTGAAACACTTTATTTTTCAAAAATTACCAAATTACTTTGAAAATACACGAGATAAGCCATTGTTGTAAGATAGGAAGTTGTTCATTTTGATAGATCAAACCCTTTTACGGAACATACCGAACTGGCTAGAAAGATATTTAAAATGTTATATTAATGAATTGGCTTCAAAGGTATCATCCACAAACAACCAACAATAATGTTGAAGATGTTAGAGATAAAGACTTTGTGTCTTCAGCAAAGTTGTTGGAAAAAGGTCTACAACTTTGCTGAAGATTGAAATATATGCACTCGCAAGAAAGTTGGTAAATATATCTTGCTTTTAGGGGGGCTTGTAATGCACACAAATTCCTCCGAAGACGTAATTGACCCAAATTTTATGAATTAGTCGTAATCATTAGATCGCACGATTTTGGCAAAAAACACTGTGCAGTGGTTTAAAACATTGTTTTAAGGTACTCAATACCTTGGAGTCAAAACTGTTTATGTTATCGATTTTACATGTTCTATAATGTTTGTGTGTGTAAAAAACGCCGTATTTTGGCAAAATTATTCTTTTAAAAAATGGCCATAGTATGCTATAAAAAATTTATCTTTTGAACCAAAAGAGATAGTACTTGGCCGTCTTCGACAAAGTTGCAAAGGAGAATATTTCTGTCGAAGACGGTCAAACGCTGTCTTTTGGTTCAAAAATTAAATTTAAAGATGGCACTTTTTACGCACAGAAACATTATAGAATATGTTGATCCTTTGAGCACCCAAACCACAATGACCAACCTGATTCCACTAATTCGAAAAAATTCTCAACAAAGTCTTACATATTAAATACAACTGTTTACAGTCTTCACTGACTGAAGTATGCTTAAAACAGCCAACCCCGTGCTTCAGCAGATTCGCGCAAACCAAACTCGTCTCGGTGACCACGCCGTCGATATCAACTTCTTTTGTAGGTACATACACGCGGTACGCCTTCGAAAAAGAGTCGTCGCTAGTAATGTCAGTTGTTTGTTTCAGACAGGTTACCAAGAAGGGCTTATTAGGGCGAATCTTTGATATCTTAGTCAACTACAAAGGGGCCCAAATGAGACCATAGATATAATTTCTAGAGCCGAGGAATCGATTTTATTTCAACATCCGTTTGAGTGTGAGGGAAATTTTAGCTATCAAAAAAAGGAATATTTAAACGGCCCTACAGAACAGATACAGAAATGAAGGAATCAGAAATAGAAATTAAAAAGGGCGGAGTTCAAAGTAATTGAGCTGAATTGGATAAGAAACCGGTTAGACCTTCTATCGTTGCATGTGGCTTCAGAAAACAAGTTTTATTTGAATTGCACAACTTCAGTGCACGTGTATTCAATTTTATTTTACGTGAATTATCGCTTGGTTGCCATGGTTTGATGGGTTAGAGGGTCAGGCGCGCTGATCCCATTAGTCACTCATCTGGAAGGATTTTGTGTGATCGGAAGAATCGTATTACCTCACCCAGTACACTAAGAATCGACTGCAAAATCAGTTGAAGCAGAAGGTCGAGTTCCAGTTTTCTGCGAGGGATTCGTTCTGTACTATTAAACTGTTAATTCACAAAACCCTGATATTTTGAACAATCGTGTAATAAACCTTAAAAACGTGTAATAGAAAAAAAATCATTAACGTTGCAACCAGCAGCAGCATTTTAGTCGCTTTCTATGGATACCATTTAACGATCCAGCAAACAGACATCATCTGGCAATGACGGAGAACGACTAAACTGTTGCGACTGGTTTAATCTATAAGTCAATAAGTTGGAATTAACGTTTCGATTCCATGTCTCCCGTCTGTGATGATCTTTCGTTCTATTTTTATGTGTTACTAGCTAATACTCATCGCGCGTTGCTGCGACTTCCAACGAAATAGGAATTGACACCTAAGAGTTGAATGATATATCTTAAGGTCTAAGATCTTTGAAATAAAAAAAATACTTTTCGCCATACCTATATATTTTTTATGAAAATCATTCAATATATTCGAGGCATTGCGAGAATACTATTGATTAATTTTCATGAAGATTTGGCCAAAGGTTTGCAAAAAACTGCTTTTTTCGTTTTTAAAGATGGCCGATTTTTAAGTCTGTTAGTTGAACTTTAAGCAATTTAATTCTATTCTTTTCCTGTAGTGTAAATTTGTAATACCACTTCTTCAAGTTGGAAATAAAACGCAATGATGGTAAACATAAATGAAAAAACCTGTTTTAATCCACCTAGCGGTGCAATTGTGCCTTTCTCATTTCTCTAAACTATGGCACGGAGGCTTTTTATGTTCAACATAATTGTGGAAATGTCCATTACATTCTTAGTACACTTTGCACTTATACACAATGGCATGCCAGCCACGAACTTGATGAGCTACGTGTCGACGGTGAAACACTTGAAACAAAAAAATATCATACTCTATTAGCCTAATCAGCATTAGATCAATGTTATCTGCTTGCTAACTCATTTTGTCATGCGGGGGTGCGTATGTGAGGAGGGCGAAAGTCCCATGAACGAACGACTCCCCAGCTTAAATTGGTATGCTTTGTGATATAGTGGTGGTTTAAAGATGATGGGGTTGAAAGGGAGGAGGTATGAGGGCTGGATGGGGTGGTGGTCTGAGGGGTGATTTAAGGAAATTTTTAAAGGAAGGGAGTGAACAGTAGAGAGGGGGTGTAACCCCTCTCCGTAAACCATCAACTACGCCCCTGTTAAAATCCAGAAACCTTATGCGAGTCGAAAAAAAATTAGGTTGGCGTTTTTCAGAGTGATTGCATAACCTTTCTATATGAGAAAGGCAAAAATGTGCCAAAATCCAAAAAAGTGAATCGTCGTCAAATTTTTTTTCGAGTTTGCATCAAATCTCGACGTTTCATGCACCTTGAACACATTTAGCATCAAAAATAAAAAATTCTATTTTTAATTTTTCCTATAGTTTATATGAGAAATTTCTGTGTGGCCGCACTTTGAAACCCGTAATTCCGGAACCAGAATTCCGATCGATCCAAAATTCAATAGAACCCAAGGGGAGGTTGCACCTTTCATTTGAGACTAAGTTTGGGCAAATCGGTCCAGCCATCTCTTAGAAAAATGAGTGACATTATTTGACACATACGCACATACATACACACACACACATACATACACACATACACACACATACAGACTTTTTCCGATCTCGACGAACTGAGTCGAATGGGATATGACACTCGGCCCTGTGGGCCGGGATTAGGTTGACGTTTTTCAGAGTGATTGCACAACCTTTCGATATGAGAAAGGTAAAAAATCAAAACATGGATTACTTGATGTTTTATTTTAGTTTTGATGTTTATTATAGAAGTTGTCTTAAAACTTCAGGTGGTTACCTAAATGTAGATATGACGCAGTTTCGCAAGACGCACTAGTGGATTGAGGGTATTATGTTCAGAAACTCCATCGTAATTGTCTGTGAGCATCAACGCTACTACTGAAGGTAAATACTTATGTCGTTTTTCATTGAAATACACCGGGGTAGTAAATTACACTGCTTTTGCACGTTCTAATAGAAATTGGAATGAAACACGTCTGGTGGCCTGCTTTGCTGTTAGAAAATGCAACACCAGGGCAATCCACTGCCCCTGGGGTTTTCAATGAAAAACCTTTTTAGAAATATTGACAGTAGTAATACTCGTGTAACGTACACTAATGGTCTGTACTAATATTCACTTTCTTCGCATTAGTGACCTAATTAAAGCCATCCACTCTTGCGGATTGCATAGTTTTTTTTTTATTTCAGCAAGAGCGCGGATCAAGAACCCCACCAAAGCGCATCCCATGATTCGACCTGAATTTCGAGAATTGCAGCTCTCTTCGGCTCGGCCGCCTGTAATATCAAATTATACGTCTTATGATATGTTAGTTTTTGCCAATGTCTGTTCTCGCTGTTTAACGACACACCCCCTCTCGACCTTCGGAAGACTACACAGAGCTGCAGAGCAGAAGGAATCGGACAAAACCGTCCAATTCTTCTGCAGCCGAAGAGGGGTAACGTACCAGGAAAGTCTTCCTGCAGTCCGCATTTATTTATTATAAAACTTTACTGCACCATACAATTTCGGGCCCCGGCTCCGTGATTGGTATCAATAAAATGATTAATTTAATTTAGTTTTCTCAAGAAGTCTATCATTTCATTGACGTTTGATTGTCGATTTAGCTGTAGCTTTGTTTCAGAGGATGCTCGTTTATTGCCGACCGACCGACCGTGGTGGTGGTGCTATCATCATCATCGGCCCTGCCGAACAGTATCATCATCAACCGGACGATTAGCAAGGAATCCGAATTTGTTGGATGCACTCTTCCTACGATCGATGCAAACGGTCAGTAGGAAAGTGGCAATTTGTGAGATATTTGATTTAATTTGTTGTTATCGAGTGCGTCCGTAGACGAACTCGGCCAGCAAAAGAAAAAGTAGCCAATTCGTTTTTGGTTTTCGGAACTCATAAATATAAAACACCATGATTGAGATGGCTTTCGGGAGAAAATACTTTCTCGATTCTTCGACTGAAGTGACTTATGATTGAGAAAAACAGATATCATTCAGAACATGCTTTTGAATGAATGCAGCGGAACACGGATGCTTAGGGATAATGTATGCAAATTGGGACATGAATATTTAGTCCTGTTTCAGATTTTGAACGTCGTGCAGATTCTCGAGAAATTATTACGAGTAGCCAATTATTTACGTTCTACAACGTTGATGTTTCCAAAATAGTTTGATGCTGCATTTATGGAATGCAAAAACTCTGTCTTAGGTAGTTGACGGAGAATAGCTAACAATTATTTTGTCGATTTTAACAATCATTTCTCGGTTCTATCATGAATTAATTCTGATTGTATGATCAATGTTTCCGGAAAATCAAGTCTCTGTTACTGTACCCCGGGCCGCAGCGTAGCCTTCTTGCGCCTTTAGCTACACCTATGTTTTGTGTACCTTTGGTGTTTACTTTTTTGTTGTTCAATACGACTTTCAATAAATAATTTGTGTACATGGATTTATACTCACTTAGTTTACGAAGCAGATCAAGTTTAAACTGAGATTTTCAGAAAAAAAACAATGAAATTATTTTATCGAATTGACATTAGATATCGACATTCCATGGATTTTCAAGGCATTTGGCAAAAAAAAGAATAAAAAATGCATTTTCAAACTCTAGTCCCATCCCATTAAATAACAGTTTTTAGTCATTTGACTTTTTACCTGGTCAGTTTCAGTTGAAAACCAACCGTATATCAATACTATCTCAGCTAATGGAAGCAAACCATTCCAATGAACCACATCTAATTGAATTTGTATGAATAAGCACTAAAATGAACACTGGATAATAAATACAGGCGGAAATAATTTTTAAAGCAGTTTAGGGTGAGGATTTTTTTAAAATACTTTAATTGCCATTTTGAAAACAAATGGCGGTTTCCGGTTATCACAAAATAAGGATAACTATCGTCTATATGGGTGTCATGTGAAAGGTGGCAGTCAGTAGGTGATGGAAATTGTTGATTGACGCCATTTTTAAAACTACGATGACGGCTTCCGGTTATCTCAAAACAGTGAATACGATCACCGATATGGGTGTCATTTGAAAGGTGGCAGTCAGTATGTATTGGGAATCGATGATTGGCGCCATTTTTCAAGACCATTATGGCAGCTTCCGATTATCACAAAACCGTGAAAACTATCGTTAATCTGGGTGTCATATGAAAGGTGGCAGTCAATAGGTGATAGAAATTGATAATTGGCGCCGTTTTAAAAACCAAGATGGCGGCATCCGTCTATTATAAAACAGTGAAAACTACCATCAATATGGGTGTCATATGAAAGGTTGCAGTCAGTAGGTGATGGAATTTGATAATATGATCCATTTTGTAAAACAGTTTGGCGGCTTCCGGTTGTCACAAAGTAGTGAAAGTTAGTTAGTTAGTTGTTTATTGCAGCTTTAACCACGGCGGGTCATTCGCTGATAAAGTAGTGAAAATAATCATCGTAATAAGTGTCATTTAAAAGGTGGTAGTTAGGAAAGAAAGTTGAAAGATTTGAAGTTTTTACATTACAGATTGTCCTTTTCAGTAACTGGCACCATACTTTGGATTGGTGGATAAATCTAAACTAGCACCAAAATTGGCACTAATTAGACCCAAAATCCACATCTTGCATGACGTCTAAACAACTGACTGGTTCTGAGTGATGCCTCGGATAACCAAGACATGTTCGGATTCCGATTTATCATCTACAAATAATCATTTACAAATTCTATTCTTGGCTACCCGAGACATTACTCGGAACCAGCTAGTTGTTTAGACGTCAGACCTTTTGAATTTAGCTTCAAACTAGCCTGAGGCTAATTACTGATGAGCAGAATCAGAAATGCAAAACTGAAATTCTTTGTGAAGTATTTTCCACTCTTGTACAAAAACATTTGGTTCAATTAAAAAAAAATACATTATCAATGTGGGTGCTATTTGGAAAGAAGTTGTCAGTAGATGACGGAAATAAAGGATTCCATTTTGAAATCTAGGATGACTGCTATAAAAAATAAGATTATCGAAAATTATCATCAACGTGGGTGTCAGTTGAACGGTGGTGGTCAGTAGATGAAGAAAATTGATGATTAACGCCGTTTTGAAATCCAGGATGGCTGCTTACTGGTACCACAAAACAGCGAAAAGCTTCCTCAGTATTGGTGTCATTTGAAAGGAAGTGGTCAGTGTATGGCGGAAATGGCTGATTTTCTCCAATTCGACATCCAAGAGGAGGGCTTCCGGAAACCAGAGAACTCTAAAAATCATCAATGCGGGTGTCAATTGAAAGGTGTTGTTTAGTAGATAAAGGAAAACTGTAATAGAGACTACCTTTAAATTGAATATGGTGACTTCCGGTATCTATGAAACACCACCGCATTCTGTACAAAAATCCTCAATAACTTTCCTTATTTGTTGTTTTTTTTTGCAATTTATGAACGATCCACATAAAACCCCGAATTGCTCTTTGAAATCAAAGAAACAGTCATATTAACACCAATTTTAATAAGTTTAGAAATTTTGATACTTTATGATCATCAAATTCGGTCGGATTTATAAGCAAATAATTAAATCCAAAATCAGAGCTGATGAAAACGGGTCGTCACTGTTATTATGGGTGTTATTTGAAAGGGGATCTTGAGTAGATGACGGAAAGTGATGAGTCCGGCCGTTTTGAAATCTAAAATTGCGACATTACTCAAAACTCATGTTTCCCTTTCCCTTTTTCTTCTCCTTTCGAAAGAACCCCTTTTCGTTATCACCCTATCAGCCCCTTTCAAATGAAACCCGTATTGATGGTAGTTTTTACTGTTTGAAGCCGCAATCTGGAAATTCCAAAAAGGCCCAAATCTGCAATTTCCATCATCCACTGATCACAATCTTTAAAATGATACCCATATTGAAGGTGGTTATTCACTGTTTTCTCAATTTTCGTCATTTCCCGACCAGCCTCTTTCAAATGATACCCATTTTTATAGTAGTTCTCACTGTTTCGTGGTTACAGGTAGCCGGCATCTCGGATTTCAAAATGGCTTTAATCATAAACTTGCGCCATCTACCAATCACGACCTTTCAAATGATATCCATATTGAAAGTGCTTTTCACTGTTTTTTTGGTTACCGAAAGCCGCCATCTTAGATTTCAAAATGGCTTCGATCATCTATTATCGTCATCCCCCGAATAGCCCCTTTTCAATGATGGTTATGTTGATGGTTGTTCTGACTGTTTTGTGGTAAACGGAACTAGCCATGCCCCATCGCCAATTTTCGTCATTTACTGACCACGATCTTTCAAATGATACCCATATGGATGGTGTTTTTCACTGTTTTGTGATAGTAGGAAGCCCCCATCTTAAATTTCAAAATAGTCAAATAGATTTATCAATGTTTGTCATCCACTGACCACCATCCTTCAAATGATATCTATATTGAGTGTTTTTCACTGTTTTATGGATACCGGAAGCCGCCATCTTAAGTTTCAAAATGGCCTCAACCCTCAATTTCCGTCAGGTACTAACCACGGCCTTTCAAATTATACCCATATTGAAGGTGTTTTTCACTATTTGGTGGTTCCTGCAAGCCGCCATCTTGCATTGCAAAATGAACTCAATCATGAATTTCTGCGTCTCTTTCCCATCACTTTTTAAATGATATCCATATTGCCGTTATCATGGATTTCAAAATGGCTCTGATCATCAATTTCCGTTACCTATCATCAGAGATTTCCGTGGACCTTGGACTATTTCGATTGTTTACGAAGGAGATTTAATATCACCTGCGACTCATTTCCACAGTCTGTCTCCAACCATCAGAGACATCGGTCAGAATACTCAGTGAAATCATCTGCTTCTGTCCGAGCCAGTGCAAAGCGATCGAAAAAAAAAAGTTACTCGAGTGCATTGTCTAAAGAACAAAGTATACCATTACTTTTATTCTTGCGTGGTGATTTATTAAAATGATTGAGTCTCATCAACAAATCGTGACTATTCGGCCTTCTACGGTGGCCATTACCTTCAGATCTTTTCGCATAAGACCGAGTATTCGTGATGTGGAAGGTGAAAATGCAGCTACGGATTTCGGAAGCCAACTTCACCCAGCTGCAACATGTCAGGCATGCGGTGCTGATAATTTTCACCAAATTTGCCCAGGCGCAAAAATTCATTTCGCAGAAAAACTTAAAACACATGCTTGTTTGTGACGAATCTAAAATCAAGATCCCTGTATAAATGGATAGTGGAAATATTGAAGTCAAATTACATGATCTATCTCACCTCACTTGCAAAGTGGCGATTAAAAGTTTCATGTCGTATTTCGGAGAAGTGGAATCTATTACGGAGGACACATGGAGAAACTACTTTCCAGGTATTTCAAATGGTGTTTTTGTGGAGAGGATGTGGATAGACTAGCCCATTTTCATCCTTCCTTACCCTGCAGGACAAAACAGAAGGCGATGATACCATTACACAGCGAACTCTTTGTACACATCAAAGATAACCTAATGCGTGCCAGTTCTGTGAACAAACGGCACATTACGGACGACCCTGTCTAGAAACCGCTGAGGAAAACTCACTTGCAGAAAGAAATTCCAACACACAGGCTCCAATATCTTTATCTGAACCACAACCACAAACATTTTCCCGCCGCGAAAAAAGATATCCGCTAGCAATAGAAAGTTGCACCCTCGAGATTTTAAAGGCTTAAATAAAAGTAATTGTGATTTTTATTTTTTACATTTTGTAAATATAAAAAAGACCCACGGATTCTCTAAGCTAACCCATTGAGCCGTGTCAAATAAATGAATAAAAATTGCGACTCATTTGGTGACTGAAGAGCCATGATCTGAACATCAGTTTAATAGCAACCGATGTGTTAAATACATATGACTCTGTCATAGCCTACTGATTGGCTGCGTCCATTCAGTTTCGATTAACTTAACTGAAATTTTACTGCACTGGTGACAAATATCTCAAAATTTCGCCCAGATAAGCTCAGAATTATGATACTCTGTTTAAAGAAAGCATATGCCGTTACTGGTGACAAGCCTTGTAAGAAGAACTCCCACGTTGAAATCGATGGTGTAGACATATCAACCAGCGATTCAATTTCGTACAGGGCTGGTTAGGCTATGGTTGGCAACTTTGTGATATTGCGGAACTCCTCCCAGCACCGAGAATCAATTCTCACTGAAATTGTTTTTTCGATAATAATTGATAATAACGAGCGAAAAAAGTTTGCAATTTTTTTTAATGTGAAGTCTTTAAAGTTTAAAAGTCTGCTATTTTTTAATGTGAAGTCTTTAAAGTTAAAAATGTTCATGTTCTGCCACTTGAATACATTCGTTGATTATTATTCTATCCACTTTTCGTTGAGTACAATACCATTTATTGTAATTTTATGAATAGGACTGCCAGAACGGAGCATGGTTCTCTGGCGCCTTTGGTGAACTATGCGTCTCTTTGGTGTTTACATTGACTTTCTTTTTCAGTTAAGTTTTGCAGTATTTTTTATGTTCCTGGGAATGGCACTCCTATCCTGGTTTATTGTATGAGTTATCATCACTTATTTTATAAAGCAAATCAAGATTTCAGCGCCACCCTAAAGTTGGCACCCTTGGCGGGATCCAATCCGACCAACGCTACAGGCCTGACTGTACCATCCATTCCATTCATTAACTCCCAGCAAAATGTAGTAACTTAGAAAAATGGTATAATATTGCAGCCTAAAAAACCCATATTATTCAAATTTCTCAAGCTCTGTGGTAATTTTCTGCCCTAATTGCAATTTTTGCGCCAAAATTCATGAGATTATGGTGAGTTAAAAAAAATCCTGAAACATAATTTTCTGCATCATGCAATCGACTCGTTTCGCTGCACACCCACTCACAACTAATTAGACTTGTGATATCCGATGATTTGTTGTTCGTGTTTTTTTCTCTCCAACGTCGTATTTGATTGCCGAAAGAACCTCGACCTAATGATTACCCGACTTCGTTATGCATAAGAGTCCATCAAAGTCCGACACGATAATGAAGTCTTGGCCGAAATCCAACCATCCATCAGCGGGGGAATGTTTTTCCTTTGTCGTGTTTACCACAAACATTATGCTAGCAGATTTTCTGTCTGAGTCAGAATATCCACCCACTAACTCCGAAGCGGGGACGCGTGCGTGGCATTTGCTGACTTATTTTTTTGTTCAGCGTGTAGCGTTAACTCTTGATTTCACTGCAGCGCATAACAAGTGTAAATCGAATGAACACCACGGATGCTGGTCGATACTAGGTACTCCGAACAAGCAGAAAAAGTGACACCGAAATTTATGGTTGCATGCATACGCTCATGGAAAGTTGCAACGATTCTTTGATGCACGGCGCCGCAAAGTGCTAATTATAATACGAGCGATTCGAGCATGGCAGAAGATGCATTGCGCACGAGACGACGCTGTTGGAGATTTTATTGTGATCAGAAATAAAAATGTTTGATTATATTTAGCATTTTGGGGAAACCATTAGAAATTTGGTTTCGATTAATTCACTTTCATTTTATTTGATGAAAAATGAGAATATAGTAACTGAAAGCCGACTAAAGTATATTAGAAAAAATAACAAAAGCAAATTCAGTAAAGTGTCCTTCGCCTAAACATCAATTTCCGACCCAACAAAACCCCTAAAATTCACATCAGGCAAATCCAAATCACTTATCACGGCACGTTCTTGAGAGCTCTCTCCTGCTCTAGCGGCCAACCAAAGGTAAACGTGAAGAAACATCCTAATTGTGGGTGTAATATGTTTCGCTTTTTTTTATCCTCCTGCTGTCCGTCGCTCGCTCTGTTCCGTGATGCAGTTGTGTTTTGACCAGGACCAGAGCGCCCAAAAAAAACGCTGCGCCGGTGCAATCAAATTTATCATATCGTGCCCCGTGGATCTCAGCTGGACCCGCGAAGTTACTGCGCTCCAGTGCCCCCTGCCTTCCAGCAGCCCGAACGACCCGGATAAAGACTAAATGTTTTGATTTTTATAAAAGTTTAAGAAAGAATAACGAACATAATAATTATAGCCCTTCGGAAGTTCGGGAAGTTTTGGTGGACGAAAAAAAAGGGATTCTGCACCTCAACGCTTTGCGCTTGGCCAAGACGCGACGGACTAACATTCCTTTCCTTTTTTCCGAGGAGAGCTCAAATTAAAGGGTCGTTTATGGTTCAAAGTTTGATATTTTGGTCCTAATTTGATTATACAGCGCGGGTCTTTTTGCAGTGATTTTTCTCTGTTGTTACCTCCCCGCTTGGTGTGTATATGTTTGATTAATAGATACTACGAGATTTATCAGACCTGGCGCGATCATTTCATGCCGTGCCGTCCTTGCGAACGGAATAAAGACAGTTCGCGAATGTGCCGAAAACGATGCCGGTGTAGATGGAAATTAAGGGAGTTATTTTCGCGGAAATTTTCTGGCGGGCGTCTGAAAGTTTACTGTCGCGTCGACTGCGGGCGGAGAGTGAAAACACGCACGGGGATCTGTCGGGATTAAAGGTTCGTAAAAAGTCTGACCACCTACCCGTCCGCAGGTTGAGGTCAGCTCTGATTTGCTCGGCCCGATACCATAATTATAATAGTCTACGTAATTATTCCATGTCATTAAAATGGAAACACTAACATAAATAAAACAACGATTTGTTTTACAACCCGCGATCGGGTTGCACCTTTGAAGCTCGGACTTAGCGTTCGCAGGTAGCCGGTACTTGACGGTAAACAATCGAGACTCCTGTGGCGAAAGAAACCGTATTATGAATACAAAGCAACATGCTATTAATGTTTGATATGTATCAACTCATTCCGCTATGGTAGTTCTACATAGGAGACTTGCGTGAGGCGCCTAGACAAATCTTCATTCATAACCGACGGAAAGTCACCCTCGTCAGATGAAAAGTCAGTCCATTGAAAATCCGAACAATAATTATATTATTAAGAAGTCCGTTAAGACCGCTATCAATCAAACGATCGTCTTAGGTGATGGAAGAAGAAACATTCATTCATAAGTGGATCATTTTAATTTGATCCTCAAAGTGCGTCGTCTTCGTGCGTATGGCAATCATCTGATTCAGACTATCCGACAGCGGAATTAATACTTAATGTTCTAGGTTTGCAACCACAATGTTTGAGTTGTTGTGACATTGGCGGTGGTCAGCTATTGTCGTCCGCGTCCCCCATCACCTATTTTTATGAAGTGATTCATAAGCACTGCTATCTTGGAAAAAAAACCACCTCGGCTATGCAACTATTTTTTCCGATCTTATTTTAATGCAAAATATGAAGCAGTCTTCATTTCGTTATATTCTGAATTGCACATATTTTTTCGAATGTAATTTTAAATCTTCTTTGATTTGATGGCATTGTAAGGGAACACGTATCCTCCGGTAAATGCCAATCGAGCTGACATTTCTTTGGACTGAGCAAACTAATTTATTTGTTTATTTAGTGTTTATTTGACCAACTAGGGAACGAATCCACTGGGTCTTTAGTGCACGTGGGAAATACGCATGGTCTTGTCTGAGTGAATGATGACTGTTGAATTATGTATGAGAGTTGAGAATTTACAATTTGCAAGAACAAATCCAAACCAATTACCAAATTGCGACAATCTTTTCAGCACGAGGAACAAATGTTTTATTGTCATATTTACTAGCTTACTTTTAGTCCATTAAATGGTCAGTAAATTATACTGAGCTAAGAATATGTACGTA
Source organism: Topomyia yanbarensis (assembly GCF_030247195.1). Taxonomy (NCBI): domain Eukaryota; kingdom Metazoa; phylum Arthropoda; class Insecta; order Diptera; family Culicidae; genus Topomyia; species Topomyia yanbarensis. The sequence continues at coordinate 46,765,338 of NC_080672.1, read as the reverse complement.
CGATTTTGAGACAGAGGGTGTTTGATTCGTGCATGATATTAATATCGTTTAGAAACGCAGCATCGATATTTTTTTCTATTTCACGTATTCATTGTAATATCGCAACATTTACTCAAACGAGATGGAAAATTTCAAGTTACGGGATCTTAATATGCTTGTGATAATACACATAAAGGGCCATTTATAAATTCTGCCACGCTATTAGGGAGAATAGCTATGACAAATTGTGACATAAATGGGATGGGGAGCACATGAGTGTCTGTTTAGGATTGAGATTTTCACCCGGAGATTTTACTGACTTGGGATAGGTTTTTATAGAACCATGTTGAAACCAGACCTATGTGCTGCATTTAAATGAGACAAGTATAAACTCTTTCATTTTTTTGTAAATCGTCGAGGTATCAATTATCAACAATTGACTCATATTTATCGTTTGTTGTTTTGTTTTGAGAAAGCGTTATATACACCACTAATCTGAGCTTTTCTCAATTAGCTGTAAATTTTTCGCGTTTGCAAACCGCTTCGTCGATTTAGATATGTAGGTGTGGAATTTCACCTCCCTGGCTTACAACAAAAATCCAAAAGCACCGGCCACTCACGCTGTGGAAGATCAGTCGAATAAGGATTGCCACAGCTAACACTAGAAGTAGCGTGAAGCAGGCAGGATAGTGGCAACTTCTGGAAAGTACACTGCGGTGTGTTCCGGATTTTTTTCGCGCAAAATATACGGTTATTCATCATCACAGTCGCTAGGAAATTCCAACAAAGTAGCAAACATTACCACCAAAGGAACTCGTTTGAATGAATTGATTTAAAATCTTTCATCGTATCACTGGATCCGGAGAAATGGATGTAAAGCCCGGAGGCCCGGAGATCGTCTCCAAAAACCGGAGGCTCCGGGTCAAACCAAAAGGGGTGGCAACCCTACTTCTGTTCCCCATGTTAAGAGCGACTAGAAACAGTGTCTGACCAAGAAAGCCCTGGTGAGGCAATATACCGATTCTCCAACCACTAGAGACGTTAAAAAGTTATTATAAATACTAATAAAAAGAAGTATTTATTATTAATAATAGTGATGTCATGTATAACATTAGATGGAAATTATCTGAAACATACCACAGAATGCAAAAAAATGAAGGTGGATTTGTCCACACTGTTAATGCTGGTATTTTTTAACCAACTATACCTTGCAGGGAGAAAGGTAATTGACATATAAAAACTGAAATTTAATAAACATTTAATAATTAATTGATCTGTAGGTGTCCCATTCAGTGCTATTAAATAACCAACCATTAACAGATCTCAGTGAAACATGCTCACGCGTTAGCACAATTTTCAATGCGCTGACCAATCTTGATTTTATGACATCGACATTCCTGATATGCCTATAATCAAACTAATTCGAAAAAAATTAGACACTAATAATTTTTATTTCCCACTGTGAGTCGCCAACCTACTGGGCAAGAAGCCCATAAAATGGCCCTGCGCGGTGTGTAATGCGAAACAACTAACCTTTACCTTGCTGCAAACAGCTTCCATCATACGATTCTGAAGTCATTTGGATCTACGTGTGAGGTCTAATTTAATGACAGTGGAAAGTTTCATGTCACCTGAGTGAACTCTAGGAATTCGGTGAGGAAAGTTGTGTGGTGCGAAGTGAAATTTGTCGTTTCACGGCCCGCGTCCCTCGCACAATAAAGCTGTGTATATGTTTGGCAACGTATTGAAAAGAAGAATCAAGATTGGGCTAAAGAATAAAGATAAAGAAAAATTCTCGGAGAATGAACAAGTTTGAAAATTGTTTTCTGCTTCAATTTCACTCTTTTTTAGTAATTTGAGTTAAAGCGGATATCTATTTTCAAACTTACGTTATTTGGATATTTCATGTTCTAGGACTATTCGTACTTTTTTAAATCCGTTAGTTTATTTGATAATGTACGTTTGTGTTAGCTCGTAGGTGCCAATTTTTACATTTCTTATAAAAGAAATGTATAGAATTCGCTCAAACTTTCAAGATTTTTTCCGAGGCCCGGAGGGCCGAGTCTTATATACCAATCGACTCAGCTCGACGATTTGGGACAATGTCTGTGTGTGTGTGTGTGTGTGTATGTAACGGACAAATTCTCATTCGTGTTTCTCAGCAATGGCTGAACCGATCTTATCCAAACCAATTTTAAATGAAAGAACTAAAAAACAGTATGAACGCTATTAATTTGTTTTTGATTCTGATGTTTAGTTACCAAGATATGAATGTTTGAATGCGTAAAAATGGCGTTTTTTGCAGTTTTTTAAACTTATCTGCCGAAATTGACAATATAGTTTAACAATTTATATGTTTTTAGACAGCTTTAACGAATACCTTTCGAACAAGCTATAGATTGTAGAAATCAGACTATTATCAAAAGAGATATTTAACATTAAATGCGGACGAAAGATTTTTATCATTTCCCATTGCCAGAAATATGACCAAAAACATGTAATCTATTATTAACGCCAAAACGGCTTATTTTAGGTCAATAGTATCTTCGGAGAATTTAATGGAGGTAATATGCCCTTTCTTTTGGTATTGTGCTTTTGTTGATTAATCCCCCTATGAGTGAGATATTTTCACACATTTTCTTGGAAGTGATTATATCGAAATGATGTCTTCAGCAAATTTGTAGCTCTTACTTTTGCGAATAACTTTACTAAAGACTTTAAATATCTATTTTGAATACTTTAAGAGTTATGGCTTGTTGTTTGTTGATTACTCTTTGTCGCCCATTTATTGTTCAATATAGTAATAATCCATTGAAATAAGCTAAACATTATTTCGATAAATCGAATTTTGTATTTCATTTTACTATCTACAACCGCTAGAAATAATCACCGAACACTTCCAAGTTGTCTGGAAGGAACTTGATAACTTATCAGTACAAAAATGTTCATTTGTGCGAACCTTCTGACTGCAATTTTTCTAACTTATAACCATCGGATCGATCTGAAACATATCGGAAAATGAAAAGCGAAAAAAATAACTCCAAGCAACGGCGTAGCCAAGAGAAGGTTTTGGGGTTTAACACCATACAACACCCCCCCCCCCCCCACAACACCCAAAAAAATTTTGGATTGAAGTTGAAAATTTATTGATGCAGACTGATTTAATTCAATATTACAATAACAATTATCTGATCCGTAGATTTATAACCTGTTGTTGTTAACATCATTAGGACTTTTGATAAATTGTCGGAATGGGGTCCTGATATGTAACTGATCTATTGGTCTTCATTTCACAGTTGTCTAATAGCATCAATATCAAATTCCTGCCTGAAAACATTCCAATAGAAAATTCCAGAGTTCTGTAATCAATCATAATCCTCAGATTTATTTTCAAATTGAGCTCGTTTTTGTAGAAATGTACTGTAATAAGGGTCTCTATTTAATAGGAAGCGAAGTTAAAATTGATTTAATGTCTATGAAACATAGAACTGCTCACCAAAAAAATGCATAACTTTCAACATTTGCTAAAATGTTTTTGCCTTTCTCATTCACTCTAAAATTCGTCAATCTAATCCCGACCTGGAGAGCCCAGTGTCATATGCCAATCGACTGAGTTCGTCGAGATCGGAAAATGTCTGTGTGTGTATGTATGTGTGTGTATGTGGAAAAAAATGTGACCTCTGTTTCTCAGAGATGGCTGGACCGATTTGCACAAAATAAGTCTCAAATGAAAGGTACAACCTTCCCATCGGCTGCTATTGAATTTTTTACTGATTGGACTTGTGCAATCACACAGCAAATTCCCATATAAACTGAAATGAAAAATTTTCAAAATCAAATTTGTATTTTTGATGCCAAATGACTTTAAAATGCATGAAACATTGAGATGTTTGACAAAAATTGACTTCTTTGGACTTTGGTACATTTTTGCCTTTCTCATATAGAAAGGTTATGCAATCACTCTAAAAATCGTCAATCATACGGCCCGGAGGGAGTATGCAGTGAGGGGTTGCTACTTTAATATTGAAGCTAATTTAAAATTTCTTAACAAGTTGAAAAATTTCGGCAGGACCTGGACCTCCCGGATCATTCTCCATGATCCGCCGCTGGTTTCAAGCGATGTTTCAGTATCACATAGTATCTCAAGATCGTGGCTGTCGATCCATTGTATGTATGTGCAAATCGTACTGAACATGTAATATTCATTGCCACCATTGTATTGAACATAACCAGCCATGGAATCGTAGTGTTGACAAATGAGACAAGCACAATTGCACCACTAGATGGATTAAAACAGGTTTTTATTTTGGGAATGCGTCGAGTTGAGACGAAAACGTAATATGATTAATAACGAGGATAATACTTTCCGAATGTAGAGAGAAATTTATGAAAAATGACGATTTTCATTCGACTCTAGCAGGTTCTGATCGATTTTAATGAGCATTTGATTTTTGTTGTATGACCAATTGTATGTATAGGTCAAATGTTTAAAAACAGTAATTTAAGGTCAAGATAACATCATTTTGAAACCGCCAATTTCGGAGGTTTAGTATCTTCGATGAGTTTTACAAACGTTAAACAGCATATAATTTTGACGGTATATCGTCCAAGAAGTATTTATGGTGAATTTTCTCAGGTTAATATTCATGACTACAATAAAGTCTCAACAAATTCGCTAAAGACACAACCTTGTTACTATTTTCTGGAAAATAATTCTGCATAATTTTAAAACTTCAAAAATTATGGTTTCGGAATTATGCCGTTTGGACAGTAAGATCGATTTTCACCAAACCCCCACCAAACCGAATTTCTGGCTACGCCGCTGACTTCAAGTAAGTAGAAACAAAGTCGTTCTACACTCGTTCACAAGAAACTTCTTCGAATGCTGAATATCTATTATAATACATTGACACCCCAATTTTATCAGCCAAATATGAATTGCCAAATATGATTTTTTATTGCATCGAACTACAACAATTTTTAGGTAGCTTTCAAGGGGTTATTTTATAGACTTCTTCCAAAATTTGGCGAACCTATTCCAATTCGTATACCAATTAATTGGTATACTTAAGGGTTTATATGTTGCAGATAGAGAAAATACTGAAATTTTCAGCTTTTTTCCTACACAATATTACGAAAGCTTATTAAACAATTTTTCCTAATAAGTTTGTCAAAATTATAAACTATTTGAAATTTTTTAATAGTTTAATTTTTTATTTAACCGTGATTTTTTAATAAATAGTGACCATCGCTTCTCAACGTAGTCTATTTTTCATGGCTTGCGGTGAGCACGATCTCTCGAATTGCTGAACTGAAAATTATGGAATAGAAATTAATTTTTAGTATTCTTTACAGATTTAACTCGCCGCGCAGATAGCTCTGAATTAGACCCGCTGGTGCCCTAAGACGATTTCGCTAGATTTTCGAAGCACTATGCACCCAGTGCATTAACGCAAGTGACGGAAGGCTATCGAAAAGTTTCGTGAAAATGAAAATTCCAGTAATGATGATGATTTCCCCAAACGGTTCGTTTTCGAGAGGTTTTTATTTGTTCTTTGGCATTAGGATTAGCGATAATAATTCAAATCAAGGATACTACTGGGAAGTCACCTTTAGAAAAAGTCGATGTCGAAGTAAAATTTGGAACTATGCTCGCATGCACTTCAGAGATAGCGTGATATCAGGAGCTGCGATTTCATTTCAACGCTTTTTTGTGAAAAGGGCGATACTCACAAATGTAAACATAAGGCTTTTTTCATACATGCGAATGATAAATAAATAACCCCTTTAGGAAAATTCAGTTTTCCAACCACACTTTAGATATTTTATTAACAGAGCATTAACGATAATTCGATGGTATGTCTATTTTATGGGCCATTTTTTCGCTTTCCCATTGATTTGGTTTGAGATTTCAAGCACTAATGTTGTCCTATGCTGATTTGAGCGATTCTCTGAGTCCTGCCACTATCCCATGTAGTATGTGTTATCAAAAACATCGCGAAACATCAAGTTCTAAATGTTCTCAAACGATATAATATCCGAAGAGAGTGATAAGAATTATAAGAAATGTCTCATCACACTGTTAGGTGGATTAAAAGCGTTTTTTGTTTCACATTTTACATTTCTTAAAAGTAGGAAAAAAACTTTATAAAAAAAACTTTGAAAACCTTGTTGTTTTTAACCGAGACCCCGAGGGCCGAGTCTCATATACCATATATTCGAATCCGTTCGTCGAGATCCGCAAATGTCTGTACGTATGTGTGTGCGTAAATATTTTATAATATCACTATATTTGTCTCAAAGCTGGCTGGACCGATTTGCACAAACTTAGTTTCAACGATATAACGCTCCCATAGGTTACTATTGAAATTTTAGTTGATCGGACTTCTAGTTCCGGAGTTACGGGTGGAAGAGTACGATCACACATCAAATTCTCATACAAACTGATATTTCAATGATACACAAATGATGAAGTGCATATTAGAGTGGAGGAAATGTTGGTTGGATTTAGTTCACTAATGACCACTGACGGTAGTTTAGACCACATTGACCACCTATGACGGTTCTTGATATCCCCGCGCAATTTTCCAAATACCTACGTTAATGTCACACCTATTTCTTAGCGATTTCTTGACCAATTTTCACAAATTTGATTTCCAATCCAAGATACAATATTCAATACTATACATAATTTTTTTTATTAAGATCTGATTTTTGGTTCCAGAGTTACAGGTTGGTTACTGCGATCACATAGGAATTTTCCATATAAACAAGTACAATCGTATCGTACCTCTGATGACCAATCAATGAGTTTTTGAAAATATTGTCCACTACTGACAATTATGGAAGGCTTCCGAGCATATTACACAAATGAAGTCACATCGTTTCTATGCTGATGACTGCTCGGATTTTTTCAAATCAAATCTCAAATGAAAGGTATGACATACGCAATTTTACAACCATCTTAAAACTAGGATTTGCGTTCGAAGTACTAGAGTCAGTGAATGAATTTTATTAGGATTAAGAAAGTCAATTAGAGGCCGAATGCCTCTAATTTGGCCGAATGACCCTAATTTGGCCGAATGCCTCTAATTTGGCCAAATGCCTCTAATTTGGCCGAATGCCTCTAATTTGGCCAAATGCCTCTAATTTGGCCGAATGCCTCTAATTTGGCCGAATGCTTCTAATTTGGCCGAATGCCTCTAATTTGGTCGAATGTCTCTAATTTGGCTGAATGCCTCAAATTTGGCCGAATGCCTCTAATTTGGCCAAATGCCTCCAATTTGGCCGAATGCTCCTAATTTGGCCGAATGCTTCTAATTTGGCCGAATGCATCTAATTTGGCCGAATGCCTCTAATTTGTCCGAATGCCTCAAATTTGGCCGAATGCCTCAAATTTGGCCGAATGCCTCTAATTTGGCCGAATGCCTCTAATTTGGCCGAATGCCTCTAATTTGGCCGAATGCCTCTAATTTGGCCGAACGCCTCTAATGTGGCTGAATGCCTCAAATTTGGTCGAATGACTCAAATTTGGCCGAATGCCCCTAATTTGACCGAATGCCGTTTGACCAAGTGCCGTTTGACCGAATGCCGTTTGATCGAATGCCGTTTGGTCGAATGCCTCTAATTTGGCCGAATGCCTCAAATTTGGCCGAATGCCTCTAATTTGGCCTAATGCCTCTAATTTGGCCGAACGCCTCTAATGTGGTTGAATGCCTCAAATTTGGTCGAATGACTCAAATTTGGCCGAATGCCCCTAATTTGACCGAATGCCGTTTGACCGAATGCCGTTTGATCGAATGCCGTTTGGTCGAATGCCTCTAATTTGGCCAAATGCCTCTAATTTGGCCGAAGGCCTCTAATTTGGCCGAATACCTTTAATTTGGCCGAATGCCTCTAATATGACCGAATGTCTCTAGTTTGGCCGAATGCCTCTAATTTGGCCAAATGCCTCTAATTTTACCGAATGCCTCTAATTTTGCCGAATGCTTCTAATTTGGCCGAATGCCTCTAATTTGACCGAATGCCTCTAATTTGCCTAAATGCCTCTAATTTGACCGAATTCCTCTAATTTGGCCGAATGCCTATAATTTGACCGAGTACCTCTAATTTGGACGAATGCCTCTGATTTGGCCGAATGCTTCTAATTTGGCCAAACGCCTTTTGACCGAGTGCCGTTTGGCCGAATGCCAAATATTGATTTCCATAGGGTACCCCTTTCTGAAAATCGTAAACCATCATTGCCCTATCAGAAAAAAAAACTTTTTATTTTAAAGGTTTTTTGTTTGAAAACTTGGGTTTTCAATGAAACTGGTTCACATTTTTGCCCCTATGTAGTACTTTAGACATGCAAATATTACCAAAAGTGAGAATCTGATGGACAATTTCATTGTGAACAACTTTGTAGAAAACTACATTGCGAAATGATTTTCATTTGGATGAAAACCATGATTTTGCAATCAGAAACCTGTCCCTCAGCACTATACGTAAGCATCTCAATTCTTGACACATTGTAACAATATATAAAGACTAATATCCGACGGAATGTTAGGATAACACGTTAAAATTTGTCCCACATGAGTCACCCCTTACAATAGTCTAATTTACCCCTGGGGGTGAATTCACCCTGGTTGAAAATCAATGGTATGTTTACTGTGGGTACTTTTGTTCTTTTCAACATGATCTGTTCTTTCTGTATATTTCTGTTATATATGTCTACAGGAAAACAAAGCAGTAGTTTCCATATCCTGCACAGATCTCAACAAGCTCTCCAGTTTTCAGGAAGAGAGAATGATAAGTATTGATAAACCTCTTTTCGGGTTTATCAGCATAATGTTTTTAAAAATGTTTATCCATTGCAATATAATATTTTACAATATTCCTTAGTAGTGATTTCTTCTCAACAGATCAACCGGAGGTAACCTTTGACTGATTGATCGGATAATAGAGTATAGCTATTCTTCTTAAATTAAATTTTTACAATCGATTAAATTGCTTTTGCCCAACCAGCATTCGGTAAAATGACATTCGGCCAAATAACGACTGTTTTGGGTCAAACGAACCTCTCGGTCAAATGGGTCGGCTAACTGCATTTAGCTAAATTATTCATTAGGCCAAATGATATTCGGCCAAGCGCATTCAACCAAACGTCATTCGACCAAACGTCATTGGACCAAACGTCATTCGGCCAAACGTCAGAATGGCCAAGCGCATTCGGCCAAATGGCTTTCGGCCAACTGATCTGGAACCCGACACGTATCCCTCGCGTAAAAAATGGCTTAAGTGTAATTAGTGTAATTTCTTCTGCTTTATGCTTTCTGGATTGGTTTCTCGATTAATTTACGTTCAAATTATGATATGGACGTCTAGTAAATTTTCTGAGATGTGGATCTTTGTTCACAAATTATATACATGGGATGTAACGCTCCTAATGTCATTCAAGTCACAGATAAAGTCGTCACCACCTAAACCGCAAGCAGATTTTCCGAAGCTATCCCGATAATTCCAAGCACTTAGCCGTCATAAACCAAAACATAATCAATGCACTTTAATGACGACGATCGGCGCTAAAACAAAACAACGAAAGAATGCAGCATAAATTTTCACCTACCTCGCATCAACCATCCACCCAGCACCAGTTGTTGCACATTGGAATGCGGGCCTGTGGTAGGTATAGGTATTCCCGATTGAAACCACGACCACCAAAGTACTTTAAATTCCGACGATGAAGACACGTAAACTCGTACACCGAGAGGTCTTTTGTGTCGCGGCTGCAATCCGACTTCATTTCCTCGGAGCAAGTGCAGAAAAGTTCATGCACTAAAGTGTTCATTTTCATGAAGAGGACGATATAGGCCGACGACAAACAGGTTTATTTCGTACTTTATACACGCGGAAGGTTTCCCGCTCGTTTGGGCGGTATAATGATGGAGAAGGGATTGTAAGTACTTTGTTACAGTACGGCGTTTCGTATGATCATTCAGCTCATTTCATTTGCTGATCTGTGCTATGGGCATTCACTTGAAAATCATCAACGAGAGTCGTTCATAGTTATGACTCGTACTATTTGGTTTTATGGTTCACATCTCATTATTCAAAATTATTGCGAGAGAGAGAGAGCCAGAAAGAGCTTTTTATGCTGAACTACATCATGAACGGATGCTCTGCGAATTGTGCAAAATGAAAAGCAGATATCGATGATCTCGAAAATTTTCACTAGGGTGGTTTAAATTATGTTTGATAATATTTCTGAAAACAGTAAATAGACGATTCCATCTAAGTTTGTCTCGAAAGATATTTTAGGATTTTTCAACGAGCCAAACATATCCACAGTTTAGTAAAACTTTTCCACCTGTTAAACAAATAAAATTTCGGGATCATTAATGTGGGTTCATAAAATTTGATAAAGCTTTTTTAAAATAATTTATAAAACATCCCTAACCATTGCGCACAGATTTCGATTATGCCTTTCCGAATAGGTGATTAAATCTAAAAACCTTAATCATATTTGTTGACGAACCACTAGAATTTATTTAAATTGTCAAATTTACCTTGATTCCCACCCATTCCACTAAGTTAAAAAATGGGGAATCAATGCAGTTACCAAATTTCATACCACCCTACCAAATGTGTCGATCGGTAGGATCTTGCCCAGCGTGGATCAAGCAGATTCGGGAGGCACCTCTCTGACTTCGTTTATATAAGCACCACACCGTACAATGAAACAAGGGAGATGGTAAAAGATGTACAGCGCTATACCTAATGTGTATTGTTCGGGTAATAAGCCTCGAAAAAAAAGTGCTTGAACTTGAGCCGCTAGCCACAAGAAAGAGGCTGGTCGAATCGCCATTTTGTATTGTCGTTTATTTTTTGTATTCCCCCGTTTTCTTCTACCGACGATAAAAATATCTTGGGGAGTGACCATAAGCACTAGTAGGGGGGCTTTTACTTTTAATGAGTGATTGACGCTGCCTGCCAATTGGTCGCCATCGGGGAGCGTTGAAGCGTGACGGAATTGTTGCGTTTTTTTTTTCGATTTCAGTCGACCTGTTTATGTGGAGTGGATATGAAGATAGCAATCTTTTAAATTGGTATCCGGTTCGCATCAAAACCGCTATGCAAATTCGAACGATGACGATATTGAAATCTTTTGTGAACTACGAACTCTTTATAACTAAGCTTCGATTCTGTCGGAACAAATGTATAATATTTGAAATAAATACTATTTATTTCCAAAGCGTAAGATATTGTGCAAAATTGCAATACGCGTTCTCAAGTTATGCACGTTTAAAGTCAAGAATATTGGAATAAATGTTCAAAACAGTTTTTACGGTCAAGATCATTTAATTTCGAAATTTCTGAGATCGTTTCTTTTGGTCAAGTCTCCCCACTACTGTAACTATTTTTTTTCCACATTGTCGAGATCTTTAGGTAGCAGTAAAAAATATAAAAGGGTTGCATTTGATAAATTTCATTTTTTTTTTAATGAATTTCTTTTTAAGGAATAACTGCACTGCTTGCATTGCATGTTCACACATCACGAAATCAGTCCTACTATTGCTAACTTTGTTTACTAATACTAAAATATAAAGGATTATGTTTGAGGTGGGATTTTTTAGGGCGTGATAACAATAACAGTAGATAACAAAGCATAATAAATATCAGGAATTTTGTATCTTTCTTCAGCTAATTGCCACTTGGTCAAGTCTCACCAACATTAGTTATTGCGTTCAATGTCATTCAAATTCTAGTAATAACTATTCCAATATTCCGATTTATGTAAAATCATTTCACTGCTTCACAAAGATTAAGATAGTATATTAGTACATTAATAGTAATTAGAAGTCGAGTAGATATGTCCATACAAAGTTTGACAAAAATTACATCATTTAATGCAAATTTATTAATCACGTAATATTTTCTGTAAGGAAAGGATTTTTTTATTCCAAACTTTTAAAATTACCTTAAGGGATAGAAACAAGTATAAAAATATTTTTGAAAATTTTTAAGAATCGAAAAGAAGACACCATAGCGAATATAATTTTGCGCTTGGTCAAGTCTCTCCATGTTCCCCTACAGCTGCGCATCTTTTGAAAAAATAATTATGGTGAACAATTTGCAATTTATATTTTAATAGCTTCGGAACCTTTCCCCAAACCCAAATATTTTTTTATGTTTTCGGTAAAGTGGTAGAATATTCCGTTTCCACTTTGTTCAAGATAAACATTAGACCTAGTTTTCGGATCGAAATCATTGATTTTTTTTCGTAAATATGACCTCAAAATCAGTTTTTTACTGTTTAAAATTAAAAGCCTTATTGATTAAATTAACATATTCTACAAAGTTGTAGGTACCATCAACATTTTATTAAAGGAACCAATACTGTAAAACTAATGTTTTGACTTCTAAAACTATCTTCCATATAGATTTGCGCCATTATTATCAGTGATTCCATTTTTCATAGGCACGTTTTTGCAGCAAAATTTTGGATATTTTGATGATTAAACCCCCTTATGGTGAGTTACGACATTAATTTTCTTCGATAATTTGGATGGACAAATACTCATTTCAATAAAGCTGTAAAAAACTCACTGCAAAGATTTTTTTCGACGATAGAAAGATAGTAATAGGTATATAGGAAGGTAGCTATGAAATCCCCCCAAAAAAAATTTTTTCGCCATAATTTCTCTTCAAATAACTTCTGATGTTTTAGAAAGATATGTAGATGGCTGTAATAAAATCTGTTTATAAAATACGCCGATATCTTTAAAATACGCCACCCGCTATCGCTTGTATTTACTGAACCATTCACGGTTTTCGATTGAAAAAAGCTCACATCCTAAAGTCAAGATCTCTAAAACGGGCAAACTACTCGGTACCTAAATGAAAGTACAAGATAAATTCTCTAAATGCTAAATAAATCAGAATACCGTAAGGCTGCTCTCTACCTAAACGGTTGCGAAGCAATATAAGGTGTATATACCTTGTAGGGCAGTGGAGATCGATGGGGTCTTCGCTGAACCGGGTCTGAAGTGTGAAAACCTGTTGAAGTACGGGGTTGGTGGCTATAAAGACCCCTCACTTCAACATGTGAAGATACTGTTAGTTACACTCGACTTCAAAAATATGTTATAACCAATACAATTGAACTAGTTTTTTAATAATTTTAAAAACTTTTTGCAGACGTAATATGGGTCATTCCACGCGAAGTGATAAAAAAATGCAAACTTGAAATCGACCTTCACGGATTTGAACCAAATTTAAAAGGAATTGTTCATCTAGGGCCAATATATAAAAACACATTTTTTTGTCAATTGAACCACCCCTCGGGTCATGGGAGCAACCCCGCTTTGACAATTTTTGGCGGCAGTGCTGTCAAATATGCGATTCAGTTAAATATTAAAAGTTAATTTTTATTTTTATTTTGAAAATTCTAATGCCATCGTGTTCCTCAGACATTTTTACATAAAAACACTTATAATCTCAATATAATTTGAGCGCATCCTGAGATACACCGTTTTGAAGGGAAAAACTCGCATTTTCTCATATAAAAAATCGATTTTTATTGGAGGGATTCCATGAGAAACCGGCCGACTGCAAAGTATGACCATCACCGATTCGAACGAAACTTTGCAGTTGTGTTCGGTTTATGAATCTCCATGATTTTCTCTGCCAACTGCAATATTTTGATACAACAGCAATTTTTCAAAAGGGCGTAGACGTTTCTACGCGGATTAATTTCAAAAAAAATTTTGCTCGATTACTGTATTTTATACAGCAAAACTATCTGAGAATAAGTTGCAGGGAATGAATACTTCTGTACGAAAAAAATAAACACTGAAAAAAATGTTGTGTCATTTTTAACAAAATCAAAAAATTATGTTAAAACTTTAAATTGTACAGAAACACATTTCTTAATTTTTTTTTATTTTGTCAATAAAAATCTAATGAGAAATAAAATATTTTGAATGTGATTGCATGATGGAGAACTTATAGGCAAATTTTTTTTCTAATAATAACTTTATACATGTTTTAAATATCATACTATTTGGCATACAAAACTGTAATTTTATTACAGAATATAATTCGAGGTATCGTTTCAAATCAAAATGCTTTTAACAAATATCTTCCAAAATGCAATAGTTTTCGAGATATTTGGGGTTTTGCTCCAACAAAAAAATTAATTCGTATTATTATCCCCTTTTTATAAGTCATTCGCGTTACCCTATCATAAATTGTCAATAATCTAATGTTTATTGTTTTAAAGACGTGAAAGAAACTTTTTCAGTGTGTTTGGATCATGGAGCAGCTTTCAATAAAAAAGATTTCCTAACAACAAATTTGACATATTTTTTTGATTCGTACTATTTGCAGTCAAAAATACTTCTTGAATACGTTATTTAAAATCAAAATTCTCATAATTTTTTTTTCTAAAATGTAGTAGTTTTCGAGATATTTAAAATTTGTTTTAACAACACAATTATTTTATTTCATTACAACCTTTTCCTAAGTTATTCGCGTTTCTCCATCATCAACAATAGATTTTTCAAAAGGCTCTTGAAATTTCCTGTAACTTTTCTTTTAACATCAAGGAGATATTATAAACAGTTTGAAAGCTATGCGAAAACAATGAAAATATTATTCAACCATAGGGTCTGATGATTGAATTATATAGTTGAATCATATTATGTTTTTTTTTCATGTCGCTTTCAAATCATTCCCAATATCAAGTTCATGTCAAAGAAAAACTTATTATTGAAGATGGAGAAACGCGAATAACTTATGAAAAGGTCGTAATAAAATAAAATAATTGTTCCTATAATAAAAATTTTAAATATCTCGAAAATTACTGCATTTCAGAAAATTATTGTTATGAACATTTCGATTTAAAACGGCATTTAAAAAAGAAAATTTTACTTATGACTGCAAATAGTATGAATTATAAAAATATTTCAAAAGTTGTTGTTAGGAAAACTTTTTTATTGAAAGCTTCTCCATGACCCAAATACACTGAAAAAGTTTCTTTCACGTCTTTAAAATGATAAACATTAAATTATTGACATTTTATGATCGAGTAACGCAAATAACTTATAAAAAGGGCATAACTACATGAATTAATTGTTTTTGTTGGAGCAAAATTCCAAATATCTCGAAAGCTATTGCATTTTGGAAGATATTTGTTAAATGCATTTTTATTTAAAATGATGCTTAGAATTATATTCTGTAATAAAATTACAGTTTTATATGCCAAATAGTATGACAATTAAAAATATGCTTAAAATGTTTTTCTAAACTTTTTTCTCTATAAGTTCTCCATAATGCAATTACATTCAAAATGTTTCTTTCCTCATTAGATTTTCATTAACAAAACAATTTTTTTTTTTTAATTTGAATAAATTTTATTTTTCGTGAAAAATGACACAACATTTTTTCAGTGTTTATTTTTTTCGTACAGAAGTATCTCTGCAACTCGTATTCAGATAGTTTTCCTGTATAAAATACGGTGATCGAACAATTTTTTTCGAAAATGCTGCATATACAAACTTTTACGCCCTTTTCAAAAATTGCTCTTGAGTCAAAATAGTCTTATTAACTATGGAAAATGTTTAGTCTTCCATGCCGGTGAAACGTGAAAAGTTTCATCGGAATCTAAGATGGTCGGTCAAGATTTTAACGATTTTCGGACGGATGTTCGTGTAATTCCTCATAGGTCAAGATTGATAAAATCTTCAAACGGGTTTAAAAATCGACCCTGATCTGCTAGAAGCACATCAAAAAAGTAGTTTTTCATCATTTCTCGTCTACTTGACGAAAAATTGTATGTGAACTCAGAATACTAAAGTTTAGAAATTAACATTAAGCTTTTATGAATTCGGATCACTCTAGTCTTCGTCTTCAATATATATAGAGTAATAAGGGAAGATGTTTGGAACATTGTATTGTTTTTCGAAAGATTGGCTTCGACGAATATCGTTACATCCTGTTCTAGAAAGTGTTTGTGTACATTATTGGGTTGTATAAAAGCAATCTCATTTGTTAAATCTGTCGTTTTTGATGGACTTTCAGTGATGTCCTTGATAATGCCGGCTAGCACTGTATTTTCTGCTGCTCGTCGACTCATTTGCGCAGCGTATAGCGCAACTCATCGAATGGTGTATGTTTTATTCTCTTATTCAAAACGCAATATCACTGGTAACATTAACTGTATTCTCTGAACCGTACTGTGTGAACTTCTATACGAGAATGAATATGGTGGAACTCTCCACTTCCTGTTAGCTTATAGCTACACACTAAAACTATATCAAAATGAAGGTAGTTTAAAACTAAATCTGAAAAGGGCATATCAATATTGCAACATCCTCTCTGTTCTTTAAAAGATATCGTTGCGTTAGTGCATAATCGCTGTACTTGACGGGCGTACGAATTTTTCTTCTTGGACGGTTTATCTGTAACGGTGTAATGGAATGGATTGTCTGTGACGGTGTAATAGGCCGACAATGATCGACGTCCACCACTTGCAAAACGAGGACATATTTTTGACCCATTCGCCGACAAGGTACTCTAACTTGGCCTAACAATTTGCTAGGGTTACCGCCAAAACTCTGCAGTCGAAACTTAGAAGGCATAGTGGTGGATTAGGCTTTCTCGACAATTTGATCAGATGGGCGTGACCCAATAACCTGGTGTTTGCTCCCGGATCTACTTCGCAAAGCACAGATTTCCATTTCTCACCAAATTTGAAGTCTAGCTCGGCTAATGCGCTGCCTCCTGAATTTGAGTTGTCAAATATCTTCCCAATTTCATACTCGTCCTCCGTTTCCTCACCCGACGATTCGTTGTCTGACGACGTCAATTCGGATTCTGACTTCTCTTTTACTTCCTTCACTCGTCTGAACTTGCGGACGTTATGTTTCTCACCAACCTTGCACATCTTCTCAAAATGGTTTTTGTTTTTGCAACGATGGCAACGCTTTCCTAATGCAGGACAGGTTCCCTTTGAAAATTCGTGATAGTCTCCACAAAACTTACATCGTTGCGATCTTTGCTTTCCCTTGACGACCTTATTCACCTCTGACGTAGTAGGAAGAATGCCCAGCTCTTGTAACCTCCTAGATGCTATTTCCTCTGCCCGACACAAATCGACCGCTTTGTCCAGGGTAATATCCGTCATTGTCAACATTTTGGTACGAAGATGATGCCATTTGTTTGATGTAATTAACTTGTATACAATCAGTTCTAACTCCAGCTCCCCTAGCTTTGACACTTTTAAGTCCTTTTAAGCGAGATGTGAAGTCGTCAATGTTTTCGTCGGGGGATTGAACGGCAGAAAAAAATCGAAGCGATCTACGATGACATTTCTTTTCACCACGACTTTTGCTTTTATAGCTGCGAGTGCAGCCTCTGGATTCTCTTGTTGCTCTGCAGTTAACTCGAAATTAAAAAAAAATTCTTCTGGCTTGCTCTCCGATGACTGAGAGTAAATACTCACTTTCCTTGCGTTGTCTGCTTGTGGCCATTTGGTAATTCCCGTAGCGTTAACATAGTTGCACCAATTCCTTTCAAAAAATTCAAAGTTTGCAGACATATCACCTTCCAACGGCAACGGTGATGGCTGAGGCACCGGAACAGTAACTGGGGAGACGCTCGCGTGCGACTCTGGTTGTGCCCGCTGCTGTGCCGTTGCATTCACCGTATTCATCAATTGTGTTATCATATTGTTTTGATGCTCCAAGAACATCCGAAATTGATTCGGTACACCAATCGTTTTACACTTAATTCAAAATGGCCGCCGTTGCGACTCGATACGTTCAAACACGATTTTACTGTATCGCTCCAAACTAAAATTTCCATGATTTCTTATGACGCCGGAAAACATTAGAAGCTCACGATAGCTTCTGACACCATGTTTTATTCTCTTATTCCAAAGGCAATATCACTGGTAATATTAACTTTATTCACTGAGCCGTACTGCGTGAACATCTATACGAGAATGAATATGGTGGAACTCTCCGCTTCCTGTTAGCTTATAGCTACACACTAAAACCATATCAATATGAAAATGGTTTAAATTTAAATCTGAAAATCAATATAACAACAGTGTATTTTTTTTGGGATCCTGGGTTCTCCTTCGCTTGATTCGGAAAACTGCTTTAGAGGACGACCTGCAATTGAACATTTAGACTAAGTAGATAACTTGATAGTTGAGTTCAACTAAGCGTTGTTCGCATCGACAAACCGTTCCTTATAGTTATAGCAATCAGCCCAATTGCATTAAACCTGCCTTAAAGCAGCTTAATTGATATTTAAGTACTTTATAGGAATCCGCAGGACACTTGAGGGTGCCCTGAGCTTTTCCTCTACGAACAATAATATTCTATATAATAAACGGGAGGAACATTATTCTACCAGCTCAAAAAGATATTTTTTGAAAATTCTGGTTCATATTTTTCACTATCTGAAAGAATACATTTCAATATTAATTATTCAAAAGGGCTAATGAGATTTTTGCAAACAAACTTATTTCGCTCATTATTCCGCTGACGAGTTGAATTTGATGAAAAGTACACATGAATCAACATCTTTACCCCTTGGTAGAATCAATTTCAAGTGTTTTCTGTGTTAAAATTATAATAAATTAAGCAAAACAAAAGTTTGTTTACAAATCTTATTAGCCCTTTTCAAAAGTTGATATGGATTTTATTTTTTCTGACCAATGTTTAAGAAAAACAACAATTTTGAAAATCCGAAAAACACAATTTAAAGTCTTCCAAACATCAAAACTACCTAAATATTCAAATCGTGAGGATGCGTGATTTTTTCCTTTTTGGATATGATTTGAAAATCCCTAAGCTATCTAACCATATTACATTTTTTGCTTAGAGAGGTTTAGAACATATACAAAAATGCTATTTGCCAAAATGGATGAGTAAAAAACCTCTAAAATGGAGCTACTTATTGGGCCTCTTTTTTGACTTCTATTTGTCATAAGTAAGTTGAATCAGTAATTCAATCTACTCTACATACCTGCATTATTGGCCCCCATATCGAGTTTCTAGTTGAGAACACATCTAACCACCAGAAAAGGCACCGAAAAATTTTTTTTTTCATCGAACCACTTGTGAAAAAATACAGTTGGCTGAAAATGGCAAAGTTTTAACAGCTAGCTTTGATCATACATATTCAAGATATTTTCAAAATGGAAAACACTTTATGCTACAGGTATCTAAGAACGTAAAAACAATCAAATACACGGGATTTATTAAAATTTTAGTTTTCGAATTTTGGCCAGCTTTTTGATACAAATACTCTTATGTGCGTCGGTCAAAGATACACAGTGCGGACAGGACAGAGTGTATTCCACTATAGTTCCACTATAGTTGACACAAAAGCTTCTATGCACTATACATAATAGCAGGGAATTATTTTTCCAATAGATTTCGATCTTAACTGGAGAGGGGGAGGTTAACTAGTATGAGAGGGGATGATGCGTCAGAAATCACCTCATTTTGATGTGCGGTGTGGATGGATGGGAGGGTTGTTAAAAATTGGCTTGAAATCTTACTGAATAATCTTTTTTCTTCTGCTGGAAGGAGTCGAGCTTAGGCAGCATTATCAAATCTACCAATATGCTCACTGCCAAAACAGACTTGTCCCTCTTTACCATGAGAACCGACCGAACCGAATTTCAAAGATATTACGATTATATCGATTTATATGGGAAACTCCTATGTAACTGCAGTAACCAATCTCGACAAACTGAGTTGAATGGTATAGATAGGTATAGAAATAGGTCCTTGGTTAAAAAGTCTTATGTATTTGAATTGGCTTTTACGAAGTATATTTTGTGTCTTTTGTTTTCGATCCCTCATGTCATCAACATTGTTACCATTTTAAATATCTATGCTAAATGGTTCAAGGTTAGTCTATTCTCTTGTCAATTATAAAAATACGTACGACAATATAAAAATGTATCGTTTATTCCTTTGACTTTTATTTTCTCTGTACTAAATCTCATTTCATTGTAGAATAAAATCCGAAGAGGAAACTATTCATATTGGTTCACCTATATAATGAAAAAAAACTAGTTGTTTTTAAAAGCGACACCAAATATTTGACACTATCGTCAATGATTGTGAAATTAGTTTTCCGAAAGAGCTGATAGCACAAATAATGTGTGCACAAAAATCGCCAGAATGTGATGCAATATCACATATCCCCGTGGTTCATCTATCCCCAATCTCTTCCCTATTAATTCTTAGTAATTTCCATAGGGTAGATATCAAGTCTGCAGTCTTTTCATTACATGTCCAATTCTTTCACTAACAGTATCTGTGTCCAAGAGAAGACAACTCCAGTACACTTCTAAAATTACTCTAGATGGATGTTTGTACTATTCTTCCACCATCGCTACCCCATCCCTGACTCCGCTAAAAAGAAAAATCATAAGCTCCCGAAGGGAAAGATAAGATAAAGAAGTCTGCCACACGAAGGACTACTCCGCTACCCCACCCCCAAGGTGGAGAAGTTTCAGGTTGCAAACAAAACAGAGTGAAAAAGAAAACGATTCTTTTCATTTGGAGAAAATTTAATTAGCTCAGTTCGTCATCTTCTGTAAATGCAGTGAACGCTTAGACGGGTGGCAATGGTGGGGTTTACCAGGCACACGGACGCTGGGCTTGCGATTGTATAGCCAGGATCATCCTATCAGAGCCAAGGATTGGTACTTTTTGCCAGTAAGCGCAAAACAAGCGACGAGGGGATGAAGTTCTTCATTTTCCAGCGAATTCGCAGAATTTTTCTCTTTTGTGTTTCGTCTGTTGTTTTGATTAAGTTTATAAGTAAAATTACTTTTTGAACAATGGTTTTAATTATAATTGTGGGGGATGATCCAATTTACTCCGGTGCTCGCGGTACGGGCCAGATGAAAGGTGTTTGCTTAGGGTGAAAGTTCATCATCTTTGAGGGGTTCGCTTATTTAGCAGCAAATGTTTTCCGACGGAAGGTTTGCGGTTTGTTGTTCGCAAGAAGCAGTGCGAATTGGAATTATTCTGCCGCTCTGTTACAAATCAATCCTCGGTAATCGTTGTGGGAATTTCGACCTGGAACCCAGAGGGCACTCCAAGGGTCCGAAAAGCAGCGTGAAGTAGTAAAACACACTTATGAATAAAATAAACATTCGCTACGGCGATCGGAAAGCACGCAGCGTTTCGGCGGTACATGCAATGCTGGCTGATTTATTTGCAACAGGAAGATGCTGTGCCAAACACCATCGATGGAAGCGCAGGAGAAAATTGAAACATAAATATTCATAAATTGAGAATCCAGGTACAAACTTTTACCGTTTTCTTCCTCGGCATCTTCTCCTCATCGATGATGTGCCGAACGTTCGTCATTCATTCAATACTTCGACACTGACTGGTGCATAGATAAAGGATGCAATTTCAAGTGAGACGAACTATGGTAAAGTGCAAACGAGACGGAAGAGAGGTGAAAACTATTCTCGCATGTCGGTTAGATGTTTGAGCAAAAGCTCATAATTCACCGGCAAATCCAATCAATTCAACAATAATTAGGTGGAAAAATTTCAATTTCAAGCTCAATTTAGAGCTCTAACGATTGCATTTATGTTGCTTGTAGTTCCGCGATTCTTCGGCATGAGTGTGGGAAATTTTCCGGCAATGTATCTTAGCACGTCTGTACAATGTATCACGTGGGGATCCGTCAAATGGGTAGCCGCTTGGGCGCATTTTATTTTCAAAAAGAACGAGAAATTGTGTAGTTACAGATTCTTTCAAAATTCTTCAATTTGTTTTCAATTAAATTTAGCCATTCGAACATACACTAAAATCAAGCTGAATTATGCCGATGACCTGAAGATCAAATAAAAACTGAATTATGCTATAGCTTTTGTAGTATCTCAAGCTGATATAGACTCAGTCCACTCCGCGGTATGTAGTTGAGTTGGATTAAGGAGTTACTCTACTGTATAATTTAAGAAATTCGATTCATTTTTATTTACTTGTAATAAAAAATAGAAGGCGACAGAAATATCTAAATGTTAAAATTTTCAATTCTGCTCCAACACCTCTTAGGTAGACCCCGAGTATACTAAAAGATTTGTTTTTCTCGAAATCACTCTTTTTGAGCTGAGATTCGAATAAATCTTTTTGGATAGTTTTAAATTTTTCCTAATATATTCAAAGCTTCTTTTTCCAGTGACCATTTCTGTATGGCAGTACGAAAACTAGCTGTTGGTCAAGAATTAGTGCTCTTCCCCTACGAGGACAGTCTGGGCGGCATATTCCAAATTCAGCACCTTAGCTTCTAGGGACCGTTGTGAATTTGTCCATTTAACTTTTCTCTTGCTTCTTGTCTCCATATATTACGTTGTCGTTTAACTCTTGTCTCAGTGAGCTGTTTAGCTGCTGATTTCATGAGCTATTTAAGCTATTTTTTAGTCATTCAGCCCCTAGCATTATCACGATCTACTCGGATAGTCCTCGGTGGTGAGCTCATCCCACTTCAACTGAGAGCACCCCGGCGGCAGAATTTCTTCCGCTTTTTTGAGCCATTTAGCTCCCAGCTTTATTCAGATCTACTCGGATATTATACGGCGGTGAAACTACCCTAATCCGTCTGAGAGTTCCCCGGCGACGGTATTTCTCTCGATATTTATGTCTGTTTCGTGAGCCAATCAACTCCTAGCGCATAAGAATCCACCGAACTGTGAACTCTTCGGTGGTAGATTTATTCCGATCCCGATGCTTGTTTTCGTGAACCATTTAGCTCCCCACTTCGACCCGATTTACTCATTCTAGTCCCCGGCGATAGACCTAGTCTAGTTAACTTGCCAGCTAGTAATTACCGAGGTCTGCCCAGTGAATCTGGGTGGAGCGTAGCTTCCGGTTTACTGGAACCCCAACGACCCGCTGCTAGCTGTTCTACTGGATCTAGTTCTCGGTGGCAGATCTAGCCAACCCGGTATGGTGTCGAGGTCGATCCTGCGATTCCAATGAAGAGTGGCGTCCAGTTGGCAGGCGCCTGATGACCTGAACCAGGTGCTGCGTCGCGTGCTATTCAACTGGTCCCGGCGGTGGATCTAGTATACTCCAACGGAGAGTTACCCGGTGGTGGAAGCTTTTCCGAACCCGATTTGTTGTTTCACAGCGCCCTTCTAGTCAGCGGCGCTGCATTGTTGATGAAGAACACGTGTTTCGGGGTCTCTTTCATATTCACAAACTCCAGGCAAACAGGTGACGAAGCATGTCCAAACCTATGCAGGTACTTCCGGAAGTATCTGCGCTCGGACAAAAACTGCGTCAAATGGATCTCTCCGTGCTTCTTATGCACCCACACCGACACCGTATCCGCATTGTCATACTCTTGCATTTGCTGCCACTTAGCCAATGAGTCCGCTCTGACCCGTCTCCTTACATTTGGCGCATTTCTCCGTTGGTAGCATTCGACGTCCTCAGCCAGAGAGATGGGGATCATCCCGGCACACAGTGGCACCTGTTCATACAAAAGTTGTGACAAAATTATAAAAATTGGTCTATGTGGCCAAAACTTGGGGTTTTAACTAATTTTAGGTCGCTGAATCTATTTCTGCTATCAGTTTTGATATTCCATATTTCATTTTTTCGACTACTTTTATATAAACCCATTTGAATGCGTTGGTCGTTAAAGAGTTAATATAAACATTAGTCATAGCAGCCAATCTCATCGAATAGCAGAAATGGTTGACAAAATTAGTAAAAATCACTAATTTTTCAGTAATAGGATGTTGTTAGGGCAATTCATTTGTAAGGCGATTTATGAGCTACAGGGCGTCTCCATATGGGTATTTTCAAAAACATAGATATACCAACTTCGGCGCAAAAATGCGCAAGATGAGCCCTATATATCTTGAAACTACACTAAATTTTGAGTCAGATTAATGATAAGTGACCCATGGAGACCATCTCAAAAATTGGAAGACGCATAAATATAAATTACTGATAAGATATGAAACTTTTTAATTGGATTTTTTTTTGTTGCAGAACAAACGTAAATCAGTTTGACACAAAAATCTCCCATCTATAGTTTAGCATATTAATTCTTCTTTTAAATGAACTTAAAATTGTTCCAATCGGTTGTGTAGTTATTGAGATATCGATACTAGATACTAGAAATTCTAATGAATTGAATTGATCAGAAATCCTCGACATCACTTGCTTCAACGACAAGCCAAAAATTAATTTTTCATCCGATTATAGTAAAATTTTGAGATACCTTTATTAGAACTGAGAGAAAAATAAAATAAATATTTACAAAAGAATTACAAGACCTTGATTTTTGGGGTTTTGTCACTGATCTTCGACCATCACACCCAGGTGCAACAGCGCACGGATCTCTGGAATCGAGTGTCCACCGACGCTGATCACGACAAGCTGAATTTTTTAACGGTTGTTGGCCAACACTGTCTTGTGGTGAGCCAACTGCAACATAGCGTCAGCCATCCAGGTTTCCACGATGCCTATTGTCTCTGCCGTCAACATCTTCACTTCCTCGAGGGTCTCACCAGTTATCGTCAGGACAACGTCAAAGGCAACGATCTCAACTCCCATGGACCGTTCCAGTGCTAACACTCCGATGTACATTGTATTGCAGAGCGCGGGGCCAAATATGGAGCCGTGAGGTACTTCTGCCATGACCCTAATAGACATCTGCCCCATGTTCGTCTCGTAGACCAGTACTCGGTTCTGAAAGTAACTGCTCAGAGCCTTGCGCAATCTGTGTAGCGCTACGGCGATCATCACCAGCTGGCACAGTTGAATGCGTTCTTCACATCGATCGTTACCATGGCGCAGTAGCAATTACCTCTTCTATTTTGCTTCAATGTTTTCTCCGCGCTCGTGATGGCTGTACGGATGACGTCCACCGTCGAGATCCCTTTCCGGAATCCGAACTGCCTTTGCGATAG
Organism: Topomyia yanbarensis; assembly: GCF_030247195.1. Taxonomy (NCBI): domain Eukaryota; kingdom Metazoa; phylum Arthropoda; class Insecta; order Diptera; family Culicidae; genus Topomyia; species Topomyia yanbarensis. Next base: position 46,740,398 of record NC_080672.1, on the reverse strand, counting down.
TCCGTTCTCACTTTCAGGTCGTCAGCCTGTTGAGGATGACCCTTTCCAGAAGTTTACCAAAGGCATGTAGGCCGCACAGAGGAGTAACTAGAACAAATTCTTGGCCAAAAACCAAAATATTTTTTTTCGATTTTTTTGTTTCGTTATATTTTTTTATATACCTAAGAACCTACTGTATAACGTGGCAAAATTAGGAGTATATCAAAAATTGTTAAAGAATTTTTGCATGTATGCCAAATGGTGATATTTTAAGGGATATTTTAATCGTTTTCGTTATATATTCAGCAAAATCGCTTTCTAGTGATGATGACTGTATTAAATAAGGTAATATTATTACAAACGTAGTTCAACACAACCGTTTGTTTAACTTCAGCTTAAAACTAACTAAAAAAAGTAAACTTGCTGTGTATTGCACCAACTTAAAAAAATTCCTTGTTTTAACATTTTATTCCAAATTTGAATTATAAAAAAGTTACATTATACGGCTAGATCCGGCAAAGTTGCTGAAGCAGTATTACAATACAAGATTTCAGCTATACAAAAAATATTCGAACTCTTCCGATCTTGTCCGATCCACCAATACCAAGCGATTTGAAAATATTGAAATTTTGACTAATTTGAGGTACACCGAAATGCTGTAGGGCCAAATATTATGTTTGCCAACATGTATCTCTATGAAAATATGCACAGGCATCCATTTTCTTCTCCCTTTCCCGCTGATCAAATATTTATGCAACTGGAAAAATAAATGTATTCACAAAGATCGCCTAGAAATTACTAGTATTTGAAAGGATATAGAAAATTGACCTCTGCAGTAATTGTCTATTTTTAGTTCATATTAAGGCATAATAACAACAATTGCAGCAGCAAATAATTTTGGCCAGGATTCGACCCCAATTACTCCTCTGTGGGCCGATGCGATGCTAGATCTCCTGGTGGTTTCCCTGGTTTTGACAGCAACACCAACTTCTGGATCTTCCATCTATGCGGGACATCGCCTTCGTCCAGGCATTTCAGTAGAACTATCCTGCACATGTTCGAAAAATCCAGGATTGCGATCTTCAGTGCCACGTTGGGGATACCGTCCGGACAGGGAGCTGTCTGCGCTTTCAGTCCTTTTGCCACTATAAGAAGGTCTCGTTGGAGACTCGATTGTTACCAGCATTTTAACCATCTGCATCGACGTACGGTGTAGGCGACCATGCGGTTGGATCGTGCTTCGCGAACACACCCTACATGATAATTTTCAGTTTATCGGTGCATATTTCAGTTCGCGTCGTTGGACTTTTGATCTTAAATTATCATGAGACGGTTAGTGTTTCCCACACGCCCTTGCTAATGTTTCCGACAGATAATTTGCATTCCACAAAAAGATCTTTGTCGAAACCCTTTATTTTTCACTTCCGTTCGCCAGTCCTCACTCTCAGCGTTACAATACAATTCCGCCGACCGATGGTGTAGTGGATCGCCTAGTGGTCGCTATGTGTGTACTGCTCACTAACTCGCCAATTCATGTTATCCAGCAGCGAGGGACTGCAGAATGTTACGTCGATGTAAGGAATGTGCTATAAGAACTTTCGTTGCACAGCCTTACATCCAACTTCACCAGGGCTTCCAACAAATTGTAATCTCTTGCGTTGTTCAGCCTGCAATCGCACTTCGCGGCCCAAGCATTAAAATCTCCTCCTACAACAACCGTCGTTCGTCCGATTTTTTTGCCTTTCTCATATAGAAAGGTTATGCAATCACTCTGAAAAACGTCAACCTAATCCCGGCCCGGAGGGCCAAGTGTCATATCCCATTCGACTCAGTTCGTCGAGATCGGAAAAAGTCTGTATGTGTGTGTATGTGTGTATGTATGTGTGTATGTGTGTGTATGTGTGTGTATGTGTGTATGTGTCAAATAATGTCACTCATTTTTCTCAGAGATGGCTGGACCGATTTGCCCAAACTTAGTCTCAAATGAAAGGTGCAACCTTCCCATCGGCTGCTATTGAATTTTGGATCGATCGGAATTCTGGTTCCGGAATTGCGGGTTTCAGAGTGCGGCCACACAGAAATTTCTCATAAAAACTATAGGAAAAATTAAAAATAGAATTTTTATTTTTGATGCTAAATGTATTCAAGGTGCGTCGAGATTTGATGCAAACACGAAAAAAATTTGACGAAGATTCACTTTTTTGGATTTTGCACATTTTTGCCTTTCTCATATAGAAAGGTGATGCAATCACTCTGAAAACGTCAACCTAATCCCGGCCAATTTTTTTTTTCGGAGGGCTAAATTTTTTTTTTCGACTCGCATAAGGTTTCTGGATTTTAACAGGGGCGTAGTTGATGGTTTACGGAGAGGGGTTACACCCCCCTCTACTGTTCACTCCCCTCCTTTAAAAATCTCCTTAAATCACCCCTCAGACCACCACCTCATACCCCTCCCTTTCAACCCCGTCATCTTTAAACCACCACTATATTACAAAGCATACCAATTTAAGCTGGGGAGTCGTTCGTTCATGGGACTTTCGCCCTCCTCACATACCCATCCCCGCATGACAAAATGAGTTAGCAAGCAGATAACATTGATCTAATGCTGATTAGGCTAATGGAGTATGATATTTTTTTGTTTCAAGTGTTTCACCGTCGACACGTAGCTCATCAAGTTCGTGGCTGGCATGCCATTGTGTATAAGTGCAAAGTGTACTAAGAATGTAATGGACATTTCCACAATTATGTTGAACATAAAAAGCCTCCGTGCCATAGTTTAGAGAAATGAGAAAGGCACAATTGCACCGCAAGGTGGATTAAAACAGGTTTTTTTGGAGACGAACCACTGCGACCAGTATTTATATCTATTGTGGTATGCCCCTTCCTTCTAAGTGTACTATCTACTATGACATGTCACTATTGATGAGTGATTGTCGTTATTTAGGTACACACTCTTCCCAGTTAGGCACTCCACTTCGTATGAAGTTTATTACCTGCTTGGGATTTGCAGTCCAAATATCAAAAGGCTCCAATGTATCTTTACCGAGGTTCCTTTACCGAGGACTCTTAGTCTGCGTTGTATCAATCGTCCGACTTACAAGTCGGTTATGCATCCAGCATCCGATTGTACTGCTCTAGTGTCCACCGTGGGAGAGCATAACGGCTACATACGAATACATCCTGGCGATCACAAAGACTTCGTCTGTGCCATCGACCACCTCTTGAACAGGGAAACCGCCCATCACTTGGATTGCCGCCCTCCCCCACCCCGATTCCCTACACTATCCACCCAGTTACGCAACGTCGCGTTTCGTTTCTGTTGTTGACTGTCACAACAGTTGCTATGCAATGTCGCAATGATACAGATTAAGCTGGGTTATCTCCATCATCACAGGCCTGCCTTCGCCTTTTTGTACTCTGAGAATAAGAAGCGTGTGGTTCATTCCGCCCTCGTTTGTGAAGAGCATGCACTTATGTTGCTTTGTGCAGTATCTCGCAATGTGACCTTCTCCCTCCATTTTATGCACAGATCAAAAGTGTGCAGGCCCTTACAGTTTCTTACCTGTTGGCCGAAAGCCAGGCACCTAAAACACCTCTCCGTTTGTTTGGTAGCTGTAATGATCAATCGTAACGAGCACCCCGGCCATCCGACATTAACCCGACCAGGAGAAAATAACTGGGCAATAACCCGAGCATACTATTTTTTGGTATTCATACCAAAACTTGGTATTAATTGATTATTATACCTCATTGAGGTATTAAGCAGGTATTGAAGAAACATTTTTCAATCCCTGCCTAATACCTCAATGAGGTATAATACTTTATTTTAGTATTATTTATGTATTCCAGTGATTTTTTCAAATACCAAATCAATACCTTATTGAATACCTCCATAGTGTGAATTTTGTTACTGGAAGGTTGAAAAATGTTTTATTATTATTCAGGTATTATAATAACTCGTTTTATTATCAAATAGTTATTTGTAGAACATATCTGTGTTATTTTGTTTTGGTATTTTACCTCTTATGTAGAGCTCATTAATACCATATTGTGGTAAACAGTCGTTGGTATTGATACCTAAATTTAGTATTCCGCAGTTATTTTCTTCTGCTCGGGAAGCTTACCGGTCGACAAAGCAGGTTGGCTGCGGCGGGAGATAAGTGTATCGCAGCTTTCTGTGTGCCACTATACGTCTTCCTCAACTTGATTAACATCTGCTCTTTCTCCTAGTTACATTGCTGTATTAGCGCGCTACTTACATCGTATTCCGTTGTGATCTCATCCAAATTCATGCACTCGACTAATTCCTGAACTGAAGCTCTTCTGCTACGAGTTCCCGATAGGTCGGGCTATCGATCAATGGATCCTTCTTCAACTCGAACAGCATTTCACATTTCTGAGTAAAATTCGTCATTACCAGCAGTTCTTAAAAATTATGGAAGACACCACCTTTCAATCACATCAAAATAAAACTTTTTTTTTTAATTCGATCATAGTAGGTCATGCCTAATTTTAAATTTTATCAGAATATTTCTAAAAACAATTCCTCCAAAGGCACCCTGTGAGTTTATTCGACGGTTTGGACTCTAGTGAATTAAGTTCACGTTTTTTGGCGATTCCGACCACTGTGCAGTGTTGGAAGAAATAATGAATTTCTGCAATGGGTTGGAACCAAAACTTTTAAAGACGTTACTGGATTTTCAAAACTCATAGTTAGTTACCGTCTTCAAAAAAGTTTGAACTATGGCTTTATCACTTTTCATATTAAGGGAAATTTGGGTAAAGCGAATTGATCACAGCTTTTGTACGTTATAATGTACCATTTCAATAATATTCTGTAGTTTCTCAATGCAAAATTATCGACAAGCGCTTCGTTGACGAAGCTTTGCGGTGTTAACTGCCATTCAAAAACTACTTAGCCGATTTATTTCAAACTTTGCATACACATTCTATTAAAAAAACATTTATCTTCTACGTTGAATTTTCGAAATAATTTTTCAATTAAGGGAGTTTTTCCCTCATAAAATGGCAGAATTTAGATATTTTAGATATAGAATATGTATGCAAAGTTTGAAATAAATCAGTTGAATAGTTGTTGGATGGAAGCTAACACCGCACATCGTGCTATCTAGAGACGTTCTACATAAAGTTTCGTCACCTAGTCGCTTGAAGATATTTTTGCATAGAAAGATTGCAGAATGTTATTGAAATGATTCATTATAATGTGCAAAAGTTTTGATCAATTCACCTCACCCAAATTTCTAAAAAAAATTCGCAAAAAAGTGTTTAAAACCTACCCCTCCCCCCTGTATGAGGAGCATCCAAACGCGCAGGCATTTGGGACCACGAAAGGAACTCAAAAAGTGCTGCAAAGTGACATATGACTAACTATTCCAATGTTCTGCAACAAATACAGTATGCCAAAATAATTTGAGTACTGCGAAGCTGGCACTGAGCGAAGTATTACTTGGCTCATTCATTATGATGGTTCCATTAGTTTCACGGAAAAAAATGTTTCGCGAATCGTGAATAAAGTTCCATGAATTCTGGAACAGTAACGTTTTCACGGTTGATTTTCTGTACGTGAACTAGTTCTCATCTTTCTGAACATTATTCATAAAACCAAAGGTTGACTCATAATGTTGGTAGTTTGATGGGCTCTAGCAGACGAACCAAGTTGAATTCGAGTGAAGCCTTTCTTGAGCATGTTTTTCTTATCTTAAAGATCCGAAATATGCAAAAAAAATTTTTTTTTTGAATTTTGCACTGTCAGACCCCCTTAAGGGAAATTTAAACCAGATAATCAGTAAGGGCTATGAGGCTATATCTAGGAACTAAAAAAGAATATTTTAAGAGCTTCGGTTTATTAAAAAGAAAGTAAATATATGTCCCCATTTTGTCAATGTCCTTGTTTTATCAACGTAAAATTCACCAAGGGGCCGATAAAAACGGGTCTTCACTGTATTTAGAAATGTTAGTTCACAAAATCAAAACATTCGGGATATTTTCATGTGATCTATTTCACTAAACTCGAAATTTTATTTATGAATCCATTCAATCCTCGTGAACTAATTCATGATTCTTAATATATTATCCACGACCCGATATCCGTGCTAACGAAATACTTCACAAAATCATCAAATGTTATTAATGTATTCGTGAACTGGTTCATGATTCCTAATATTTTATTAACGATCCAATATCCGTGCTCGTGAAAGAGTTCACAAAATCTAAAATAATTTTCATGTATTCGTGATTTTTTTATGATTCCTAGCACAATATTCACATCTGACCATTCGTGCTCGTCAAATAGTTCATAAAATCATGAACTATTATTCATGGATTCGTGAATTAGTTAATGATTCCATGATTTACGATCTTTTTTGTGTGCTTGAAATATTTAAATTATAATTTTAAATATTTTCAATTTTATGCCACATGGTAATAAAATTTTCACGTGAATTATTTCACAAAATTTAGAGTATTATTCAAGGAATCATTTTTGTTTTGTGCACTTTTTCATGAAATGTCCAGCTGCTAGTGACCAGTAATAGATACGACAAGTAGATAGGGTAATTTGGGAAGAAATGCCGCACATTTCTAAAGTTAGATCCTGCATCAAAGTAAACCATTCAATATACGATGAAATCATTTTTATCAATTGCGACAAGTCTCTAAAATACTGTGAAATGGTTTTTGGTACGAAAATTTTTTTATCAATTTTCCATGAACATTTAAAAAAAAGGTCATTGCGGGAGAGATGCCGCATGTGCGGGTGAGACGCCGCGCCGTGGTCACAAACTGAAAAATGGTGAACAAAAATATTTTTTGGCTCTCGATGATGTTTTTGTGATTAGGTGTCTGCAGCTGAGTTTCATGAAGTTTGATTATACCTATAAATCGGCTAGCACCATCACTTTTCTTAAGGAAGTAATTCCATTTCTAGAAACATTTTTTTATTCGACATTTTAAAAATATTCTTCTTTCGCAACCTTGTGTAACGGTTAAGTTGGAGTAACTTAAATAAGGGTACTATTTTTTTATATGTTTGTACTAGCAATAATATCTATGTGTTGGAAGGGGTTCCTTAAAAGCAGTTTTTGGTTGTTTCTCCCAACAATAAATTTATATAACTTAACTTTGTTCTTGAAAGATTCATTTTGAAAAATCATCAATTCGTTGAAATTTTCGTTTTTATCCCAGTGTTGACATCACTACAAATCAATGCGTTCACGAAAATTAGTGTCTGAAGCTTTAAAGAATAAACCGAAGCAACTAATACTTAGATACATATCTCCCGTTAAAATATATAGATAAATAGACTCATAATCCTATATTCACTATGTTAGGTCCGCTAGTCGGTGGATATACCTTATTAAGAACCTATACCTGATATAAATGATCGATTAATGACATTCCGAGGTGAAAAAAAAAAATATTTTAATTACGTATCTTCCTCCATCGAGTGCGGCATCTCACCCGCAATTTTAATGCGACATCTACCCTAATCGTAGGGGAGAGATGCCGCACGACGACGTTTTCCTCTGAAATTAATCAAATCAAACAATTGATGTGGCACTGAAAAATTTTCGGCACTGCGTGATGCAACTGGATGCACATAATCATTAATAAAATTACGCAAGTTAATTGTTAATTGAGTTAATAATAAGGATTATTTTACATCTTCAGTGTTGTAATTCTTCGAAAGACAAACTCATAGTATCAAATTACCGTATAAAAGTGACCCCATATACGAGATATAGAAAAGGCGGCATCTCACCCGACGCGGCATCTCTCCTGAAATTACCCTATGAGAAAACTATTAGGAGCTCGAACATCGTTATTTATCTGAGGGACCATTCATAAATTACGTAACGCAAAAATTGCCCAAAATTGATTCCCCCCTCCCCCCATGTAACAAATTGTCACAAATTTCTTTATCCCCCCCTCCCCTATTACGTAACAAATTCCTTGAAAAAAATTTGTTTCTTCGGTGAAAACATGTTACGTAACGATCTAGCTTACTCCCCCTCCCCCCTATGTCACAATATGTAACAACTTGTCGAACCCCCTCCCCCCTAAAAGCGTTACGTAATTTATGAATGGTCCCCTGATAAAAGAACGAAAACTGAGTTGTGCACCAAAAATCGCCTTCATGAAAAATTTCACAGAATAATTCTGCTGATATCATGAACATGGGTCACATTTCTCTACGTGTCGAATTCGAAAGCAAGCTCTAGAATAAAATATCACGATAACGTGAACCTAAATTACGAAAATTGTGAGTAAGACCCTGAAATCATGAACATGAACCACACAACTCGTGCCCAAAATGGCAAAAGTCGTGACAAAGATCCTGAAATCATGAACATGAATCACTCTACTCATGACAAAAATATGACGATAACGTGAATATAAAATACGAAAATCATGACAAAGTTCCTCAAATCATGAACATGAATCACATTAGGCGTATTTAAATTGTCAAAAATCGTGACTAAGATCCTGAAATCATGAACATAAATCACTCTACTCATAACTGAAATATAACGATAACGTGAATAGAAATTACGAAATTCGTGACTAAGATTCTGAAATCATGATCATAAATCCTAAACTTTTGAATAAAATGGCAAGATAACGTGATGAGAAATCAGGAAAATCACGCATAAGCTCTTGAAATCATGAACATCATGTGGCTGGTGGCGGTGTATTCTCAAATTATGAACAAGAATCATATCAAAAATTAAACAACAGCAGTAACCCAACCAAACATTCGAATGTATAGGGTGCGCCAGCTGGATGTATCCTTTTTCAATGTTGAACAACTCCACCATTTTTCAGCCGATTTTCACAAGTATAAAATATTTCATGCCATTTTTTATAAACCAGGTTTAGAATACAACGTCGATTGAATGTCCACCCATATTTGATACACAAAAATCAGCTCTTTTGTGGGCATTTTGCATGACATTGGACAGCATTTCGAGCTTAATCGCAGCAATTTCAGCTCGTATATTAGCTTTGCGTTCGTCAAGGTTCTTAGGTTTGCTAGAATAAACTTCACTTTTCAAGTAACCCCGCAGAAAAAAGTCTGGTACCGTTAAATCCGGAGAACGAGGGGGCCGTCCCAAATCACCATTTTTTGAGACAACGCGTTCTAGGAATTTGCTCTGCAAAAACTTAATTGTTGCAGCTGCAGTGTGGCAAATAAGTGTGCAAATGTGTCGAATAGGAATCTCGCGAATTGCTACAGACCCGTACTCAAAGAAATTCTTCACCAAATTACGGATTGTCTTGTTTGTAAGCGCTGAATGCCTGCCATTTTTAACGATAAGCGGGCAGAGTTTTCAATATTGAACGATCGTTTTCAATGCAAAGCGCTTTTTTGGAAACATAAATAGTTCCATGAATACGAGGTTTAGGTATTATTCAAAATTTCAGGAACTTACGATTTTCGTAAATCTTTCAGTTAACGAAATCGTGATCTTTTATTCATGAATTTATGAATGAATTTTTTCCGTATTCATATTTATTTTCCCAGATGCATACAAAACAAAGTAACAGGTAATGGTGCACTGATGCGACACTGATCGACTAGTACATGGAAATAGGCAGTAGAACTTTGTCCTTCTGGAAAATACAATCTATATTTAATTGGTGCTATGAAATGTTTCAAAGCTTGTATATTTCTAGAGCAGTTGAATATAAAAATCAATCCTTCATGAGTGACTGATCAAATATGATTTGATTTGAACTGAAATTCGAATTAGGTTCTAATCTGAAATATACATTATGTTGCTTCACACCAAAACTGTTGTGAATGGAACTAACTCAGTCCGTATGCAAACTATCCTAGTTTTGGTCCTTGGCCGAAAAATATAAGTATACAGTTACAATGCTCTCCACAGAAGAGCTTCGAAATAAAGACATGTCTTCACATCAGACAGCGCTCGGTGCGAAGATCCTATTGAAACTGACAATCCCGTCGAGTTGGATCTTGAGCATACGAAACGAGGTATTTTCGCCTTCCAAGTAGTCTGAAAATGATTCAAAATTAAATCATCGTTGCAGCAATGCATAGTACACTGAACCAAAGCCGTCAATACTGCTGCATAATTTACTGGTTCGGCTGAGGCGAGAAGCTCAGTTGAAGAAACCATTAAATTGGACATAATCGGAAAATGTTGGCTCGATCAGCAACAGTGCTGCTAGTTGATCGGCAAAAGTTTTCAAGATAATTAAAACCAGATTCGCAGGTGCCAATTCTACTTGTAAGTTAAAATTCTTTCCACTTCGCGCCAGAATCAAATTCAACAATCGCAGACTAATATCGGTTAATTCCTCGAAAGATAAAATACTGGCAACTACAAATCAATGGTTATCGGGTTTGTACTCCCCATGGCCGGAGTCCGCAAGCGCATTTACCTAGAACGGAAAACTGCACAACCATCAGGCAGCAGCAACAGCGTCGTCGGGAGATAAATATACTTGAAAAAACATCCTGATAACCGGAGGGTGGTATTTTTATCACGAGTTTACATTTTGCTGATTGCTTCAGCATTTGCCCAAACGTACAGGAGGAGGTTGCTTAACTCGCCGGTAGGGCAGCCAATATGGTCACTTAGTTGGCTTGCTGGCAGCGGCTGCCCATTTTGTCTTTCATTTCCCCTGGCCAGAGTTTCTTTTTTTTATTCTGCTTCGGTAAGTTTAATTTTCCAGGCAGGCAGGCAGCCAGCGAGTAAAATAAAAGAATGGGAGGCGAAGGCCATAATAATTCTGTTGGCCTGCCGTTCTGGCCTGGCAGGGAACTCATTTGTGGCCACAACTCGGCAAATGGCCCTGAAGATTGATAATGGCAATGAAAGCCAAACCCCTGCACCGGGATGGATTGCACGAGGGATACTTACTGGTACTCGGATTTATATTTTCGGTCATTATTTTTAATAATCTTATTTTATTGAGTTGGCGAGGACTGCTCAACCAATGCACGATTTCATTTCACCAAATTAATCGCGCGTTTCCTTTTTACGACCGCGCCAAGAGCAGTTGATGGAAAAAGCTTTCATTAGGGCCATTAAGCCTGCCCCCGTTCGATCGGGTCGGTTCGGTCCCCCCGGTACAAGGACAAACCGTACCCGTCTCGGGTTTGGATTTCACATGCTGTGTAATTTAGAAGCTGTTGACTTGTGCAGAAGAAGGATATGTAATTGCAGGTGTGTGATTTTCCCTCCAACTATATTTCGGTCACGACTCCCGCGCACAAACGAGTGGGCCGTATTTTGCATCGGAATTGAAAATTGCAATCTGTGCTACGAATCGAGAGGGAAAAAAGCCATTCTCCTGTTAGACGAGTAGCGTTATGCGCCGGGGATAATCAGGCATTCGGCGAAATTGGGACCTCGGGGTTGCAATGGTTTCTCTGCCGGGAATAATGATGGAGGTGCACTGCGCAATTTGTGATGCGAGCAGTACAAGTATTATTAGTGGAAAACTGTTTCTCGAAGTTCGGTATTTTTCTCCAGCTAAAACATTAAAACTCACAGGAACTCGGATCGTGCGCCTAATTGTTCAGTTCGATCAGAGCCGTTCGTGGATTGCTCAGATATGTAGTCTACTTCATAGTGATTGGTACATTAAAGTTTCAGTTTTTACTAAAGGCTTCGTTACTATTTATTGGTAAATTGAATGGCATGCTTTTATTCTCAATATTACTATTTGTTTCCATTAAATAAAAGAATCGTTCCTTAAATTTGCATTTGACATGTACTTTTATTACTACTAATTAGCAGAGAGATATTAGACAACAATTCAATATGTCATATCATCCCAGACAAAACAATAATCGTTGAACGTCACGTTTCGAATATAGCAGGATCTGTTTCGCTTTTCACCAGGTCCAGGTTTTACTCCCAACAAGCAATACACCACATTCAACCAGTCGTCGCGCCAGCCAAGAAGTTCTCAAATTGCGACTACGGATTGCTCGAGGACATCCAATGCTCACCTGTTGCTCAGAAACTCCTGCTGCACGGGGCTGCTCATCTTTGGGTTTTCTTCCTCCGCTCAGCAGGCAGGG